>NC_134354.1:245777847-246124219 GCF_048569485.1 Anomaloglossus baeobatrachus | reverse complement strand
GTACAGCTCGTTCCGCAAAAAAATGAGCCCTCACATGACCATATTGACTGAAAAATAAAAAAGTTACGTCTCTCAGAAAAAGAATGGCGAAAAAAAAAAACGGAAAGCGAAAAATCGGCCGGTCGTGAAAGGGTTAAAATAACAGCGTGGGGTGCCCTCAGTTTTGGATTATCAGCTAAGGTGAGGTTGCCAGCTGTGGTCTGCAGGCTGCAGCCATCTGCTTTACCCTAGCTGGCTACAAAAATAGGGGGAACCCTACGTCATTTTTTTTTTTCATTTTTTTGGCTAAATACAAAGCTAAGCACCCCTTAGTGCCACATGAAAGGCACCAAAGGGTGCAAAATTACAAAATGCAGGAGAGTGGGACATTATGTGTCTTTCTGCCATTATAATGACAGAAAAGACTGATATGAAGTGCACAAGCACAGGAAAATCACCAACGCGCTCTACGCTGTGAAAAGCAGTAGAAAATGGCACTGGAGTGAACATGTGACCGCCTCATGTAGGATGAAGCTATGGATTCTGGGTAAATTTATGCATTTACCCTCCTTCAGTTTTTTTGCAGTACACAAAAAAAACGGAAGGCACACGGATGACAAACAGATGACATACGGACCGTCTACGGAACGGAAACGGATGCCACACGGATGCACCCGTGAAAAAAAACGGACTGTTTTTTGCAGACCGCAAAAATGGATCGGTCGTATTAATGTAGCCTTATTCTGATCTGCAGTTTATAAACAGCAGGCAGAAATAAGTGAATAACGCCCCCCAGCTTCAGAAAATCTCCGGGGTTTCAGGGCTAGCTGAGACCCTGGAGATCATGATTCAGGACGGTTTTTCCGGTCCCCGCTCACGTGATCACAGGTATACACCGTAAACCGATGATCACGTTACAGTAAATGACAGCGCCGGTAAAAAATTATTTATCTCCCATCTGGCATGAACAAACATGATAAATCTCCTACCCGGTCCCCTCCGGTCCCCCGGTGTCGCCAAAGTGCCCCCCTGATGCCCTACTAGAAATCCAAGATGGCCGCGCGCGCAGCAGCGCGCCGGCGGCATTCACCCTACTCCTCTGATTTCTGTCGCATGTGCCATGTACCAAACTCCTCCCCAGGCCCTGCCAGGTCTACCCCTATAACCCCACCGTTGTTCCCCGGTGTCCCACGGTACCTGTGCAGCGTTGATCCCCCCACGGCCCTCTCCTTCACAATAGACGCTGCCGCATGCACAGAGTGGCTGTCAGCTCAGCCCGAGTATCACTGTACTTGGGCTACTCGGCGGGTACCGAGTAATCTCGCGATACTCGTGCTGTACTCGTGGTCTTCATCCCTGCATGTTGGCGCTCTTTTGAGAGCCAGCCCTCATGCAGGGTTTGGCTGGCAGACCACTGCAATGCCACAGCCCTGTTAGTTGTGGAATTGCAGTAATTGGCCGGCCTGCACAGCGTGACTGAGCCTTTATACCGGCGGGCGCGCTGTGCTCTGCACACAGCCATCCAGACAGTCAGTGCAGGGAGAGTGTTGCTGCTTCAGGGAAAGGTTTGCGGCCCTTTATAGTTATTTCTGTAGCAGGGCTGCAAACAGTGTGACCAGAAATCCTTCTCAGGACTATTGTAGTTGTATACAGGCAGGCATGGTATAGCCAGGTCGGAGTACAGGAGCAGAGTCATTCTCAGGACTATTGTTGCTGTATACAGGCAGGGCAGGCAGGGTATAGCCAGGTCGGAATACAGGCTAGTGACCAGAAGAGTCCTTCTCAGGACTACTGTAGCTGTATACAGGCAGGCAGGCAGGGTATATAGCCATTCCTAGTGGTGACCGTATACCAGCCTTCATCATATCTGGGGCTGGTGTACACAGTCTAAAACAGTCCTGATAGTGTCAAACTTCTCAGTAATTGTCGCTCCTAAAAACCTGTTAGGTTCTTATTGCGTCCGTGCTTGCATTTAAAATCCGCACGTGTGTGGCAGTCGGTGGCAGCGTAAGGCTCCACATTGTCCCTGGATAGAGACGTGCATGATGGTCTGTAAACCTGAAGTGCCCATTGTAAGGAAGTGGGTCTATTGTAGTATAGGAAAAGCAGACTGGCCATTAGCACATACACTGAAAGCGGTGTGTGAACACACTGACTGAAAGCAAGTAGTGTAATGTATTGACCTGCCATTGCAGGCTTTACCTTTCTTTTCTCCCCTGAGGAACTCTCCGGTCACACGGAGAGGGAAACGCGTTGGGAGGGGTATTGTGTATTTATTGGGGTAGTTATCCTGACTTGGGTGCTGCCCTTGTAAGGGCGGAAGTTATTGCAGGGGCACGACAGGGGTAATGTAACTGTACTGTTTATCCCCTGCTTTACGTCACTGGTCTGGTGCCCGCCCGCCTTGGATTATACAGTGGTGTGGATCCCTCAGGAGAAGAACTGGGTGAGATCCTTCCTTTTATTATACTTCACTTTGCACTTTGATCTATTTTATCATTATATTTATTAAAAGTTATATTTTAAATCCTTGCTATACAACCTATTGTAGTATAGCCCTTAGGCAGGGCAGCCAAAAATTTGGAGGCTCCACATTGTCCCTGGATAGAGACGTGCATGAGGGCCTGTAAACCCGAAGTGCCCATTGTAAGGAAGTGGGTCTATTGTAGTATAGCCCTTTGGCAGGGCAGCCAAAAATTGGGAGGCTCCACATTGTCCCTGGATAGAGACGTGCATGAGGGCCTCAAAACATTGTTCCCATTGCAAAGGAGTGGGTCTCCTGTCGTTGTAATGCCCATTCTGAAAGAATGGGCGAAAAAAATTAACCACTGGGGGTATACCTGAAACAACGGCCTAACTATTGTAACGGTCATCATGGAGGCGCATGAGGAGAAGGAGGAGCAGTCCAGCGATTAGCCAAAGTCCAGAAGTGTGTACCCATGGGTGAGTGAAGGTACATGGCAAATTCCAGTTACAAACTTTAAATTCCGCTGTTATTTGCTGGTGGTGTGGTGAAGTCTGGCCCAATCCAACACTTGTTCATCTTGATCAGAGTCAGCCTGTCACCATTTTCAGTTGACAGGCGGGTGCGTTTATCTGTAATGATTCCACCTGCGGCACTAAAAACACGCTCTGACAAAACGCTAGCGGCAGGGCAAGCCAGGACTTCCAAGGCGTAGAGAGTCAATTCATGCCACGTGTCCAGCTTGGATACCCAATAATTGTAAGGCACAGAGGAATGTCGGAGGACAGTTGTTCGATCTGCAATGTACTCCTTGAGCATCTGGGCAAACTTAGGATTTCTTGTGGCACTACCCCGCACCTCAGGGGCTGTGGTATGTGAGGGGCTGAGAAAACTGTCCCATATCGTAAAGACTGTTCCCCTACCTCTGGCGGATTGGACTTGTGCCCCTTTTGGCTGTACGCCTTGGTTGTCCACTGATTCCTGACCTATGCCGCTAGCGTTTTGTGAGGGGAATGCTTTGCCTACTTCCGTGACTATGGCCTTCTGGAACTGCTGCATTTTGCCTGACCTCTCCGCCTCGGGAATAAGAGACATAAAGTTCTCCTTTTAGCGTCGGTCTAACAGTGTTACAAACCAGTAATGATTGTCGGCCAAGATGTTCTTAACGCGAGGGTCACGAGACAGGCAGCTTACCATAAAGTCAGCCATGTGCGCCAGACTCTTAACAGCCAGTACTTCAGTATCCTGACCAACACGATGACTGAACATGCTGTCCTCCTCCTCCTCATCATCTACCCTGTCCTCTGGCCAGCCACGCTGAACCGAGGATATGACGACATGTCATATCCTCAATTTGGCCGGAGAGTTGCTCCATGTCTTCATCCTCCTCCTCGTCATAGTTCTCCACTGCACGTTGTGATGAGACGAGGCTGGGCTGTGTGTTATCACCCACACCCACTACTGTTTCTTGCTCAAACTCATCGCGCTCCGCCTGCAATGCATCATGTTTGTTTTTGAGCAGAGACCATTTTAGAAGGCAGAGAAGCGGTATGGTGACGCTAATAATGTCGTCATCGCCGCTCACCATCTTGGTGGAGTCCTTCAAGTTTTGGCGGATGGTACATAGGTCGGACATCCATCTCCACTCCTCAGGTGTTATGTGTGGTGTTTGACACATTTCCCGACGGCTTAGGTGATGCAGGTACTCAACAACTGCCCTCTTCTGCTCACATATCCTGACCAACATGTGCAGAGTTGAATTCCATCAAGTGGGGACATCACACACCAGTCTGTGAGCCGGAAGATGCAAATGGCGCTGAAAGCCGGCAAGGCCGGCTGAAGCAGTAGGTGACTTTTGAAAATGTGCAGACAGGCGGCGAACTTTTACCAGCAGATCAGACAGCTCTGGGTACGACTTTAAAAACCGCTGAACCACGAGGTTGAGCACATGGGCCATGCATGGAACATGTGTCAGCTGGCCTCGCCTCAAAGCCGCCACCAGGTTCCGGCCATTGTCACACACGACCTTTCCTGGCTTTAGGTTCAGAGGTGTGAGCCAGTGATCTGCCTGCTGTTTCAGAGCTGTCCACACCTCTTCTGCATTGTGGGGTTTGTCACCTATGCAGATTAGCTTCAGCACAGCCTGTTGCCGCTTCGCCGAGGCAGTGCTGCAGTGCTTCCAGCTTGGGACTGATGTGGAGGGTAAAGTGGATGAGGATGCGCAGGAGGAGGAGGAGGCTGAGGAGCATGACATTCCAGAGCTGTAGAGTGTGGGTGAAACCCTGACTGAGGTAGGGCCTGAAAACCTTGGTGTGGGAAGGACGTGTTCCTTCCCTCACTCAGACTGGGTCCCAGCTTCAACAATATTAACCCAGTGTGCCGTCAACGAGATGTAGCGGCCTTGCCCACAAGCACTTGTCTACGTGTCTGTGGTTAGGTGGACTTTGGCTGAAACAGCATTGTTCAGGGCACGTGTGATGTTTTGTGACATATGGTTATGCAATGCGGGGACGGCATACCAGGAGAAATAGTGGCGGCAGGGGACCGAGTAACGTGGGACAGCTGCCGTCATCATGTCGCGGAATGCTTCTGTCTCCACCAGCCTAAAAGGCAACATTTCCAGCGCAAGCTGTTGCGAAATGTTAGCATTTAGAAGTGTGGCATGTGCGGCGTTGGCAGTGTATTTGCGCCTGCGTTCAAAGGTTTGCTGAATGGATAACTGAACGCTGCGCTGGGACAAGGACGTGCTTGATGATCGTGTTATTTCTGCGTGGGCAACTGCAGGTGCAGGGCCGGAGGAGGCTTGTTCGCGGGCAGCATGGACAAAGGATTGGCTCGCATGCACAACAAGCGAAGACGTAGCAGTGACATCAGCAAGCACTGCTCCTCGACTCTGTTGTACATCCCACAAATTCGGGTGCTTGGCTGATATGTGCTTGATCATGCTGGTGGTGGTCAGGCTGCTAGTTTTGGTACCCCTGCTGATGCTGGCATGGCAGGTGTTGAAAATGGCCTTTTTAGAATCATCTGGAGCCAACTTAAAAAACTGCCAGACTCGGGAAGACCTAACATTTGTACAGGAACCTTGTGTCCTGTTGTTGTTCCGGGGAACGGTTGCCTGACTTCTGCCTGGGGCCACCACCCTGCTTCTTACTGCCTGTTGGGATGCTACGCCTCCCTCCCCCTGTGCACTGCTGTCCTCGCTCTGCATATCCTCCTGCCAGGTTGGGTCAGTTACTGGATCATCCACCACGTCGTCTTCCTTTCCGCACCCAGCTCCTCCTCCTGACTTCCTGACAATTGTGTCTCATCATCGTCCACCCCTTGTTGAGACACGTTGCCAACTTCGTGAGAACGTGGCTGCTCAAATATTTGGGCATCTGTACATACAATCTCGTCATGACCCACTTCAACAGGAGCTGGCGAGAGGCCAGAATGTGTGAATGGAAACGTGAACAGCTCTTCCGAGTGTCCAAGTGTGGGATCAGTAATGTCCGTGGACGTGTACTCGGCCTGGTGGTAGGAAGGAGGATCAGGTTCTGAAATGTGCGGTGCAGTATCACGGCTACTGACACTTGACCGTGTGGAAGACAGAGTGTTTGTGGTGGTGCCAATCTGACTGGAAGCATTATCCGCTATCCAACTAACAACCTGTTGACTGTCTTAGTTCAAGAGTGGTGTACTGCTGCAGTCCCCAAGAATTTGGGACAGGATGTGCGAGCGAGTAGATGTGGCCCTTTGTTGTGGCGAAATTAGAGCTTGCACACGACCTCGGTCTCTGCCTACACCACCATCACGTCCACTTCCTTGTTCGTTGCCAACGCCCTTGCGCATTTTGCAATGCTGTGCTGATGTGTATTCACTAGACTTGTGCGTTATATCCAAGTTTGTGCAAAACGCACACAAGTGCACCTGAACACTGCCACCAACAGGCACACACATGCGGTTTTTAAATGCAAGCACGGACGCACTAAGAACCTAACAGGTCTCTATCCAGGGACAATGTGGAGCCTCCCAATTTTTGGCTGCCCTGCCAAAGGGCTATACTACAATAGACCCACTTCCTTACAATGGGCACTTCTGGTTTACAGGCCATCATGCACGTCTCTATCCAGGGACAATGTGGAGCCTCCCAATTTTTGGCTGCCCTGCCAAAGGGCTATACTACAATAGACCCACTTCCTTACAATGGGCACTTCAGGTTTAAAGGCCATCATGCACATCTGTATGCAGGGGCATTGGTGAACCTCACAATTTTGGACTGCCCTGGCAAAGGAAAATACTACAAAGACTCACTTCCTCAAAATGGGCACATTAGACTCAAGAGGCCTTCATGTACGTCTCTTCTCAGGGACATCGGAGTGCCACACAATGTTTTCACGTAAAATCTTTCATGTATTAATCTCAAAAAGTAACATACACTAGCTCTATCTCACTATTGGGTATGTGCCCTTAACATTTCCGCCATGAAAATTCATTTTGGTGTCATTTTTGAAGGTTTTCTGGTGAGTCCGTAAAAATGGCGTAAAACGCAGACAAAATTGTTCACAGCTGTGACTTTTGAGTGATAAATGCTTAAAGGGGTCTTCCCCATGCTGTTGCCATGTCATTTGAGCACTCTTCTGAGACTTTTGTGACATTTTTAGGGTTTCTACATGCTGCCGGGGGGTCATTTCATAAAAATACTCGGGTCTCCCATAGGATAACATTGGGCTCGGTGCTCGGGCCGAGTACACGAGTGTCTTGGGATGCTCGGCCCGAGCCTCGAGCACCCGAGCTTTTTAGTACTCGCTCATCACTAGTGGTTATGCATCTGTAAGCTAAATGGGTGGCACGGTGGCTCAGTGGTTAGCACTGCAGTCTTGCAGCGCTAAGGTCCTGGGTTCAATTCTCACCATGGGCACCATCTGCAAGGAGTTTGTATGTTCTCCCCGTGTTTGTGTGGGTTTCCTCCGGGTACTCCGGTTTCCTCCCACACTCCAAAGACATACAGCGCTATGGAATTAATAATGCTATATAAATGAATAAATTATTATTATTACTGCAATGCCCTGCTCATGAGGTAAGGAACATAATTGATCAGGAGAGCTATATACTACATTTCCAAATGGAGGGATTTGCTTTTATAGTTTCCCTGCTGAACGACTACCAAACATGAGAGTCCGTTATACGCCACAAGAAAACACATCTAAATAGCGAGCTCTGTTGTTAAGTATTCATTCAGCTGGATAACTGGACTTAAAGGGGTATTCCATCTCCAAGATCCTATCCCCAATATATAGTAGGTGGAATAGCAATAATATCAGCAAATACCAACATTTGGAAATGTAGAATAGTTCTCCTGATTATGCATGCCCTTACCTCATGAGCAGGGCATTGCAGCTTTGGTAGCAACCATTACGACATGGACTCTGCTGCTGTGGACCCGGGGAGAGTGAGTGCAGATTCATTGCACCCACACTCCTCACATGAAGGGTCCGCACTCCTAGAAAATGGGGGATATGTTCCCTGAGTGTCTCCCCCCCATATTCTAGACGGTCCAGAGTCGTCGTGGGACCCCTTTATTTTTTTTCTTACAATAAATTGGTGAAAGAGGAAATGTTTTGGGGACTGTTTTTTCAAATAAATTTCTTTTGTCGATTTTTTTTTTTTTGTTAGTACTGACAGTTTATGATGTTGGGTATCTAATAGACGCCATGACATCACAAACTGCTGGGCTTGACCTCAGGTAACTTTACAGCTAGTATTAACCCGATTTATTACCCCGTTTGCCACTGCACCAGGACACGGGATGAGCTGGGGTGAAGCGCCAGGATTGGCGCATCTAGTGGATGCGCCACGTCTGGGGTGCCTGCGGCCTGCTATTTTTAGGCTGTGAAGGCCCAATAACTATGGACCTTCCCACCCTGAGAATACCAGACCACAGCTGTTCGCTTTACCTTGGCTGGTGATCCAATTTGGGGGGGACCCTACTTTTTTGTGTAATATTTATAAAATAATTATAAAAAAAGATCCTGGGGGGACCTCCACATTGGATCCCCAACCACGGTAAAGCTGCCAGCTGTGGTTTTCAGGCTACAGCCGTCTGCTTTACCCTAGCTGGCTATTAAAAATGGGGGGACCCAACGTCATTTTTTTTTAACTATTTTTTAAATAGAAAAAATGAATGGGCTTCCCTGTATTTTGATTGACAACCAAGGTAACGGCAGGCAGATGGGGGTGGCAACCCAAAGTTGTGCTTTATCTGCGCTGAGAATCAAAAATACCGCGGAGTGCTACGTCATTTTTTTTAAAGATTTATTTTTATAGCACTGTGATGTCCAGTAATCAAAATACAGGGAAGCCCATTTTGTTTTTAGTTATTTAAATAAATAATTAAAAAAAATATATATGGGCTCCCGCTGCATTTTTTGTATTGCTAGCTAAGGGTAATCCAAGCAGCTACTGGCTGCTAACCCCCACTGCTTGGTGTTACCTTCACTGGCAATGGAAAATCCAGGGAAGCATTTTTTATTTTTTTTGCCAAAAAACTACAAAAAAAGGACGTGAGCTTCACCATATTTTTGTATGCTAGCCAGGTATAGCAGGCAGGTGCTGGAAGAGTTGGATACAGCGCCAGAAGATGGCGCTTCTATGAAAGTGCCATTTTCTGAGGCGGCTGCAGACTGCAATTCGTATAACCACTTATATCCTTGGACCAAGAATATACAATTGATGCCATACTTCCATAAAAATAAACTTTATTTCATACAATAAAAACACACATTTTTGGACTTAGTGGCACGACAAGGTAGCAAGAGTGCAAATGTGACTCCCCCAAGTTAGAGGGAAGGTGGGTTAGGGATCAAAAACAAATCTCTCAGGTCCTCAATCAATACTAATTTCACAATTACTTATACTTGCAGGTATCACCATAGCGTGATGTGCAACTATAAGGGTCACATAGGGACGGTACCTGGGAAAACCTCTCATAAATGGTCATAAGCGACTATATATACCTATATTGGTCAGTCATAAATTCACAGCCTTTATGTTCTTCCCTAATTGATCCTAATATTATCGGGCATACAGATATACTCTTCCATGGAGCTATAAAAACTGGAAGCTATAGACAAGCCATTTAATAACAGTAATACTCTCACCTAGTACATTGATTGCCCTAAATTTCTATTAGTCCCTCAAAATTCCACCATGGACTATTGATTACGTTCACATGTACACATAATAAGGTGCAATCAAATCCTAGGCCAAGTCTCTATACCTCCCTGCAGCTTTGGCTAGTCAGAATAACAAGAATAAGCCTCCAATAGTGGACCATCAGGGGCCATACATGTCTAGATTCATAGTCAGCAGCTGTATCCCCAATGCTTATATTAACAGTACACAAATAACAATCCGCTCTCACAGAGGGGTATACAACTGCTAGCTACAGACAGGCCAATCCAACAGTAATCTCACCTAATACACTGACTGCCTTAAGCATCCATCAATCCCTCCAGATTCCACTATGAGCTATTCAGTAAGCTTGCTGACATACCCAGTTAAGCAAAACCAATATTAGAGCATGCCTCAATAGATAGAGTCATTTTTTCCTACCACCAGACCGTGTGACCTACCTACAGGAGCACGCCACATCACTAGTAATCATCATCAACTGTATAACCAGTAACATTATACCATAGAGTACAGACCTGAACAGAGTAGCTTGCTCTCCACCCACCACGCCTCGACGCGTTTCACCACCTAGGGCTTCCTCAGGAGGCTAAATTCGCAGCAGTGGGGCCCAGAAAGCTCAGGCCAACCTGTGCTGGACACAAAAATGGGGCGAAGCCTACGTCATTTGTTTTCTAATTATTTCATGAAATTCATGAAATAAAAAAAGGACTTCCCTTTATTTTTGGTTCCCAGCCGGGTACAAATAGGCAACTGGGGGTTGGGGGCAGCCGTACTTGCCTGCTGTACCTGGCTAGCATACAAAAATATGGTGAAGCCCACATAATTTTTTCAGGGGGCAAAAAACTTCTGCATACAGTCCTGGATGGAGTATGCTGAGCCTTGAAGTTCTGCAGCTGCTGTCTGTCTGTATGGAGAAGAGCAGACAGCAGCTGCAGAACTACAAGGCTCAGCATACTCCTTCCAGGACTGGAAGTAAAAGAGATTTTCCGGCTCACCTAATCTGGAAACAGCCCAGAAGCCATGGATGGTGCACGGAGAAGAAAGGAGTAGCCAGTCCTTGTAGTCCTTCTCTTTCTACTCTTTCCAGGACTGTATGCAGAAGTTTTTTGCCCATCAAAAAAATGACGTGGGCTTCGCCATATTTTTGTATGCTAGCCAGGTACAGCAGGCAGCCACGGGCTGCCTCCAATCCCCAGTTGCCTATTTGTACCCGGCTGGGAACCAAAAATATAAGGAAGCCCGTTTTTTTTATTATTTCACTTATTTCATGAAATAATTAAAAAACAAATGACGTGGGCTTCGCCCAATTTTTGTGTCCAGCCAGGTACAACTAAGCAGCTGGGGATTGGAATCCGCAGCACAGGTTAGCCCAAGGTTTCTGGGCGCCTCTGCTGCGAATTTCAGTCCGCAGCCGGCCCAGAAAATGGCGCTCTCATAGAAGCGCCATCATCTGGCGCTGTATCCAACTCTTCCAACAGCCCTGGAGCTGGGTGGCTTGTTGGGTAATCGTGAGTTAATACTGGCTTTGTTTTACTAGCCAGTATTAAGCCAGAGAGTCTTAATGTCTGGCACGTTTGACCCGGCCATTAAGAATCTCCAATAAAGGGTTAAAAAAAAGACACCACACAGAGAAAAAATACTTTAATAGAAATAAATACACATACACATTAGAGACTCCATCTTTATTACCCCCTGTCAGCCCTCCACGATCCATGGTCTTCTGTCTTTCTTGTTCAACAAATGCAGCTCTGCTACGTCACTGCTGCATGGGGGAAGACGCTGCTTCCCGTGCAGCCTTCACACCGTAAAGGCTGCATGGAAAGCAGCGTGCAGCCTTCACTCCGTGAGAGATCAGTGCTGCTAGCGGTAACAGCGATAACGCTGACAGAAGCGTTACCATAGCAACAGGGCTCCGATCATGTGAATCCCGGAGCCGCGGTTAGCGGTGACGTCACCGCTAACTGCGTTACTATGGCAACGGTGATCTCCGTTAATGACCGGCTGTGTCAGCCGGTCCCTAACGGAATGGGGAGTCGACCGTGTGCTAGAGCATGTCGCCGGTACATGGCGATACACAAATGTGCACCGTGTACCGGAGAGTGCAATGACAGGTTCTACATGACGCGTCATGTGACCAGTCTGTAGCCAATGAGATAATAGCCACGTGACTGGTCACATGGCTATTTTGACGTCACGATAGGTCCTGCATTACTGCTGGCAGTGCTGGTTACCGGGAGGATTCAGTGATCATCGGATGGAATAGCGGCAGGAGACAAAGTGCAGGAGGGATCGCGAGGACCGGTAAGTGTTATGGCAATGTTTATTAACTGTATGTGTACATTTATAATGCGTTTTTATGTGTTTGTGATTGTCTCCCATTATATCCTATTGGTTCGAGTTCGGTTCGTCGAACGTTCGCCGAACTGAACTCGAATGAGACCTCCGTTCGACGAACCGAACTCGAGCCAAACCACGGCTGGTTCGCTCATCTCTAGCGATGAGGTGGAATTACAACATTACTATTTTAATATTAGAATAAAAGTTATGTTAAAAATAATGTAGAGATAGAATCAACATTGGGCCTACCCATATCGAACTCCAGGCTCTTAAGAGTATAAGTATGTTTAATCCCACCTCATCACCTGCATTTGCCGGAACTGATTCACTCTCTGATATATAGTATGTTTATATCCTCTGATTTATGGTGTCTCTGGCAGCAGATAATCATCAGCTGATAAGTAGTGAATCTGACTGACCTTGGCTAATATGCCCCATTTAACGAAGCATTAAAACTAAAACTAGAGATGAGTGCATTGTTTTGCACAACTCACAGCCATGGTCCAGGTGAGTGATCTCTGGCCGTGGGTAGGAACTACACAAATTTTCTTTCCCTGCGGTTTCCCTGGAATGATATTTGATTTATCGGACTGGCATGACTTCATTTGTGTGGGGTGTGCACAAAGGATACACTGACCACAGTAAGGCATGGCAGTGGCTCAGTAATGTTCTATGGTTGCTCTGCTTTCCCTGGCAAAGTAAATTTGCAGTGTGTGATGGCTAACGTGGATTCAATCAAGTATCACAAATTCCTATTAGAACGCATCTTGCCTTTTCTGAAGAGATTGAAGCTTGGACATCATTCAACCTGCCTAGAGGACAATGATCTCAAACATATTTAACCCCTTCAGCCCCGGGGCACTTTCCGTTTTTGCGTTTTTGTTTTTTGCTCCCCTTCTTCCGAGAGCCGTAACTTTTTTATTTTTTGGTCAATCTTGCCATATAAGGGCTTGTTTTTTGCGGGACAAGTTGTACTTTTAAATGTAATCATAAGTTTTATCATATGGTGTACTGGAAAACAGCAAAAAGTTCCAAATGCGGAAAAATTGCAAAAAAAGTGTGATGGCACAATAGTTTTTGGAATGTTTTATTCACGGTATTCACTATATGGTAAAACTGATGTTTGGGTATGATGTCTGAGGTCGGTGCGAGTTTGTAGACACCAAACATGTATAGGTTTACTTGTATCTAAGGGGTTAAATAAAATTCGCAAGTTTGTTTAATAAAAGTGGCGCACGTTTTGCACCATTTTCCGAAACACGTAGCGTTCTTATTTTTTGGGATCAATGGCTCAATGACAGCTTATTTTTTTCATCTCGAGCTGATGTTTCTAATGGTACCATTTTTGCGCAGATGCTACGTTTTGATCGCCTGTTATTGCATTTTGCGTAAAACTTGCGGCAACCAAAAAACTTAATTTTGGCGTTTGGAATTTTTTTGCCACTACGCCGTTTACCAATCAGATTAATTGATTTTATATTTTGATAGATTGGGCATTTCTGAACGCGACAATACCAAATATGTGTATATTTATTTATTTTTTAACCCTTTAATTTTCAATGGGGGGAAAGGGGGGTGATTTGAACTTTTAAGTTTTTTTTTGATTTTTTTTTTAAAACTTTTTTTTTACTTTTTTATTTTTATTTTACTAGTCCCCCTAGGGGGCTATAGCGATCAGCAATCCGATCGCTATTATCTATCTGCTGATCACAGCTATACAGCTGTAAACAGCAGATACAGTCACTTTCTTTTTCCCTCTGATCCGTGCCGAGGGAAAACGAAAGTGAAACATCATAGCTGCAGGCGTCATCACATGACCCTGTGCTACGATGGCAACCACCGATAGTCACTTGATCACGCACGTGACTTCCGGTGGGGGCGGCGGCAAGTAAAAAACATGGCCGCGCGCATTTAGATCTTGCTGCCAGACTTTGGCAGCAAGATTTAAGGGGTTAATGGCCGCGGGTGGAAGCGATTCCACCCGCGGCTAGCAGGCACACATGTCAGCTGTTGAAAACAGCAGGGGGCGGGGCTTAACGGGACACGCTCCATGACGGATATATCCGTCCATGGTCGTGAAGGGGTTAAAGTCAATCAAGGCTAGATTCCAGAAAAAGTCCTGGAATATTCTTGAGTGGTGGTCACAGCCACCTGACTTCAAGCCCATGAAAATGTATTTCACAGGAGTTGAAGAAGGTTGCAACACACATTGCAAAGAATTTTATTGTACTGGATTCCATTACCCATACTGTAATATAGCTCAGGAATTCTACTAGTGTCTGGCTATACATAGTATCATATTATACAGTAGCTGGTCATCACTGCCATTGGTGCTCTATTAGCTACTATAGATACTTGTCATGAAGGTTTGATTGATGAGATTAAATGAGTCCGTTAAAGTTTAATTTTGTGTTAAATTTGAAGAAACTACTTGTTATACTAGTTGTGTTGAAATATTAATTTGGTAATTTCCTTTTTTTCCCAAACAGCAGAACATTTGTACATTTTGCTAATAAACCTAATTTGCAATTGGGGATTAATAATTTTAACTGCAACTTCATACTTATTCTGTAAGTCATCTGTTTGATAAGAAAAAGGGCCAAATAAACTTTCCGTTGTTGGAGCCATAGTAACAACTGCAGCTGTGCTGGAGTGACGGCAGATGGCACTATGTGAATATTTTGCCTATGTTGTTCTTCAATGACTTCTTTGTTTTATTTATGTTACTTTCTCATTCAATCTTTGTTCTTCATGATGATGCAGACAATAGTTGCCGTATGTTCCAAGTGAAAAAGTTAGATTCATAGTAGGCGAAACAGTTAATATCCCACAAAGTTAAAATACTGATGACTATTGACAGCTTAAATTCTTCAATATTTTTCTAATTATTTCTCTGTACAGTATAATACCCCTGACTCAAGTCAATCCTATAGGGCAGTGGAGAAATTAATCACATTTTTTGAAAATCATGGTAACTTATCAAGACATCGTAAATGACACCTATTACTGTACTCGGTAATAGCAGCAAAAAAGTTGGAGTAATTTAAGACATTAGGTCCTATGTAAGAACCGCCCATGAGGATCTTTTCCTGGGTGTTTTAATTAAACTCTTCATAGTTTGTTGCTCTAATAAGTCTCTATACAGTGACATTTGCTCTACAGTTTTGCTCTCTAAATGCAGTATGTCACAAATGTAAGTGCACGCCTCACATTTTTGTAAATATTTTATTATATCATTTCATGGGACAACATTGCAGATCTGTCACTTTGATTCAATGTAAAGTAGTCAGTGTTACAGCTTGAATAACAATGTAAATTTGGTTTGCCCTCTACATAACTCAACACACAGCTATTAAAGTCTAAACCACTGAGTGAGAATAGCTTTACAGAGGTATTATATTTACACATGTATTTTTTACATTTATGCTCTGAAGTCTAGAGCGAGTTTCCAAGGACCAGTTTACTGTTTATCTAATATATAAAGCTGAATGTGTGTATGTGTGTATGTATGTGTGTATGTATGTCCGGGATTGGCATCTGCACCGTCGCAGCTACAGCCACAAAATTTTCCACACTCACACTTCTGGACCCCGAGAGCGTCATAGGCTATGTTTTGAGGGGAAATTTTAACCCCGCTCTTTACAGTTATTCACCAAAAAACCTGCCTCCATTAGAGCGAATGTAGCTGGGAGCCACAGTGCAGCCAGAACTTCAGAAGAATGCGCAGCCACGCCCTTATATGGAATGTTGGCGTGTCACAATGCAGCCAGGGAAAGAGACAGACACAGACAGGGAAAGAGGCAGACACAGACAGGGTAAGAAACAGACTAGACATAGACAGGGTAAGAGACAGACACAAAGAGACAGACAAAGAGACAGACTGACAGGGAAAGAGACAGACACAGACAAAGAGACAGACAGAGGGAAACAGACAGACAGGGAAAGAAAGGGAAAGAGACAGACAGGGTAAAAGACAGGTAAAGAGACAGACAAAAAAACAGACACAGGGAAAGAGACAGACAGGGAAAGTGACAGAGATAGATAGACAGACAGGGAAAGAGATAGACAGACAGAGAAGGAGATTGAGACAGACGGAGAAAGAGACAGAGGCAGTCAGAGACAGACAGGGAAAGAGACAGACAGACAGACAAAGAGATAGAGAGAGATAGAGAGCTATATACAGAGGGGGAGACAGACAGAGAATGGGAGAGAAACAGAGAGACAGTTACTATCCCGGGCATTAATACATTCTATTTTGTTAACAACAGTTATTAACCCGGGCGAAGCCGGGTAGTACAGCTAGTTTTTACTAAAAATGTGAACTTAAGTTAAAATTGTAAGCCTTTTTTGTATTGATTATCAGTACTCTTATATTGTGAATTATGATACCTCTGTATTTGGTATTTGATGGAACGCAATAAAGACAATCTTGTCAGTATCATGGCAGCCATCTGGACGTTTGTTTGGTCTCTTTCTATTTTTTATATTATTAAGGTAAGTTTACATAAAAATTTTTCAGATTACTGGTGAGTTGGTTTTTTTAGCATTTATCCACGATTTTTGTGGTGTCTCTTTTTGCGGGCACTTAATGGTAATTTTTTTTAACTCAATTGAACAATGAATAAACCGTTAGTGGTTTCTTCAAGCAAAAATGTTGGCAAAATGCTCCAAAAGACTCCTAGGCATCTTTCATATGTCATTTGAGCCTTCCCTTTGACTTCTATACTACTGTATATAGAATCTTCAGAGTGAAGAATGACTGAAGAATGGTATCTTCATTCAAACATTTTGTATCTTTGGAGACCTGAGGTGGTTAGAAAATGCTCAAAAGACTTAAATTATATAAATAATTTTTTTTAGCAGTTTTTCAATTTTATTTTAGCAATTTATGACTTTCATAAAGAAGAGAATAAGAAGTTGGTATTTTTTGAGGTAAAAACACATAATTCTAAAAAACACACCCTGGCATTCTTCAGGATCTTTTTTAAAGCTTTCCAATTGAATTCTATTGATAATTATGGAGTGGATCCATAACCGAATGCTCCTGAAGAATGGTCTTCTAAATGTTTTTAACCACTTGACATTTTGGAAATCTGAAGTAGGTAAAACATGCTCAAAATATCCAATTTTGTCATTGTGTAAAAAAAATAAGACAAGTCCTTCAATCATTTTCTGAGTGCTTTTTAGGCATTCTTTAGCGCAGACCCACTTTAAAAAAAAGCTTGGAAAAAATGTCATGCTAACATGTCCTTATGTACTACAATCGCTATTGGACTCTCCAAGTCTATTATAGGCTAAAATTACCTTTACACATATAAAATATACTTAACCTTTTACTGAACAGGATGGCTGCATTATATTTTCTGCCGGTGTAGCGTAATATTTTATCTGTTTGATTTTATTTTACAATTTTCTTAGAGCGATAAGAGAGATAAGATGCCTGTGACACATAATTTTTATGGTGGTCAAGCACCTTACAATCAATTAAATTATAAATAGTCAACCAGAAATTCACCAACTCACAATATCAGTAAGAAAGGATTATATTTTATTTCACCATTGCCAGTAAACTGCAACTTCTAATTTATTTCTTTTCATAAAAAAACTGAAAAAAATTCTGCCCCATGCCTATGAATTGAATTCTGTCACCCTGAAAGACCATCTTTTTACTTAGTAAATCAAAATTTTGTTCTATTTTACTGAACAGTATCTTAACTTTAAGCAAAGAATTGTCCTATAGACCTGTGCTTGATTTATTACCAATAATAAACTGAAGAACTCTTTTTATTGTTCGGTGCTGGGAGCTGTACTTCCTAGCCAGCTTATTGAAGCTGCTGGCCAAAAGATAAATTGTATTTAAGGATTAAGTCTCTCACCAAAACTTCTTTTTATATGGGACTCAGAAAGCTATTAATAATGGACAATGGCTTTCTATGATTGCTCATTACTTATGAGTTAAGATGCCAACGGGAGTCATTATAATTTGATGCTTTGTACTTATGCGGTAGTACAAATTCTTGTTTGCTTTAACAGAAGATGGAAAGCAAAGATTGCCGCTTTTCATGGATATTTTCCATTTTTATCTAATCTCAGGTATGTTGTAAATCAAACACAATGAGTTACTGGATGAACAACATTATATAAGATCCATGCAAGGTCAAATGGAGTAGGTACAAATTGAAATTATGAAAGAAAGTGTTCCTGTTCTGGAGGGCACATAGACACGTAGTAAAGAATAACGCTTTTCATTTTGTAATTTTGGCTGAAGAAAGAAAGGAAAAAGTACTTTCAGGAATTACTTTATGATTGAAAACATTGTGCATGAGGCTACAAATATTAAATCTTATTTAATTTACTTAAAACAAAATTTAAAAATATATGTGTGTATATAGAAGGTATATATACATATATACTGTTTGCATGTACAAGGTGGTCATAAAATAACTTAGTGTTTGGAGCCGTGTGCAGATTGACCCAGTGGACAGAATTCTCTGAAAATTGGTATGTATGGGGAAACTTAAGGCACCTTGAAATAATTTTTATACCAAAACTCCCCACCAGATGAAAAAGTGTACAGTGTACAGTGAGCAAGAATCCCAAAAACCATGTGCCGATAATTGGAGATGTCTCAATTTTTTCACAGACTAGCATAACTATTCAATATGGCCGCCATCATGGAGGGGGGGATCATGTTCATCCTATGCAGAACATGTTCGATGCTTGCTTGTAACATGTCTGGTGGGATGCTGCTCACTTACTTCCGAAATGATGCAGTCTTTGAGGTCAGCAAGTGTTCCCATAACCAGAAATCACAAGGATTTAGATCGGGCGAATGCGGTGGCCCTGCATTAGAGAAGGAGCAGCTCAAAATCCTGTCAGAGAAAATGGGCATGCAGAACGTTCTTCATACGATTTGCGATGTGAGGAGGTGCTCCATCATGCATGAAGGTGGTCATCTGAAGACACTGCTGCTGTTGGAGTTGCGGAACAAACACTTTTTCTAGCATTGTCTGATATCTCGATGCCGTCACGGAACAGGTAACGCCCCCAGTTTGCCTCATTTCTTCATAAAAGAATGGTCCAAGAATGAATGAGGTGAAGCCACACCAAACGGTTACCTTTGGCAAATGCAGCTGAACCCCCTCGACCGCATGTGGATTTTTGGTAGCCTATATGCGACAATTTTGTGTGTTCACCATTCAATTTTGGTAAAAATGTGCTTCGTTGCACCACAGAGCATTCCATGGCCAATTGCCATCCACTTCCACTCTCGCCAGAAACATGAATGCAAATATCATGCAGGTATCATTGCAACAAGGAACAAGTTGTTGATGGCCAATTTTGTACAGGTATGCCTGCAAGACCTTTTGGAGAACTTTCCACACTGTGCTGTATGGGGGCCCCAATTGCCTGGAAACACTGCGTGCACTGCTGTTCCTGGCAAAGTTGTTTGTGCCCTGTTCCACGACAGCAGTGGCAACATCCTCCACAACCTCTCTGCTTACCGGTCGTCGCCCACACCCTGGATGAACACTCAGTAACCCTGTTGCTTCAAAACGTGTCATCATCTGTCTCAGCGAATTGACAGCCATTGGACCGTTAGATGTGTGAAGGTCTTTCAAACGACAAAAGGCTCTCAGTGGAGCTGTAGTATTCCTGGTATTCTCATAAAACAACAGCACTAACAGCGCACAATCCGGCAAAGAGACAGGCGTCTTGCAGACTGAGTTGCAAGGCGCCCTCACTGTACACCTTTTCACCTGCTGGGGAATTTTGGTATACATTTATTTTTTAAGAACCTCTCTATTTCCCCATGCCTTGAATAGCATACCAATTTTCAGCCAATTCTGTGCACTGGGTCAGTCTGAACACGGCTCCAAGCACCTTAAGTTATTTTATGGCCACCTATTATATATATAAAATGTTATATATGAAATACCCTTTTTAACTTTATGCTCAATGTTTAGCTGTAAGTATACATGTTTTTCCCATATGGATAAAGACAGTGCTTAAATCTTTGTAATTCGAGCTCTGCATGCCATTATATTTTATATAAAAAGAAAAAACCGAGATGTAGTTACAGTGTATAAAATTCAATTGAAGTGTAGACTTTCAGAGTTAATTAAAGGGGATTAAACAAAAGTATCCTATGAAACATTTAGGATCTGCAACTATTTTTCTACAAAGCCTCCTCATTTCAGAAGCTCAAAAGTAATTGGACAAATTTACTTTACCATAAATAAAATGTATTCGTTTTTAAGACTTTGTAGAGAATCCTTTGCAGGCAATGACTGCCTGAAGTATGGAAGACATGGACGCCAAACGCTGGGTTTCCTCCATTGTGATGCTTTGTCATGCATTTATTGCCTCTGACTTTAGATGTTGCTTATTTGAAGGTAATTCTGCCTAAAGTTTTGACTTAAGCATGTGAAATTTATGCTCAATGTGGATGAGATCTGGTGATTGACTTGACCATTGGTAAGTATTTAACTCCTGTGCTTTAAAACAGTCTTGGATGACTTTTGAAGGGGTCATTTTCCATCTGTACTATGAAGTTCGTCCAATAGACCTTGCTGCATTTAATTGAATCTGAGCAGAACATATCCCCTTTTAACTTCAGAATTCACTCGTCTGCTTATGTCTTCAGTCATGTTCAATAAACACTATTACTCAATGCCTTTGAAAGCCATGCATGTTTTATAGAGGAGGTGGTATACTTTGGATACTGAGCTTTCTCTATACTTTCTTCTTCCCATCATTCTGGTGCAGGTTGATCTTAGTTTTATTTGTCCAAAAATGCTTTTCCAGAACTGGACGGCTTCTTTTGACGTTTTTGTTTTTTTTTGTTTTTTTTTTTGGCAAAGTCTAATATGACCTTTGTATTTTTAAGCATGATTAACTATTTTCACCTTGTACTTTCACCTTCACCCTCTGTATTTGCTCGTGTGAAGTCTTCTCTTTACGGTAGACTTACAGTAGATACTGAAATACCTACTTCTTGGAGAGTCTTATTCACTTAGGTGAGTTTTGTGAAGGGGTTTTTCTTCACCATGGAAAGGAGTCAGCAGTCACTTTTGTCTAACTTGGACAACCAGGCCTTTTTGAGTTCAACAGTTCAACTAATGCACTCAATTTTTTGCAAAATGTACCAAACTGTTGATTCGGCCACTCTTAACAGTTATACTATCTCTTTGATGGATTTTTTTTTTTCAACCTAATGATCATTTGTTTCTCTTGCCCTCCACTGAGAGCTCCTTTGACTGCATGTTGTGGGTTCATAGCAACAATTTCCAAATGCAAATGCCACATCTAGAATCAGCTCTTGATCTTTTCCCTGCTTAATTGATCATGGACCAATGCAGGAATTGCCTATGAAGCCAATTAAAAAGCTTTTGAGATAATCCAATTACCTTTGCTCCCTTAAAAAAGAGGTAGCTAAAAATTAAGAACTGTAATTAATAAACTCTTATGCTAATTAGGATGTAAATACTGTCAAATTAAAGCAGAGTGTCTGCACTTTAAGCCCATAATAATTATATAACAGTATTTTGAATCTGTTTTGGTAGACAGCTAAAATGCCAAACCTTGTGTGGCTGTCCGCATATTTCTGGACTGTGATGGCAGTGAGTATGAACTCACTGTGACCCTGACTGGGCTTACCCTTAAAGGGCGTGACTAAGCAACTTCCTGGTATTCCCCAGAGTCTGAGGTGGTGAGCAAAGGCTGGGTCGCAGGTAGTTACCAAATGCCACTTTCAGGGTAGTCACTGGACCTGCAGCAGCATGACTGACGGGTCAAGGCAGAAGTCAGGTACTGAGGCCACAGGCAGAGATATTATAAGACAGTCTGAGGTCGGGGAACAAACAGTACAGGTATTCACAATACATATCTGATGACACGACAGAACACTAGAGGTGAACTGACAAAGAACTAAGATCAGGCAAAGACTGGAGGGAAGCGCTGCTTATTATAATCAATACTGGCAAGAGATATGCCAGAGTATCAATATTCCCAGCAGACAGGTAATTACATTTTTGCAGATTGCTGCACAGTGCAGATTCTGAGCACACCTCACTACAGTCAGATGGAGACTCTCCAGCAACAGTAGGATGCATCAGTGCTGAATGTGTTGCAAGGGGAAGCTTACAAGGCAATTTGACGCTAAGAGGAGTGGAGTGGTGCCTGCAGTGAGTAGGGTGGTGCTTATCATGCTACACTGCCTACAGTCATAGCTGAAATTGTTGGCATTCTTGAAATTGTTCCAGAAAATAAAGTATTCTCCTAAAAAATTGTTAGAATTACACAGTTGTTGGCACCTTTCCAAAATTGTGGCTAAACATGTTAGTTTAAAGCATGTTATGCTCGTTCAAACTCACATGTGGCAAGTCACAGGTGTGGGCAATATGAAAATGAAACCAGATAAGAGGGAAGAAGTTGCTTTAATCTTTGCATTGTGTGTATGTGTGTGCTACACAAAGCATCGAGAACAGAGAGAGAAGAAGAGAACTGTCTGAGGACTTGAGAACCAACATTTCTGAAAAATATTAAGAATCTCAAGGCTACAAGTCCATCTAAAGAAATCTTGATGTTCCATTTTCCACATAATCAAGAAGTTTAAAACCCATAGCACTGTAGCTATTCTCCCTGCACATGGACAGCATAGAAACATTGATCTATGGTTGCAGTGCAGAATAGTTAATATGGTGGATAAGCAGGCCCAATAAAGTTCCCAAGAAATTCAAGCTATTCTGCAGTAGAGATGAGCCACCCCCTAGAGTTCGAGTTCGGTTCGATTCGTCGAACGGTGCTCCGTTCGACGAACCTCACTAACCCCATAGGAAACAATGGGAGGCAATCACAAACACCTAAAACCCCTGGAAAACACCCTCAAAAGGTGTCCAAAAGGTGACAAAACTCCCAAGACAACACAAACACATGGGAAAGTGACAAGGACATATATTCATGAGAAAACAAAAGAGCTGGACGAGGAAAAAGAGGACGAGGCACAGATATAGGCATGGCATGCCCTTCTAAAATCATGTAAAACACAGCAAGCGGACTCCAAGCAGAGTCTTTTTTATTCCAAAAATTGGGCCACACAGACACCCCTTCAGTGGCAGCACTTGTGCCCCTGTTGTACACGTCACAGGTAGATTTGCATCAAGCACATTCAAAAATACACCAGCCTTAGCTGTCCCCAGGATGACACAGGGCTAGGTAGCAAAGTCTTTGCTGAACCATGACTTGTTCATCCTTGCTCATTTTTAAAAACACAGCAGGGGGACTCCAAGCAGTCGTCCTTTTTTCAAAAAATTGGGCCACACAGACACCACTTAAGTGGCATCACTTGTGCCCCAGTTGCAAACTTGACAGGTACATTTGCATCAAGCACATTCCAAATCCACAAGCCTTTACTCTCCCCAGGATGACACAGGGATAGTAAAGTCCTTGCGGATCCATGACTTGTTCATCTTGATGAACGTTAGTCTGTCCACATTGTCACTGGACAGACGCGTGCGTTTATCTGTCAGCACACACCCACAGCACTGAAGACACGTTCAGAGACTACACTGGCAGCTGGACACGACAAGATCTCCAAGGCGTAAGTGGAGAGATCTGGCCATTTTTCAAGATTTAAAGCCCAAAATGAGCAAGGCTCCAGTTGCAAAGTGATGGCATCGATGTTTAATTTGGAGATACTCCTGTATCCTCCTCTGCAGCCGTTGACTATGTGTCAGACTTCTTGTCTCTGTTGGCCTTGCAAAGGATGGTCTAAAAAAATTATGAAACGATTCAATAAAATTGCTGTTACCAGCAACAGATACGGTGCTGCTGGTACGGTTAGACTGTTGATGACGAGACAGTCCCATGTTTGTCAAGTTACAACTGGGAGATTAACTCCATGCCCCACTGGTGTTTGGTGGAAAAGCCAAGCTAAGATTGAGTAACAGCTTCTACTGATACTCCTACATACGTGCGTCCCTTTCTATGGCTGGACTTATTTCACAAAATTTGGACTTGTACCGGGGATCTAATAGTGTGGCAACCCAGTAGTCATAATCACTTCTAATTTTGACAATCCGAGGGTCATGTTGTAGGTAGTGCAGCAAGAAGGCGCTCATGTGTCTTGCGCATTCATGCGGACCAAGTCCTTGCTGTGTTTGTGGCATAGAGGTGCTAACCGTTCTTTCTTCCTCTGACATCTCCCCCCAACCTCTTTCAACTGAAATTTGACCAAGGTCTCCCTCATCTGCTGAGTCTTCCATGTCCATGGACAGTTCATCCTCCATTTCTTTATGTTCTCCTGCACCTTCTTCAAAATTTTGCCTGCTACCATGCGCCCTTGTTAATCCCTCTCCCCCATCGTCCCAAGCCTGCCGCCTTGGTGATGATGAACGTCTGGACCTTGGTGATGTTGTTATCCCTTGCGCATATGACTCCTCCTGTACTTTCTCCCCTTCCTGTTGTCCCACCCCCTGACTCCGAATAGTGTTTAGCGTGTGCTCCAGCATGAAAATTACTGGAATTGTCATGCTGATAATGGCAGTCAGCGCCAAACATATTCGTCGCCATGTCGAAACTGTGCAGAAGGGTGCATAGGTCCTTGATCTGAAACCACTCCATCAGGGAGATCTGCCCCACCTCTGAATCTCGTTGGCCCAGGCTATACGTCATGACGTATTGCACCAGTGCTCGGCGGTGCAGCCACAGTCGCTGTAACATGTGGAGAGTCGAATTCCAGCATGTCGGCAAATCGCATTTCAGGCGATGAACCAGCAGGCCGAAAGACTTCTGTAGCGATGCAAGCCGGTCAGCTGCGGCGGTTGAATGGCGAAGTAAACAGACAGTTTTCGTGCCCTGTGCAGAAGGCCATCTAGGCTGGGATAGTGTGTTAAATATTGCAGGATAACAAGGTTCAACACGTGAGCTATACAAGGCACATGTGTCACCTTGCCCAGGTTTGCAGCATTGTCGCACATGGCCTTACCTGGCTGCAGGCTTTAGTGCAGACAACCATTTACGAAACTCGGACCGCAGAGCTGACCACAACTCAGCCGCTGTGTGACTTTTATTTCCAAGACATTTCAAGCTAAAGACAGCCTGATTCCGTTGCGCTCTGCTGCCAGCATAGTAATGAGGGGTGCGTGATTGATTGTGCATAGTTACAACGCTGGTGGCCTGACCAGGCAGGCTTGGGGCGGAGGTGGAGGACCCAGATGAGGTTGAGGAGGCAGAAGCGTTTGTAGAACTTCTACATACAGAGTATTGACGCACAAGTCGTGGGGATGGCAAGACTTGTTCAGCAGACCCTTCTCCATCTATCACCATAGTTACCCAGTACCCAGTCAACGACATGTAATGCCCCTGTCCATGCTTACTTGTCCAAGTATCGGTGGTGAAATGCACCCGTTCACACACAGAGTTTCTCAAGGATGCGGTGATGTTGTGTGCGACATGCTGGTGTAGTGCAGGCACACCTTTCTTAGAGAAGTAGTGGCAACTGGGCATCTGGTACTGGGCCACAGCGACAGACATAAGGTCTCTAAAATCCTGTGTGTCCACCAGGCGGAAAGTCAGCATTTCAGTAGCCAAGAGCTTACAGAGGGATAAAGTCAACCTCTTAGCTTTGTCATGGGTCGGAGGATATGGCCTTTTATTTGTCCACATCTGAGGGACAGAGATCTGGCTGCTGTGTGGAAACAGTGGTGAGTAGTGTGTCCCTGGAAAAATGTAGGTTTGTGAGATAAGTGCAGGCGGAGACATGATATTGCCTTCATCCAAAGTTGGTGCTATGTCTGAAAGAGCTGTAAACCCGCACTTGTTTCCCCTTCCAAACCAACTGACGACCTACCAAGCAAACTGCCTGTTGCGGTTACAGTGGTGGAAGGTGTGCATAGAAAACCAGGTGTGACAGCTGTCCCCACAGTCATAGAAGATGAAGAGCGCGCGGATGCACTGGAAGGGGCAGGCGGTGGTTGGCCCGCTATGCTAGGCCGCATTGCAGCACAGTGAGCTTCCCACTGGGAATTATGCTTGGTATTCATGTGACGATTCATGGAAGAAGTTGTTAAACTAGTGAGCTTTTGCCTCTACTCATAGATTCCCCACAAATTTTACAGATCTCATGATTTGGGAGATCCTTTGCAAGGTCAAAAAAGGACCAGGCTTGACAAGGCTTAGAAAAAATGTGACCTGCAGGGCCACCCTGACTTGTGCTCAGAGGCAGAGTGGTGGCTGAGGATGCAGTTGTAGACGTGCTACCAGTACTCCGACTCTGTCCAGGAAGGCGCAAGGTAACTTCGTCGTCAGTTGCATCCTCCTCCACCTCCTCTGTTGACCTCCTCAAGTGCCTGCCTGTGCGTTGACAGCAAGTGGGATCTAGAACTTCATCATCAGGCATTGAGTTTGCACTCCCCTCACCCTCAGATTTAGCCTCTTCCTGCCCTGACCGAATATTTAAGTTGTCATCCCAATCTGGTATCTGCGTCTTATCGTCATCAGTATGTTCCTCATTGTCTCCACCAACAGGTGTTACAGTTTGTGAATGAGGGTCTACATTATGCTCAGAAACTTGGTCATCAGGGCCAGAATCTGAGTCACAAAGCTTCTAAGCATCACTGCAGCTTGGGAGCAGACATCTTATTCCCAGGCTATGGTGAGACTGAACAGCTCTGCAGACTCAGCCATCTCTGTTACAACATACTGTGCAGGGCAGGTGGAGACTTGAGAGCTGGGAGAAAGCAAGTGTGATTGGGATGACAACTCAGAGGACTGGGGTTTTTTTATGTGGTAGTTGAGGTGGAGGAGAGGGCACTTGTTGGAGCACTTGAGATCCATTCAAGCATGTTCTTTTTTTTGTGCATCATCTACCTTTCTTACAGTTGTTCGGGTCTGCAAAAAAGGGAGCACATCGGATTGTCCACGGAAAGTAGTAGACATCTTACTTTTGCTGGAAGATGGCCTATCTTCAGCAGATGTTAATGTAGCTTTGCCACCTTCCACACGGACACAAACCTTTTTTCCTTTTCTAACACGCCTGTTCTCCTTTCCACCAGCATCTGTCCTTTTGCCACTCATTTTGTTAGCGACAAGATTAGCCACTTAAAATGTGGTAGCAAAAATTGAGAGGTGGCGTAGATTGCAGAGGTGGTCTAGCTTTATTGACAGCTGAAGAACCAACATTAGTACCAGGGGGTATATATCCCAATCGCCAGTCGGGGCCCACCGTGCTCCAGATGGCAATGGAGCTGCTGGCACCCTGTGGGTTAGGCGGAGACTATAGAGCTGATGACTCAGCGATAACCCTGGAGACCTGGGAACCGGTCACGTGTGTAGGGACATGTCAAACCAGACGACAACCCAGTTAGCATTTTGGTGGAGCGGGCGATACTCCAACCACGTGTGTAGGGAACACGTCAGGCCGGATGGTAACCAGTTAGCGTTGACCGAGAAGACCGCTGCGACAGCGCCCTGTCGGCCACGTGTGTAAGACACGTCAGGCTGAGCGGTCCTTCGATTAGCATTTCTGGTCACCACTCGACTGGCCACACATGTGAAGGACACGTCAGACCACGTAGTCACACCAGTAGCATTTGACTGGGAAGCTGAGGAGAGAAATAAGATTCACACACCCAATCCAGGAACACCTTTTAACTCCACAGGGGTTCTGGAATATGCTGTCCGTGCGCATAGAGGGCACAACTGGACAGGTGACACAGCAGGCATGCTGTTCGTGTGCGAAGAGAACACAACCGGACAAGTAACGCAACAGGTATGCTGTCTGTGTGCGTAGGAGGCACAAACGGAAGGGTGACACAGCAGTCGCAGTCCAGTTAACGCCACTGGACTGCTATAGCACAACTGGAACGGCAGCAAGGAAGCACGGCACCTGACCCTGATGTGCCGAGCCACGAATCTTGGCGTGACAGGCACCGTTCGCCTAGCCTGACCTACCGCTTCCAACAAAGCTTATGCCACTATGGACTCTAAATGAAGACTGTGCACCTCCATGTTGTCTCCAGCCCCTTTTATAACCTGGGTCCACCCCAAACCTAGGGTGGAACCACCAAGGTCCAATAGCAGAGTGCCATGTCAGCAGCGACGTCACCAGCGGCCTATCCGGAACCGCCACGTCATTGATGACCTCATGGCAGCCACGCCCCAAACACTTCACCAGTCATCGTCTGATGACCAATGGTGAGGTGCCAGATCATAGGAACGGGCCTCTGCGAACCAGTCCGGAGTGGCCACGTCATCAGGACACCTTACACCCTCTGCCCTATCAAAGCCTGCCACCTCACGGACATGCTCAGTGAGGTCCTTACCGGACCTAGCCTCTGATGCACTAAGTGCCAGAGCATGCGCAGTAGCCTGAAGAACAGACTCAGAAAGCAGACTATCAGTTTGAGCATGCTCAGTAGGAACATCCCAGTACTTAAACACAGTACGAAGTCCAACTACCTGTGCAAAGAGGCTGTTAGGATTAATTGTGAGAGCATGCTCAGTAGCCTGAACTGAGGACTTAATCTCAGAAATGACACAGAAATGACACAATCAGGCTGAGCATGCTCAGTAGGCAAAAGACCAGACTTAGACTCTGGCTGGAATAAATTGGCGCACACATGCGCACTAGCCGCCTCTCCACATTTAGACGTGGTCAAAGAAGCAGCCAACTGGACGACCCGAGGCACGGCCAAGAACGACAGCCGGCGCCTGGCGCAATAGGAACCGCAGCAGGCTGCTTGAGGCTATGGTGGCGCCGGGTTGTAACACTGACAATGCAACTATAGCCCTAAAACTGGCAGCACTATTTGCTATTATAATAGCATAGCAAAATGTGCATGAGGGTAGAATGCAGAGGTGGTGGAACTTGCTTGGCACCAGTGAGACACTAATTTAGTATAGCAGACACTGTTTGGATGCCACTAAATTTCAGCACTGTTTGCTATAAAAATTGCTTAGCAAAATGTGCCGGAGGGTAGAATGCAGAGGTATTAGAATTTGCTTGGCAGCAGTGGGACAATAAAATTAGTATAGCAGACAGTTTGTGGATGCCACTATGTTTCAGCACTGTTTGCTATAAAAATTGCGTAACAAAATGTGCAGGAGGGTAGAATGCAGAGGTATTTGAACTTGCTTGGCACCAGTGGGACACTAATCTAGTACAGCAGACACTTTGTAGATGCCACTAAGTTTCAGCACTGTTTGCTATAAAACAGCGTAGCAAAATGTGCATGAGAGTAGAATTCAGAGGTGGTGGGACTTGCTTTGCAAAAATGGGACACTAAATTAATATAGCAGACAATTTCTGGATGCCACTAAGTTTCAGCACTGTTTGCTAAAAAATTGCATAGCAAAATGTGCAGGAGGGTAGAATGCAAAGGTATTGGAACTTGCTTGGCACCAGTGGGACAATAAAATTAGTATAGCAGACTCTTTGTGGATGCCACTAAGTTTCAGCACTTTTTTCTATTAAAATAGAGTAGCAAACATGGGCAGGAAAGTAGAATGCATAGGTGTTGGAACTTGCTTGGCACCAGTGGTACACTAATGAAGTATAGCAGCCACTTTTTGAATGCCACTAACTTTCAGTACTGTTTGCTATTAAAATAGCATAGCAAACATGGGTAGGAGGGTAGAATGCAGAGGTGCTAGAACTTGCATGGCACCAGTGGGATACTAATGGAGTATAGGAGTAGAGATGAGCGAACCGGTCCCGGTTCGGCTCGAGGCCGGTTCGCCGAACGGAGGTCCCGTTCGAGTTCGGCTCGTCGAACGTTCGACGAACCGAACTCTAACTGCATAGGAAACAATGGCAGGCAATCACAAACACAGAAAAACACCTAGAAAACACCCTCAAAGGTGTCCAAAAGGTGACAAACAACTCAAACACATGGGAAAGTGACAAGGACATATACTCATGCGAAAACAAAACAGCTGGACAAGGAAAAAGAGGAGGACACACAGATATAGGCATGGCACGCCCTTCTAAAGTCATGTAAAACACCGCAAGGTGACTCCAAGCGGAGTCTCCCTTTTTTCCAAAAATTGGGCCACACTGACACCCACCCCTTCAGTGGCAGCAGTTGTGCCCCAGTTGTACACTTCACAGCTACATTTGCATCAAGCACATTCAAAAATACGCCATTCTTATCCGTCCCCAGGATGACACCGGGGTAGGTAGCAAAGTCTTTCCTGATCCCAGCTCTGTTCATCTTGGCTTCTTTTAAAAACACAGCAAGCAAGGGTTACTCCAAGCGGAGTCTCCCTTTTTTCCAAAAATTGGGCCCCACACACACCCACCCCTTCAGTGGCAGCAGTTGTGCCCCAGTTGTACACTTCACAGCTAGATTTGCATCAAGCACATTCAAAAATACGCCATTCTTATCCGTCCCCAGGATGACACCGGGGTAGGTAGCAAAGTCTTTCCTGATCCCAGCTCTGTTCATCTTGGCTTCTTTTAAAAACACCGCAAGCAAGGGTTACTCCAAGCGGAGTCTCCCTTTTTTCCAAAAATTGGGCCCCACACACACCCACCCCTTCAGTGGCAGCAGTTGTGCCCCAGTTGTACACTTCACAGCTACATTTGCATCAAGCACATTCAAAAATACGCCATTCTTATCCGTCCCCAGGATGACACCGGGGTAGGTAGCAAAGTCTTTCCTGATCCCAGCTCTGTTCATCTTGGCTTCTTTTAAAAACACAGCAAGCAAGGGTTACTCCAAGCGAAGTCTCCCTTTTTTCCAAAAATTGGGCCCCACACACACCCACCCCTTCAGTGGCAGCAGTTGTGCCCCAGTTGTACACTTCACAGCTAGATTTGCATCAAGCACATTCAAAAATACGCCATTCTTATCCGTCCCCAGGATGACACCGGGGTAGGTAGCAAAGTCTTTCCTGATCCCAGCTCTGTTCATCTTGGCTTCTTTTAAAAACACAGCAAGCAAGGGTTACTCCAAGCGGAGTCTCCCTTTCTTCCAAAAATTGGGCCCCACACACACCCACCCCTTCAGTGGCAGCAGTTGTGCCCCAGTTGTACACTTCACAGCTAGATTTGCATCAAGCACATTCAAAAATACGCCATTCTTATCCATCCCCAGGATGACACCGGGGTAGGTAGCAAAGTCTTTCCTGATCCCAGCTCTGTTCATCTTGGCTTCTTTTAAAAACACAGCAAGCAAGGGTTACTCCAAGCGGAGTCTCCCTTTTTTCCAAAAATTGGGCCACACTGACACCCACCCCTTCAGTGGCAGCAGTTGTGCCCCAGTTGTAGACTTCACAGCTACATTTGCATCAAGCACATTCAAAAATACGCCATTCTTATCCGTCCCCAGGATGACACCGGGGTAGGTAGCAAAGTCTTTCCTGATCCCAGCTCTGTTCATCTTGGCTTCTTTTAAAAACACAGCAAGCAAGGGTTACTCCAAGCGGAGTCTCCCTTTTTTCCAAAAATTGGGCCCCACACACACCCACCCCTTCAGTGGCAGCAGTTGTGCCCCAGTTGTACACTTCACAGCTAGATTTGCATCAAGCACATTCAAAAATACGCCATTCTTATCCGTCCCCAGGATGACACCGGGGTAGGTAGCAAAGTCTTTCCTGATCCCAGCTCTGTTCATCTTGGCTTCTTTTAAAAACACAGAAAGCAAGGGTTACTCCAAGCGGAGTCTCCCTTTTTTCCAAAAATTGGGCCCCACACACACCCACCCCTTCAGTGGCAGCAGTTGTGCCCCAGTTGTACACTTCACAGCTACATTTGCATCAAGAACATTCAAAAATACGCCATTCTTATCCGTCCCCAGGATGACACCGGGGTAGGTAGCAAAGTCTTTCCTGATCCCAGCTCTGTTCATCTTGGCTTCTTTTAAAAACACAGCAAGCAAGGGTTACTCCAAGCGGAGTCTCCCTTTTTTCCAAAAATTGGGCCCCACACACACCCACCCCTTCAGTGGCAGCAGTTGTGCCCCAGTTGTACACTTCACAGCTAGATTTGCATCAAGCACATTCAAAAATACGCCATTCTTATCCGTCCCCAGGATGACACCGGGGTAGGTAGCAAAGTCTTTCCTGATCCCAGCTCTGTTCATCTTGGCTTCTTTTAAAAACACAGCAAGCAAGGGTTACTCCAAGCGGAGTCTCCCTTTTTTCCAAAAATTGGGCCCCACACACACCCACCCCTTCAGTGGCAGCAGTTGTGCCCCAGTTGTACACTTCACAGCTACATTTGCATCAAGCACATTCAAAAATACGCCATTCTTATCCGTCCCCAGGATGACACCGGGGTAGGTAGCAAAGTCTTTCCTGATCCCAGCTCTGTTCATCTTGGCTTCTTTTAAAAACACAGCAAGCAAGGGTTACTCCAAGCGGAGTCTCCCTTTTTTCCAAAAATTGGGCCCCACACACACCCACCCCTTCAGTGGCAGCAGTTGTGCCCCAGTTGTACACTTCACAGCTAGATTTGCATCAAGCACATTCAAAAATACGCCATTCTTATCCATCCCCAGGATGACACCGGGGTAGGTAGCAAAGTCTTTCCTGATCCCAGCTCTGTTCATCTTGGCTTCTTTTAAAAACACAGCAAGCAAGGGTTACTCCAAGCGGAGTCTCCCTTTTTTCCAAAAATTGGGCCACACTGACACCCACCCCTTCAGTGGCAGCAGTTGTGCCCCAGTTGTAGACTTCACAGCTACATTTGCATCAAGCACATTCAAAAATACGCCATTCTTATCCGTCCCCAGGATGACACCGGGGTAGGTAGCAAAGTCTTTCCTGATCCCAGCTCTGTTCATCTTGGCTTCTTTTAAAAACACAGCATGCAAGGGTTACTCCAAGCGGAGTCTCCCTTTTTTCCAAAAATTGGGCCCCACACACACCCACCCCTTCAGTGGCAGCAGTTGTGCCCCAGTTGTACACTTCACAGCTAGATTTGCATCAAGCACATTCAAAAATACGCCATTCTTATCCGTCCCCAGGATGACACCGGGGTAGGTAGCAAAGTCTTTCCTGATCCCAGCTCTGTTCATCTTGGCTTCTTTTAAAAACACAGAAAGCAAGGGTTACTCCAAGCGGAGTCTCCCTTTTTTCCAAAAATTGGGCCCCACACACACCCACCCCTTCAGTGGCAGCAGTTGTGCCCCAGTTGTACACTTCACAGCTACATTTGCATCAAGCACATTCAAAAATACGCCATTCTTATCCGTCCCCAGGATGACACCGGGGTAGGTAGCAAAGTCTTTCCTGATCCCAGCTCTGTTCATCTTGGCTTCTTTTAAAAACACAGCAAGCAAGGGTTACTCCAAGCGGAGTCTCCCTTTTTTCCAAAAATTGGGCCCCACACACACCCACCCCTTCAGTGGCAGCAGTTGTGCCCCAGTTGTACACTTCACAGCTAGATTTGCATCAAGCACATTCAAAAATACGCCATTCTTATCCGTCCCCAGGATGACACCGGGGTAGGTAGCAAAGTCTTTCCTGATCCCAGCTCTGTTCATCTTGGCTTCTTTTAAAAACACAGCAAGCAAGGGTTACTCCAAGCGGAGTCTCCCTTTTTTCCAAAAATTGGGCCCCACACACACCCACCCCTTCAGTGGCAGCAGTTGTGCCCCAGTTGTACACTTCACAGCTACATTTGCATCAAGCACATTCAAAAATACGCCATTCTTATCCGTCCCCAGGATGACACCGGGGTAGGTAGCAAAGTCTTTCCTGATCCCAGCTCTGTTCATCTTGGCTTCTTTTAAAAACACAGCAAGCAAGGGTTACTCCAAGCGGAGTCTCCCTTTTTTCCAAAAATTGGGCCCCACACACACCCACCCCTTCAGTGGCAGCAGTTGTGCCCCAGTTGTACACTTCACAGCTAGATTTGCATCAAGCACATTCAAAAATACGCCATTCTTATCCATCCCCAGGATGACACCGGGGTAGGTAGCAAAGTCTTTCCTGATCCCAGCTCTGTTCATCTTGGCTTCTTTTAAAAACACAGCAAGCAAGGGTTACTCCAAGCGGAGTCTCCCTTTTTTCCAAAAATTGGGCCACACTGACACCCACCCCTTCAGTGGCAGCAGTTGTGCCCCAGTTGTAGACTTCACAGCTACATTTGCATCAAGCACATTCAAAAATACGCCATTCTTATCCGTCCCCAGGATGACACCGGGGTAGGTAGCAAAGTCTTTCCTGATCCCAGCTCTGTTCATCTTGGCTTCTTTTAAAAACACAGCAAGCAAGGGTTACTCCAAGCGGAGTCTCCCTTTTTTCCAAAAATTGGGCCCCACACACACCCACCCCTTCAGTGGCAGCAGTTGTGCCCCAGTTGTACACTTCACAGCTAGATTTGCATCAAGCACATTCAAAAATACGCCATTCTTATCCGTCCCCAGGATGACACCGGGGTAGGTAGCAAAGTCTTTCCTGATCCCAGCTCTGTTCATCTTGGCTTCTTTTAAAAACACAGCAAGCAAGGGTTACTCCAAGCGGAGTCTCCCTTTTTTCCAAAAATTGGGCCCCACACACACCCACCCCTTCAGTGGCAGCAGTTGTGCCCCAGTTGTACACTTCACAGCAAGATTTGCATCAAGCACATTCAAAAATACGCCATTCTTATCCGTCCCCAGGATGACACCGGGGTAGGTAGCAAAGTCTTTCCTGATCCCAGCTCTGTTCATCTTGGCTTCTTTTAAAAACACAGCAAGCAAGGGTTTCTCCAAGCGGAGTCTCCCTTTTTTCCAAAAATTGGGCCACACTGACACCCACCCCTTCAGTGGCAGCAGTTGTGCCCCAGTTGTACACTTCACAGCTACATTTGCATCAAGCACATTCAAAAATACGCCATTCTTATCCGTCCCCAGGATGACACCGGGGTAGGTAGCAAAGTCTTTCCTGATCCCAGCTCTGTTCATCTTGGCTTCTTTTAAAAACACAGCAAGCAAGGGTTACTCCAAGCGGAGTCTCCCTTTTTTCCAAAAATTGGGCCCCACACACACCCACCCCTTCAGTGGCAGCAGTTGTGCCCCAGTTGTACACTTCACAGCTAGATTTGCATCAAGCACATTCAAAAATACGCCATTCTTATCCGTCCCCAGGATGACACCGGGGTAGGTAGCAAAGTCTTTCCTGATCACAGCTCTGTTCATCTTGGCTTCTTTTAAAAACACAGCAAGCAAGGGTTACTCCAAGCGGAGTCTCCCTTTTTTCCAAAAACTGGGCCCCACACACACCCACCCCTTCAGTGGCAGCAGTTGTGCCCCAGTTGTACACTTCACAGCTAGATTTGCATCAAGCACATTCAAAAATACGCCATTCTTATCCGTCCCCAGGATGACACCGGGGTAGGTAGCAAAGTCTTTCCTGATCCCAGCTCTGTTCATCTTGGCATCTTTTAAAAACACAGCAACCAAGGGTTACTCCAAGCGGAGTCTCCCTTTTTTCCAAAAATTGGGCCACACAGACACCCACCCCATCAGTGGCAGCAGTTGTGCCCCAGTTGTACACTTCACAGCTACATTTGCATCAAGCACATTCAAAATTACGCCATTCTTATCCGTCCCCAGGATGACACCGGGGTAGGTAGCAAAGTCTTTCCTGATCCCAGCTCTGTTCATCTTGGCTTCTTTTAAAAACACAGCAAGCAAGGGTTACTCCAAGCGGAGTCTCCCTTTTTTCCAAAAATTGGGCCCCACACACACCCACCCCTTCAGTGGCAGCAGTTGTGCCCCAGTTGTACACTTCACAGCTAGATTTGCATCAAGCACATTCAAAAATACGCCATTCTTATCCGTCCCCAGGATGACACCGGGGTAGGTAGCAAAGTCTTTCCTGATCCCAGCTCTGTTCATCTTGGCTTCTTTTAAAAACACAGCAAGCAAGGGTTACTCCAAGCGGAGTCTCCCTTTTTTCCAAAAATTGGGCCCCACACACACCCACCCCTTCAGTGGCAGCAGTTGTGCCCCAGTTGTACACTTCACAGCTAGATTTGCATCAAGCACATTCAAAAATACGCCATTCTTATCCGTCCCCAGGATGACACCGGGGTAGGTAGCAAAGTCTTTCCTGATCCCAGCTCTGTTCATCTTGGCTTCTTTTAAAAACACAGCAAGCAAGGGTTACTCCAAGTGGAGTCTCCCTTTTTTCCAAAAATTGGGCCCCACACACACCCACCCCTTCAGTGGCAGCAGTTGTGCCCCAGTTGTACACTTCACAGCTACATTTGCATCAAGCACATTCAAAAATACGCCATTCTTATCCGTCCCCAGGATGACACCGGGGTAGGTAGCAAAGTCTTTCCTGATCCCAGCTCTGTTCATCTTGGCTTCTTTTAAAAACACAGCAAGCAAGGGTTACTCCAAGCGGAGTCTCCCTTTTTTCCAAAAATTGGGCCCCACACACACCCACCCCTTCAGTGGCAGCAGTTGTGCCCCAGTTGTACACTTCACAGCTAGATTTGCATCAAGCACATTCAAAAATACGCCATTCTTATCCGTCCCCAGGATGACACCGGGGTAGGTAGCAAAGTCTTTCCTGATCCCAGCTCTGTTCATCTTGGCTTCTTTTAAAAACACAGCAAGCAAGGGTTACTCCAAGCGGAGTCTCCCTTTTTTCCAAAAACTGGGCCCCACACACACCCACCCCTTCAGTGGCAGCAGTTGTGCCCCAGTTGTACACTTCACAGCTAGATTTGCATCAAGCACATTCAAAAATACGCCATTCTTATCCGTCCCCAGGATGACACCGGGGTAGGTAGCAAAGTCTTTCCTGATCCCAGCTCTGTTCATCTTGGCATCTTTTAAAAACACAGCAACCAAGGGTTACTCCAAGCGGAGTCTCCCTTTTTTCCAAAAATTGGGCCACACAGACACCCACCCCATCAGTGGCAGCAGTTGTGCCCCAGTTGTACACTTCACAGCTACATTTGCATCAAGCACATTCAAAAATACGCCATTCTTATCCGTCCCCAGGATGACACCGGGGTAGGTAGCAAAGTCTTTCCTGATCCCAGCTCTGTTCATCTTGGCTTCTTTTAAAAACACAGCAAGCAAGGGTTACTCCAAGCGGAGTCTCCCTTTTTTCCAAAAATTGGGCCCCACACACACCCACCCCTTCAGTGGCAGCAGTTGTGCCCCAGTTGTACACTTCACAGCTAGATTTGCATCAAGCACATTCAAAAATACGCCATTCTTATCCGTCCCCAGGATGACACCGGGGTAGGTAGCAAAGTCTTTCCTGATCCCAGCTCTGTTCATCTTGGCTTCTTTTAAAAACACAGCAAGCAAGGGTTACTCCAAGCGGAGTCTCCCTTTTTTCCAAAAATTGGGCCCCACACACACCCACCCCTTCAGTGGCAGCAGTTGTGCCCCAGTTGTACACTTCACAGCTAGATTTGCATCAAGCACATTCAAAAATACGCCATTCTTATCCGTCCCCAGGATGACACCGGGGTAGGTAGCAAAGTCTTTCCTGATCCCAGCTCTGTTCATCTTGGCTTCTTTTAAAAACACAGCAAGCAAGGGTTACTCCAAGCGGAGTCTCCCTTTTTTCCAAAAATTGGGCCCCACACACACCCACCCCTTCAGTGGCAGCAGTTGTGCCCCAGTTGTACACTTCACAGCTAGATTTGCATCAAGCACATTCAAAAATACGCCATTCTTATCCGTCCCCAGGATGACACCGGGGTAGGTAGCAAAGTCTTTTCTGATCCCAGCTCTGTTCATCTTGGCTTCTTTTAAAAACACAGCAAGCAAGGGTTACTCCAAGCGGAGTCTACCTTTTTTCCAAAAATTGGGCCCCACACACACCCACCCCTTCAGTGGCAGCAGTTGTGCCCCAGTTGTACACTTCACAGCTAGATTTGCATCAAGCACATTCAAAAATACGCCATTCTTATCCGTCCCCAGGATGACACCGGGGTAGGTAGCAAAGTCTTTCCTCATCCCAGCTCTGTTCATCTTGGCTTCTTTTAAAAACACAGCAAGCAAGGGTTACTCCAAGCGGAGTCTCCCTTTTTTCCAAAAATTGGGCCACACAGACACCCCATCAGTGGCAGCACTTGTGCCCTAGTTGCAAACAGGATGTTTTGATTTGCATCAAGCACATTCCAAATCCACAAGCATTTACTCTCCCCAGGATGACACAGGGGTAGTAAATTCCTGGTGGATCCATGACTTGTTCATTTTGATGAACGTTAGTCTGTCCACATTGTCACTGGACAGACGCGTGCGCTTATCTGTGAGCACACACGCAGCAGCACTGAAGACACGTTCAGAGACAACGCTGGCAGCTGGACACGACAAAATCTCCAAGGCGTAACTGGAGAGCTCTGGCCATTTTTCTAGATTTGAAGCCCAAAAGGAGCAAGGCTCCATTTGCAAAGTCATGGCATCGATGTTCATTTGGAGATACTCCTGTATCATCCTCTCCAGCCGTTGACTATGTGTCAGACTTGTTGTCTGTGGTGGCCTTGCAAAAGAGGGTCTAAAAAAATTATGAAAAGATTCCATAAAATTGCTGTTACCAGCACCAGATACGGTTCTACTGGTACGGGTAGACTGTTGAAGATGACGAGACCGTCCCATGTTTGTCAAGTTACAACTGGGAGATTCCCTCCCTGCACCTGCACGGTTGTTTGTTGGAAAAGCCGAGCTAAGATCGAGTAACAGCTTCTGCTGATATTCCTGCATACGTGCGTCCCTTTCTATGGCTGGAATTATGTCACAAAATTTGGACTTGTACCGGGGATCTAATAGTGTGGCAATCCAGTAGTCATCATCACTTCTAATTTTGACAATACGACTGTCATGTTGGAGGTAGTGCAACAAAAAGGCACTCATGTGTCTTGCGCAGCCATGCGGACCAAGTCCACGCTGTGTTTGTGGCATAGAGGTGCTACCCGTTCTTTCTTCCTCTGACATCTCCCCCCAACCTCTTTCAACTGAAATTTGACCAAGGTCTCCCTCATCCGCTGAGTCTTCCATGTCCATGGACAGTTCGTCCTCCATTTCTTCATGTTCTCCTGCACCTTGCTCAACATTTCGCCTGCTACTATGCGCCCTTGTCGATCCCTGTCCCACATGGTCCCATGCCTGCTGCGTTGGTGATGATGAACGTCTGGACCTTGGTGATGTTGTTGTCCCTTGCGCATATGAATCCTCCTGTAGTTCCTCCCCTTCATGTTGTCCCACCCCCTGTCTCCTAATAGTGTTTAGCGTGTGCTCCAGCATGTAAATGACTGGAATCGTCATGCTGATAATGGCATTGTCAGAGCTAAACATATTCGTCGCCATGTCGAAACTGTGCAGAAGGGTGCCTAGGTCCTTGATCTGAGACCACTCCATCAGGGTGATCTGCCCCACCTCTGCATCTCGTTGGCCCAGGCTATACGTCATGACGTATTGCACCAGGGCACGGCGGTGCTGCCACAGTCGCTGTAACATGTGGAGAGTTGAATTCCAGCGTGTCGCCACATCGCATTTCAGGCGATGAACCGGCAGGCCGAAAGACTTCTGGAGCGATGCAAGTCGCTCAGCTGCGGCGCTTGAACGGCGGAAGTGAGCAGACAGTTTTCGTGCCCTGTTCAGAAGGCCATCTAGGCCGGGATAGTGTGTTAAAAATTGCTGCACGACAAGGTTCAACACGTGAGCCATACAAGGTACGTGTGTCACCTTGCCCAGGCGAAGGGCCGCACCCAGGTTTGCAGCATTGTCGCACACGGCCTTACCAGGCTGCAGGTTGAGTGGAGACAACCATTTATTAAACTCGGACCGCAGAGCTGACCACAACTCCTCAGCTGTGTGACTCTTATTCCCAAGACATGTCAAGCTAAAGACCGCCTGATGCCGTTGCGCTCTGCTGCCAGCATAGTAATGAGGGGTGCGTGATTCCTTCTGCGCAGTGAGAACGCTGGTGGCCTGACCAGGCAGGCTTGGGGCGGAGGTGGAGGACCCAGATGAGGTGGAGGATGCAGAAGCAGTGGCGGAACTTGGACAGACAGAGGATTGACACACAAGTCGTGGGGACGGCAAGACTTGTGCAGCAGACCCTTCACCATCTATCACCATAGTTACCCAGTGCCCAGTCAGCGACATGTAACGTCCCTGTCCATGCTTACTGGTCCAAGTATCGGTGGTGAAATGCACCCGTTCACACACAGAGTTTCTCAAGGAAGCGGTGATGTTGTGTGCGACATGCTGGTGTAGCTTGGGCACACCTTTCTTAGAGAAGTAGTGGCGACTAGGCATCTGGTACTGGGGCACAGCGACAGACATAAGGTCTCTAAAATCCTGTGTGTCCACTAGGCGGAAAGGCAGCATTTCGGTAGCCAACAGCTTACAGAGGGATAGAGTCAACCTCTTAGCTTTATCATGGGTCGCAGGAAGTGGCCTTTTATTTGACCACATCTGAGGGACAGAGATCTGGCTGCTGTGTGTAGACGGTGTTGAGTAGGGTGTCCCTGGAAAAATGCAGGTTTGTGAGGAAAGTGCAGGCGGAGACATGATGTTGCCTTCATCCAACGTTGGTGCTATCGATGTCTGAGAGAGCTGTACACACTCACTTGTTTCCCCTTCCAAACCAACTGACGACCTACCAAGCAAACTGCCTGTTGCGGTTACAGTGGTGGAAGTTGTGCGTGGAAAAACAGGTGTGACAGCTGTCCCCACAGTCCTAGAAGATGAAGAGCGCGCGGATGCACTGGAAGGGGCAGGCGGTGGATGGTTCACTCCGCTAGGCCGCATTGCAGCACGGTGAGCTTCCCACCGGGACCTATGATATTTATTCATGTGACGATTCATGGAAGAAGTTGTCAAACTGCTGAGGTTTTGACCTCTACTAAGAGAATCATGACAAAGTTTACAGATCACATAATTTGGGCGATCTTTTTCTATGTCAAAAAAGGACCAGGCTAGGCAAGGCTTAGAGGCCATGCGACCTGTTGATCCACCCCGAATAATGCTCATAGGCAGAATGGTGGCTGAGGATGCAGTTGTAGACGTACTACCAGTGCTCCGACTCTGTCCAGGAAGGCGCAAGGTAACTTCGTCGTCGGTTGCATCCTCCTCCACCGCCTCTGTTGACCTCCTCGAGTGCCTGACTGGGGGTTGACAGTAGGTGGGATCTAGAACTTCATCATCAATTGTTGTGTTTGCACTCCCCTCCCCCTCAGACCGAGCCTCTTCTTGCCCTGACCGAATATTTAAGTAAGTTGTCATCCCAATCGGGTATCTGCGTCTCATCTTCTTCAGTATGTTCCTCATTGTCTATAACCACAGGTGTTACAGTTTGTGACAAAGGGTCAACATTATGCTCAGAAACTTGGTCCTCACGGCCTGAATCCGAGTCACAAAGGTTCTGGGCATCACTGCAGACCATTTCCTGTTCTGTACTCACTGTAGCTTGGGAGCAGACCTCTGATTCCCAGGCTATAGTGTGACTGAACAGCTCTGCAGACTCAGCCATCTCAGTTCCACCATACTGTGCAGGGCTGATGGAGACTTCAGAGCTGGGAGAAATCAAGTGTGATTGGGATGACAACTCAGAGGACTGGTGTTTTTTGGATGCGGTACTTGAAGTGGCTGAGAGGGCACTTGTTGGACCACTTGAGATCCATTCAAGCATTTTCCTTTTTTGCCCATCATCTACCTTTCTTCCTGTTGTTCGTGTCCGTAAAAAAGGGAGCACATCGGATTGTCCACGGTAAGTAGTAGACATCTTACTTTTGCTGGTAGATGGTCTATCTTCAGCAGATGATAATGGAGCTTTGCCACCTTCCCCACAGACAAAACCTTTTTTGCCTTTTCCACCACGCCTCTTCCCCTTTCCACCAGCATCTGTCATTTTGCCACTCATGTTGATTGCGACAAGATTGTGGACTGAAAATGTGGTAGTAAAAATTGAGAGGTGGTGAAGATTGCAGTGGTGGTCTAGCTTTATTAACAGCAGAATAATAAAGAATAAATATCCCTGACAATGCAACTACGGCCCTTAAACTGGCAGCAAAAATTGCTAGTATAATGGCTTAGTTATAATGAGTTGGAGTGTGCAATGCAGGCAGACGCGCTCTGCAAATGTCTTTGCACTAGTGGGACTATAGCAAATCCAATAGCCACAGATAGGATGCCACTAGGTACACTGAGTGTTTGCTAGTATAATGGCTTAGTTATCATGAGTTGGAGTGTGCAATGCAGGCAGACGCGCTCTGCAAATGTCTTTGCACTAGTGGGACTATAGCAAAGTCCAATAGCCACAGATAGGATGCCACTAGGTACACTGAGTGTTTGCTAGTATAATGGCTTAGTTATCATGAGTTGGAGTGTGCAATGCAGGCAGACGCGCTCTGCAAATGTCTTTGCACTAGTGGGACTATAGCAAAGTCCAATAGCCACAGATAGGATGCCACTAGGTACACTGAGTGTTTGCTAGTATAATGGCTTAGTTATAATGAGTTGGAGTGTGCAATGCAGGCAGACGCGCTCTGCAAATGTCTTTGCACTAGTGGGACTATAGCAAAGTCCAATAGCCACGTATAGGATGCCACTAGGTACACTGAGTGTTTGCTAGTATAATGGTTTAGTTATCATGAGTTGGAGTGTGCAATGCAGGCAGACGCGCTCTGCAAATGTCTTTGCACTAGTGGGACTATAGCAAAGTCCAATAGCCACGTATAGGATGCCACTAGGTACACTGAGTGTTTGCTAGTATAATGGCTTAGTTATAATTAGTTGGAGTGTGCAATGCAGGCAGACGCGCTCTGCAAATGTCTTTGCACTAGTGGGACTATAGCAAAGTCCAATAGCCACAGATAGGATGCCACTAGGTACACTGAGTGTTTGCTAGTATAATGGCTTAGTTATAATGAGTTGGAGTATGCAGAGGACATGAGGGTACAGTGCCAGGATTTTGGGGCTCTGGGTAGAGGAATGGAAGCCTGCCTTTCTATCCCTCCTAATAGGGAAATGCAGGGAGGAAATCCCTGACCTTGGCTACACAGACGCTGGCGCTGTTTTCAGGACCTGTCACCTTAACTCTGACCCTGCCGGTTTGAGCCCTTAAAAGGACTGCTAGAAAGTGCTATCCCTATGCTGTCCAGCGCTGTGTATGGAGCGCATACAGCTGTATCGGCGATAGGACTCAGGAGGACGGACCTGCGACAGTGATGTCTGACACCAAAGACGCAGAAGAGATAATGGCGTCCTGGAGGAAAATGTCCGTTTTTATAATGCAGGGACATGTGACATGGACATCCTATCACACATGCCGTTGCTTCTCTGGCTAAAAGTCCACTTAGCTGTGTGTGTGTCTGGCGATCGCCATTATACAAACAGCAGTGATCTGAAGGCGCTGTTCCCGCACAGTATACACTGAAATGTCATAATAGTGTGATTCACAGAGTGACTTACACTATTACAGCAGAAACCAAGCTAGGATTTAGCTGTTTTTTTGCTGCTAGAACCGTTCTCGAACGTTTCTAGAACTATCGAGCTTTTGCAAAAAAGCTCGAGTTCTAGTTCGATCTAGAACATGCCCCAAAATCACTCGAGCCTAGAACTGGAGAACCACGAACCACGAACCGCGCTCAACTCTATATAGGAGACATTTTGTGAATGCAGCTAGGTTTCAGCACTTTTTGCTATAAAAAGCGTAGGAAAATGTGCATGAAAGTAAAATGCAGAGGTCATGGGACTTACTTGGCACAAGTGGGACAGTAAAATAGTATAGCAGCCACTTTGTGGATGCCACTAAGTTTCAGCACTTTTTGCTGTAAAAATTGTGTAGCAAAATGTGCATGAGGGTAGAATGCAAAGGTGGTGGAACTTGCTTGGCACAAGTGGGACACTAAATTAGTATAGCAGACACTTTGCGGATGCCACTAAGTTTCAGCACTGTTTTCTATTAAAATAGCGTAGCAAACATGGGCAGGAAAGTAGAATGCATAGGTGCTGGAACTTGCTTGGCACCAGTGGTACACTAATGGAGTATAGCAGCCACTTTTTGAATGCCACTAACTTTCAGCACTGTTAGCTATTAAAATAGCGTAGCAAACATGGGCTGGACGGTAGAGTGCAGAGGTGATGGAACTTGCTTGGCACCAGTGGGACACTAATGGAGTATTGGAGATACTTTGTGAATGCTACTAAGTTTCAGCACTTTTTGCTATAAAAATAGCGTAGAAAAATGTGCATGCATGTAGAATGCAGAGGTCGTGGGACTTGCTTGGCACAAGTGAGACACTAATTTAATGTAGCAGACACTAAAGTAGCGTAGCAAAATGTGCAGGAGGGTAGAATGCAGAGGTATTGGAACTTGCTTGGCACCAGTGGGACACTAAATTATTACAGCAGACACTGTTTGGATGCCACTGTTTTAGCACTGTTTGCTATAAAAAATATCCTTGCAAAATGTGCATGAGGGTAGAATGCAGAGGTGGTGGAACTTGCTTGGCACAAGTGGGACACTAAATTAATATAGCAGACAGTTTGTGGATGCCACTAAGTTTCAGCAATTTTTGCTATAAAAATTACGTTGCAAAATGTGCATGAGGGTGGAATGCAGAGGTGATGGAACTTGCTTGGCACAAGTGGGACACTAAATTAGTATAGCAGACACTTTGTGGATGCCACTAAGTTTCAGCACTTTTTGCTATAAAAATAGCGTAGCAAACATGGGCAGGAGGGTAGAATGCAGAGGTGGTGGCACTTGATTGGCACAAGTGGGACACTAAATTAGTAGAGCAGACACTTTGTGGATGCCACTAAGTTTCAGCACTTTTTGCTATAAAAATAGCGTAGCAAAATGTGCAGGAGGGTAGAATGCAGAGGTATTGGAACTTGCTTGGCACCCGTGGGACACTAAGTTAATACAGCAGACACTGTTTGGATGCTACTAAGTTTCAGGACTGTTTGCTATAAAAATTGCATAGCAAAATGTGCAGGAGGGTAGAATGCAGAGGTGGTGGGACTTGCTTGGCACCAGTGGGACACTAAATTAGTATAGCAGACACTTTGTGGATGCCACTAAGTTTCAGCAATTTTTGCTATAAAAATTACGTTGCAAAATGTGCATGAGGCTAGAATGCAGAGGTGATGGAACTTGCTTGGCACAAGTGGGACACTAAATTAGTATAGCAGACACTTTGTGGATGCCACTAAGTTTCAGCACTGTTTTCTATTAAAATAGCGTAGCAAACATGGGCAGGAAAGTAGAATGCATAGGTGCTGGAACTTGCTTGGCACCAGTGGTACACTAATGGAGTATAGCAGCCACTTTTTGAATGCCACTAACTTTCAGCACTGTTAGCTATTAAAATAGCGTAGCAAACATGGGCTGGACGGTAGAATGCAGAGGTGATGGAACTTGCTTGGCACCAGTGGGACACTAATGGAGTATTGGAGATACTTTGTGAATGCTACTAAGTTTCAGCACTTTTTGCTATAAAAATAGCGTAAAAAAATGTGCATGCATGTAGAATGCAGAGGTCGTGGGACTTGCTTGGCACAAGTGGGACACTAATTTAATGTAGCAGACACTGTTTGGATGCCACTAAGTTTCAGCAATGTTTGCTATAAAAATAGCGTAGCAATGTGTGCATGAGGGTAGAATGTAGAGGTGTTGGGACTTGCTTGGCACCAGTGAGACACTAATTTAATGTAGCAGACACTGTTTGGATGCCACTAAGTTTCAGCAATGTTTGCTATAAAAGTAGCGTAGCAAAATGTGCAGGAGGGTAGAATGCAGAGGTATTGGAACTTGCTTGGCACCAGTGGTACACTAATGGAGTATAGCAGCCACTTTTTGAATGCCACTAACTTTCAGCACTGTTAGCTATTAAAATAGCATAGCAAACATAAGCAGGAGGGTAGAATGCAGAGGTGATGGAACTTGCTTGGCACCAGTGGGACACTAATGGAGTATTGGAGATACTTTGTGAATGCCACTAAGTTTCAGCACTGTTTGCTATAAAAATAGCGTAGCAAACATGGGCAGGAAAGTAGAATGCATAGGTGTTGGAACTTGCTTGGCACCAGTGGTACACTAATGAAGTATAGCAGACACTTTTTAAATGCCACTAACTTTCAGCATTGTTTGCTATTAAAATAGCATAGCAAACATGGGTAGTAGGGTAGAATGCAGAGGTATTGGAACTTGCTTGGCATCAGTGGGACACTAAATTAGTATAGCAGACACTTTGTGGATACCACTACGTTTCAGCACTGTTTGCTATAAAAATAGCATAGGAAAATGTTCATGACGGTAGAATGCAGAGGTGGTGGGACTTGTTTGGCACAAGTGGGACACTAAATTAATTTAGCAGACAGTTTGTGGATGCCACTAAGTTTCAGCAATTTTTGCTATAAAAATAGCGTTGCAAAATGTGCATGAGGGTAGAATCCAGAGGTGATGGAACTTGCTTGGCACAAGTGGGACACTAAATTAGTATAGCAGACACTATGTGGATGCCACTAAGTTTCAGCACTGTTTGCTATTAAAATAGCGTAGCAAACATGGGCAGGAAAGTAGAATGCATAGGTGCTGGAACTTGCTTGGCACCAGTGGTACACCAATGGAGTATAGCAGCCACTTTTTGAATGCCACAAACTTTCAGCACTGTTAGCTATTAAAATAGCATAGCAAAATGTGCATGAGGGTAGAATGCAGAGGTATTGGAACTTGCTTGGCACCAGTGGGACACTAAATTATTACAGCAGACACTGTTTGGATGCCACTAATTTTGAGCACTGTTTGCTATAAAAATAGCATAGCAAAGTGTGCAGGAGGGTACAATGCAGAGGTATTGGAACTTGCTTGGCACCAGTGGGACACTAAATTATTACAACAGACACTGTTTGGATGCCACTAAGTTTGAGCACTTTTTGCTATAAAAATAGCATAGCAAACATGGGCAGGAGGGTAGAATGCAGAGGTGGTGGGACTTGCTTGGCACAAGTGGAACACTAAATTAGTATAGCAGACACTTTGTGGATGCCACTAAGTTTCAGCACTTTTTGCTGTAAAAATAGCGTAGCAAAATGTGCAGGAGGGTAGAATGCAGAGGTATTGTAATTTGCTTGGCACAAGTGGGACACTAAATTAGTATAGCAGACACTTTGTGGATGCCACTAAGTTTCAGCACTGTTTGCTATAAAAATTGCATAGCAAAATGTGCAGGAGGGTAGAATGCAGAGGTGGTGGGACTTGCTTGGCACCAGTAGGACACTAAATTAGTATAGCAGACACTTTGTGGATGCCACTAAGTTTCAGCACTGTTTGCTATAAAAATAGCGTAGCAAACATGGGCAGGACAGTAGAATGGAGAGGTGATGGAACTTGCTTGGCACCAGTGGGACACTAATGGAGTATTGGAGGTACTTTGTGAATGCCACTAAGTTTCAGCACTGTTTGCTATAAAAATAGCGTAGAAAAATGTGCATGAAAGTAGAATGCAGAGGTCGTGGGACTTGCTTGGCACAAGTGTGACACTAAATTAGTATAGCAGGCACTTTGTGGATGCCACTAAGTTTCAGCACTTTTTGCTATAAAAATAGCATAGGAAAATGTTCATGACGGTAGAATGCAGAGGTGGTGGGACTTGTTTGGCACAAGTGGGACACTAAATTAATTTAGCAGACAGTTTGTGGATGCCACTAAGTTTCAGCAATTTTTGCTATAAAAATAGCGTTGCAAAATGTGCATGAGGGTAGAATCCAGAGGTGATGGAACTTGCTTGGCACAAGTGGGACACTAAATTAGTATAGCAGACACTATGTGGATGCCACTAAGTTTCAGCACTGTTTGCTATTAAAATAGCGTAGCAAACATGGGCAGGAAAGTAGAATGCATAGGTGCTGGAACTTGCTTGGCACCAGTGGTACACCAATGGAGTATAGCAGCCACTTTTTGAATGCCACAAACTTTCAGCACTGTTAGCTATTAAAATAGCATAGCAAAATGTGCATGAGGGTAGAATGCAGAGGTATTGGAACTTGCTTGGCACCAGTGGGACACTAAATTATTACAGCAGACACTGTTTGGATGCCACTAATTTTGAGCACTGTTTGCTATAAAAATAGCATAGCAAAGTGTGCAGGAGGGTACAATGCAGAGGTATTGGAACTTGCTTGGCACCAGTGGGACACTAAATTATTACAACAGACACTGTTTGGATGCCACTAAGTTTGAGCACTTTTTGCTATAAAAATAGCATAGCAAACATGGGCAGGAGGGTAGAATGCAGAGGTGGTGGGACTTGCTTGGCACAAGTGGAACACTAAATTAGTATAGCAGACACTTTGTGGATGCCACTAAGTTTCAGCACTTTTTGCTGTAAAAATAGCGTAGCAAAATGTGCAGGAGGGTAGAATGCAGAGGTATTGTAATTTGCTTGGCACAAGTGGGACACTAAATTAGTATAGCAGACACTTTGTGGATGCCACTAAGTTTCAGCACTGTTTGCTATAAAAATTGCATAGCAAAATGTGCAGGAGGGTAGAATGCAGAGGTGGTGGGACTTGCTTGGCACCAGTAGGACACTAAATTAGTATAGCAGACATTTTGTGGATGCCACTAAGTTTCAGCACTGTTTGCTATAAAAATAGCGTAGCAAACATGGGCAGGACAGTAGAATGGAGAGGTGATGGAACTTGCTTGGCACCAGTGGGACACTAATGGAGTATTGGAGGTACTTTATGAATGCCACTAAGTTTCAGCACTGTTTGCTATAAAAATAGCGTAGAAAAATGTGCATGAAAGTAGAATGCAGAGGTCGTGGGACTTGCTTGGCACAAGTGTGACACTAAATTAGTATAGCAGGCACTTTGTGGATGCCACTAAGTTTCAGCACTTTTTGCTGTAAAAATAGCATAGCAAAATGTGCAGGTTGGTAGAATGCAGAGGTACTGGAACTCGCTTGGCACCCGTGGGACACTAAGTTAATACAGCAGACATTGTTTGGATGCCACTACGTTTCAGCACTGTTTGCTATAAAAATTGCATAGCAAAATGTGCAGGAGGGTAGAATGCAGAGAGGTTGTGGAACTTGCTTGGCACCAGTGGGATACTAAATTAGTATAGCAGACACTTTGTGGATGCCACTAAGTTTCAGCACTTTTTGCTGTATAAATACCGTAGCAAAATGTGCAGGAGGGTAGAATGCAGAGGTACTGGAACTTGCTTTGCACCCGTGGGACACTAAGTTAATACAGCAGACATTGTTTGGATGCCACTAAGTTTCAGCACTGTTTGCTATAAAAATTGCATAGCAAAATGTGCATGAGGGTAGAATGCAGAGGTGGTGGGACTTGCTTGGCACAAGTGGGACACTAAATTAGTATAGCAGATACTTTGTGGATGCCACCAAGTTTCAGCACTGTTTGCTATAAAAATAGCATAGCGGTTCGGCTCGAGGTCGGTTCGCCGAACGGGGGTCCCGTTCGAGTTCGGTTCGTCGAACGTTCGACGAACCGAACTAGAACCAATAGGCTATAATGGAAGGCAATCACAAACACATAAAAATGCATGATAAATGTACACAAACAGTTAATAAACATTGCCATATCACTTACCGGTCTCCGCGATCCCTCCTGCACTCTGTCTCCTGCCGCTATTCCATCCGATGATCGCTGAATCCTCCTGGTGACCGGCACTGCCAGCAGTGATGCAGGACCTATCGTGACGTCAAAATAGCCATGTGACCAGTCACGTGGCTATTATCTCATTGGCTACAGACTGGTCACATGACTATGACACGTCATGTAGGACCTGCGAGTGCATCTCTCCGGTACACGGTGCACATTTGTGTATCGCCGTGTACCGGCGATATGCTCTAGCACACGGTAGACTCCCCGTTCCGTTAGGGACCGGCTGACACAGCCGGTCATTAACGGAGATCACCATTGCCATAGCAATGCAGTTAGCGGTGACGTCACCGCTAACCGCTGCTCCGGGAGCACCGTTGCTATGGTAATGCCTCTGCCAGCGTTACCGCTGTTACCGCTAGCAGCACTGATCACTCACGGAGTGAAGGCTGCACGCTGCTTCCCGATTGTAGTGAGGATTGTAGTGAGGATGAGGTGCCCCAGCCCATGATGGGCTAGTGCACCTCATCCTCACTACAATCGTCACTACTACTACACTAGTGAGGATTGTAGTGAGGATGAGGTGCCCCAGCCCATCAAGTAATGGGCTGGGGCACCTCATCCTCACTACAATCCTCACTACAATCCTGAAGTGCAGTTTCTTCAAATTAATTTAAAGGCACTTGGAACGCTGAAATTGCTGCTTATAATTTAAGCCTCTAATAAAAACCTCTTATCAGCGCTGGTTTATTGGGGATTTATTGGGCTGACAGGGGGTAATAAAGATGTAGTCTCTAATGTGTCTGTGTATTTATTTCTATTAAAGTATTTTTTCTCTGTGTGGTGTCTTTTTTTTAACCCTTTATTGGAGATTCTTAATGGCCGGGTCAAACGTGCCTGACATTAAGACTCTCTGGCTTAATACTGGCTAGTAAAACAAAGCCAGTATTAACTCATGATTACCCAACAAGCCACCCGGCTCCAGGGCTGTTGGAAGAGTTGGATACAGCGCCAGATGATGGCGCTTCTATGAGAGCACCATTTTCTGGGACGGCTGCGGACTGAAATTCGCAGCAGAGGCGCCCAGAAACCTCGGGCTAACCTGTGCTGCGGATTCCAATCCCCAGCTGCCTAGTTGTACCCGGCTGGACACAAAAATGGGGCGAAGCCCACGTCATTTGTTTTTTAATTATTTCATGAAATAAGTGAAATAATTAAAAAAACGGGCTTCCCTATATTTTTGGTTCCCAGACGGGTACAAATAGGCAACTGGGGGTTGGAGGCAGCCCGTGGCTGCATGCTGTACCTGGCTAGCATACAAAAATATGGCGAAGCCCACGTCATTTTTTTGGTGGGCAAAAAACGTCTGCATACAGTCAGTCCTGGATGTAGTATGCTGAGCCTTGTAGTTCTGCAGCTGCTGTCTGCTCTTCTCCATACAGACACACAGCAGCTGCAGAAATACAAGGCTCAGCATACTCGGCATACTCCATCCAGGACTGTATGCAGAAGTTTTTTGCTGAAAAAATTGTGGGCTTCGCCATATTTTTGTAAGCTAGCCAGGTACAGCAGGCAGGTATAGTGGCCCCCAACCCCCAGTTGCCTATTTCTACCCGGCTGGGAACCAAAAATAAAGGGAAGCCCTTTTTTTATTATTTCATGAATTTCATGAAAAAAATTAGAAAACAAATGACGTAGGCTTTGCCCCATTTTTGTGTCCAGCCAGGTACATCTAGGCAGCTGGGGATTGGAATACGCAGCACAGGTTGGCCTGAGCTTTCTGGGCCCCACTGCTGCGAATTGCAGTATGCAGCCGCCTCAGAAAATGGCACTTTCATAGAAGCGCCATCTTCTGGCGCTGTATCCAACTCTTCCAGCACCTGCCTGCTATACCTGGCTAGCATACAAAAATATGGCGAAGCTCACGTCCTTTTTTTGCAGTTTTTTGGCCAAAAAATTAAAAAATGCTTCCCTGGATTTTCCATTGCCAGTGAAGGTAACACCAAGCAGTGGGGGTTAGCAGCCAGTAGCTGCTTGGATTACCCTTAGCTAGCAATACAAAAAATGCAGCGGGAGCCCATATATATTTTTTTTAATTATTTATTGAAATAACTAAAAACAAAATGGGTTTCCCTGTATTTTGATTGCTGAACATCACAGTGCTGTAAAAAGAAATCTTTAAAAAAAATGACATAGCGCTCTGCGGTATTTTTGATTCTCAGCGCAGATAAAGCAGACAGCTATGGGTTGCCACCCCCATCTGCCTGTCGTTACCTTGGTTGGCAATCAAAATACAGGGAAGCCCATTAATTTTTTCTATTTAAAAAAAAGTTAAAAAAAAAATGACGTTGGGTCCCCCTATTTTTGACAGCCAGCTAGGGTAAAGCAGACGTCTGTAGCCTGAAAACCACAGCTGGCAGCTTTACCGTGGTTGGGGATCCAATGTGGAGGTCCCCCCAGGCTCTTTTTTTATAATTATTTTATAAATAATTACACAAAAAAGTAGGGTCCCCTCCAAATTGGATCACCAGCCAAGGTAAAGCGGACAGCTGTGGTCTGGTATTCTCAGGGTGGGAAGGTCCATAGTTATTGGGCCTTCACAGCCTAAAAATAGCAGGCCGCAGGCACCCCAGACGTGGTGCATCCACTAGATGCGCCAATCCTGGCGCTTCACCCCAGCTCATCCCGTGCCCTGGTGCAGTGGCAAACGGAGAAATAAATCGGGTTGATACTAGCTGTAAAGTCACCTGAGATCAAGCCCAGCAGTTTGTGATGTCATGGCGTCTATTAGATACCCAACATCATAAACTGTCAGTACTAACAAAAAAAAAAAATCGACAAAAGAAATTTATTTGAAAAAACAGTCCCCAAAACATTTCCTCTTTCACCAATTTATTGTAAGAAAAAAAATAAAGGGGTCCCACGACGACTCTGGACTGTCTAGAATATGGGGGGGAGACACTCAGGGAACGTATCCCCCATTTTCTAGGAGTGCGGACCCTTCATGTGAGGAGTGTGGGTGCAATGAATCTGCACTCACTCTCCCCGGGTCCACAGCAGCAGAGTCCATGTTGTAATGGTTGCTACCAAAGCTGCAATGCCCTGCTCATGAGGTAAGGGCATGCCTAATCAGGAGAACTACTGTAGAGGAAGCTCTGCTCACTGGTATATAGGTGCTCAGAGGTAATAATAGATAAAATTAGTGAGTAACCTCGGCACTCTAAATCTCCCAGACTAAGTCAGTAAGTCACAACGGATAGTAATGCAAAATCACTCTTCATTGGTCCGTATTAAGAACATTTTTTTTTCATAAGCATATATGTTTTTGTCCAAAACAAGTTACAAATGACGTTTCGGCCTGAGCCTTCGTCAGATTGGACTTATCTGCATGTAATCATGAAAAATGACAATAATCAGTATCACATAAGAGTGAGAGAACAATAACATAAACTCAAACAATGTAGAGGTACAATTGGGATGCAGCAAAAAAATTGCAACACAGCAAGAAATGAAACACATGATACAAATGTCATAATACAGTACAAGGACAATATAGTAATGACAAATATGGGGTCAGAGTAGGCTTAGACAGCTCTGGTACGAAAGAGATGTCAATCATAAAGTAACATGTGCAGTAGGTGTAGAGCTACACTATGCATGGCAGAGCGAATGGGTAGACCGACCATAGAAAAAGTGGAGAAAAAGTGGAGAAAAAGTGGAGAAGAAGTGGAGAAGAAGTGGAGAAGAAGTGGAGAAGAAGTGGAGAAGAAGTGGAGAAGAAGTGGAGAAGTGTTTGTTCATGCCAGATGGGAGATAAATAATTTTTTACCGGCGCTGTCATTTACTGTAACGTGATCATCGGTGTACAGTGTATACCGGTGATCACGTGAGCGGGGACCGGAAAAACCGTCCTGAATCATGATCTCCAGGGTCTCAGCTAGCCCTGAAACCCCGGAGATATTCTGACGCTGGGGGGCGTTATTCACTTATTTCTGCCTGCTGTTTATAAACGGCAGATCAGAATAAGGCTACATTAACACGACCGATCCATTTTTGTGGTCTGCAAAAAACAGTCCGTTTTTTTTCACGGGTGCATCCGTGTGGCATCCGTTTTCGTTCCGTAGACGGTCCGTATGTCATCTGTTTGTCATCCATGTGACTTCCGTTTTTTTTTGTGTACTGCAAAAAAACTGAATGAGGGTAAATGCATAAATTTACCCAGGATCCATAGCTTCATCCTACATGAGGCGGTCACATGTTCACTCCAGTGCCATTTTCTACTGCTTTTCACAGCGTAGCGCGCTCTGGTGATTTTCTTGTGCTTGTGCACTTCATATCAGTCTTTTCTGTCATTATAATGGCAGAAAGACACATAATGTCCCACTCTCCTGCATTTTGTAATTTTGCACCCTTTGGTGCCTTTCATGTGGCACTAAGGGGTGCTTAGCTTTGTATTTAGCCAAAAAAATGAAAAAAAAAAAAAATGACGTAGGGTTCCCCCTATTTTTGTAGCCAGCTAGGGTAAAGCAGACGGCTGCAGCCTGCAGACCACAGCTGGCAACCTCACCTTGGCTGGTAATCCAAAACTGAGGGCACCCCACGCTGTTATTTTAAATTAAATAAATAATTTAAAAAAAAACCACGTAGGGGTCCCCAAAAAATTGGATCACCAGCCAAGGTAAAGCAGACAGCTGGGGTCTGATATTCTCAGACTAAGGAGGTCCATGTTTAATGGACTCTCCCCAGCCTAAAAAGAGCAGGCCGCAGCCGCCCCAGAAGTGGCGCATCCATTAGATGCGCCAATCCTGGTGCTTCGCCCCAGCTCATCCCGCGCCAAGATACCCGATGTTTATCTTGGTTACCAGCTTCTGGCAGGCTGCCAGCGATGGCTCCTGCACACTGTAGCTGTAAAAAGCCCTGCATTTGCTGCTAGAACCGTTCTCGAACGTATCTAGAACTATCGAGCTTTTGCAAAAAGCTCGAGTTCTAGTTCGATCTCGAACAGCCCCCAAAATCACTCGTGCCTAGAACTGGAGAACCTCGAACCGCGCTCAACTCTACTTGGCACCAGTGAGACACTAATTTAATATAGCAGACACTGTTTGGATGCCACTAAGTTTCAGCACTCTTTGCTATAAAAATTTCATAGCAAAATGTGCAGGAGGCTAGAATAAAAAAGGTATTGGAACATGCTTGGCACCAGTGGGACACCAAATTAGTATAGCAGACACTTTGTGGATGCCACTAAGTTTCATCACCATTTGCTATTAAAATGGCGTAGCAAACATGGGCAGGAGGGTAGAATGCAGAGGTGCTGGAAATTGCTTGGCACCAGTGGGACAACAATGGAGTATAGCAGCAACTTTTTGGATGCCACTAAGTTTCAGCACTTTTTGCTATAAAAATAGCGTAGCAAAATGTGCATGAGGGTAGAATGCAGAGGTGGTGGGACTTGCTTGGCACAAGTGGGACACTAAATTAGTATAGCAGACTCTTTGTGGATGCCACTAAGTTTCAGCACTGTTTGCTATTAAAAAAGCGTCGCAAACATGGGCAGGAGGGTAGAATGCAGAGGTGTTGGACTTGCTTGGCACAAGTGGGACACTAAATTAGTATAGCAGACACTTTGTGGATGCCACTAATTTTCAGCACTGTTTGCTTTAAAAATAGTGTAGCAAAATGTGCATGAGGGTAGAATGCAGATGCGTTGGGACTTGCTTTGCACCAGTGGGACACTAAATTAGTATAGCAGACACTTTGTGGATTCCACTAAGTTTCAGCACTTTTTACTATAAAAATAGCATAGCATAATGTGCATGAGGGTAGAATGCAGTGGTGTTGGAACTTGCTTGGCAACAGTGGGACACTAATAGAGTATAGGAGACACTTTGTGGATGCCACTAAGTTTCAGCACTGTTTGCTATTAAAATAGCGTAGCAAACATGGGCAGGAGGGTAGAATGCAGAGGTGCTGGAAATTACTTGGCACCAGTGGGACAACAATGGAGTATAGCAGCCACTTTTTTGGATGCCAGTAAGTTTCAGCACTGTTTGCTATAAAAATAGCGTGGCAAAATTGGGCAGGTGGTTACTTTGGCTAGGTTCTGTGAGTCAGTGGACACGAAAGGAAGCCTCACTTTCTATCCTTCCTAGTGATGAAATGCAGCAAGGAATTCCCTGAGCTTAGGTATGCAGACGCTATCTAAAGCTGTATACAGCGTTTCCATGGACCTACCTGTCAGCTATGGCTCTGAGCCCCAGGAAATCAGCCCTTAAAAGGGCTAAAATAATCTTCTGTCCCTAATCTGTACAGCGCTGTGTGTGCAGGAGCGGCGACAGGAGCTGCGTGAGCGGTGGCTGTCACCCACACGCAGAAGGCAGATAATGATGCCGTGAGGGAAAATGGCCGGATTTATAATGCAAGGACATGTGACATTCACAGTTTAGGACACATGCCCTTGCTTGTCTGGCAAAAAGTACACTTAGCTGTGTGTGTGTCTGGGATTGACTGACATGCTGGCCTGCCCCACTGCACGTGCGCTTAGGAAAAAAGGAAAAAAAAAATGTCGATTGCCATTCTCCCAGCAGCACAGATCTAAACGCGTCCCCCCCGCACACTATACGCTGAAATTTGATAATAGTGTGAATCACAGAGTGACTCACACTATTACAGTTAAATGCCAGCTAGTAACTAGCTAGGCTTTTTGCTGATCGAACCGTTATCGAACGTAACTCGAGCTTTCGAGCTTTTAGCAAAAAGCTCGCGTTCGCATTCGATCTCGAGCACCCCCCAAAATCACTCGAACATGAATTTGGCGAACCTTGAACATCGCTCATCTCTATTCTGCAGACTTAGGGTGCATCAGTGTCAGCACTATACATTGACATTTGAATAAAATGAAATGCTATGGAAGCAGACCCATGCGTACCCCACTGCTGACACAGATACATTAAAAAGCTAAACTACGGTTTTCTAAAATGTTCGTGAGTAAGCCAAAATCCTCCTGAAAAGGCGTTGTATGTACAGATTAGTCTATAATAGAGCTTTTTGTATAGCACATCATTCTACTGTTTACTGGAAATGGAATGAGGCCTAGAAAGAAAAGAACACAGTATCTTCAGTTATATATGGTGGAGGCTTAAATATATTTAGGCTTTTTTTTAATTGGCACTCAGTACCTTGACTGTGTGCAAACAAAAATAAAAAGGAGCATGTTCATGAAGATTCTCATAAAACCGTTGTGAAGAAAGGATGTGACTACACTCAGGCACAACACTGAAGTAAACATGTGGCTGTGGATGGAGGATCCTGCCCATGGACTGGTGTCCCTCCTGCCGTATGCTGATGTGAACTGAGAGCTGGATATGGTGGTATGGCCTGCACAGACAGGTGTCGCTGGGGGTCATCCAGTTGTGCGGTCTGACGAGGAGATTTACCATATCTCTGGTGCAGGTGGAAGGCTCTGATGCCACACCGATAAACACGCTGGAGGTAACAGTTGGTGACTCACCAGCATGCAGCCAGGTACGGTCCTCAGTAACTCCACACACAGACAATCTCCGGGTTGTGCCTCTTAGTGCTGTCACAGGCTGGCTGTATACCCCATTAACGACAGGAAGTGGTGTATCAGGAAAATCAAACCGTCAGTAGGATTGCTTCGACACCAACCACTCACTCCCAATGAGGAGTGTGAACATGGCAATTTAAAAGGACATTGCGGTTTTCTGGTACGCTGCTGATCAAAGAACACTGACAAAAAATGGATACGTTAATTCATTTATTAATAAAACGTTAAAACAATACAGATATTTCTAGAACAATCCGTTCACTTCCTCAGGTATCTATACACTGGATGAGTCTGACTTCCAACTTTACCCCAAAGGGCCCTAAGGGGTTAATTAGTTAATTACAGCAATATAAACAATTGTTAAAAATTTAATTGTGCAGCCCCTCAACTGCTGATATGTCACATCTTCAAAGTAGAACACATTATGTATTAGTATAAATTTTATGCTATTTAGAAAAAGAGATTTCTATTCTTCTGGCAAGAATGGATTCTCTGATGAAAAAATGTTTCATGCTGATGAGATCAAGGTGATTAGACTTTAACAGCTCCTTAATCTTTCAGACTGGTTCAGTTTTTATCAATTTCTACTAGTTTTTATTAGTTTTCATTTATTTAGTGCTCGTTCGTAATCTTTCAATTTTTAACAATTGTCTATATTGCTGTAATTAAAAAAAAATAACCACTTAGGGCTATTTGGGGAATGTATGGAAGTCAGACTAAACCAGTGTATATGGGACGCCCCAGGGCTGTGGGGTACTCGGTCCCGGGTGTGTGGTGCTCAGAGGAAACAGTTGTGGTCGTGGCCGATGCTCGGTTCCGTGACCCTGGGGGTCGCTTCGATAAAAGGGGTGAAAATTAAAGGCGTTCTCCGTGCCAGCTGTGACCTGGGGTAGCTGTCCTCCGTGCATTCTCGTTGGTATTGGGCTCCCGTGGCTTAGAGCTTCTGGGGGAGCCCCTCTGTTTTAATCTTGGTCCTATTGCAGGCAGCTTGGACTATTTAAGGGGTTCAATCCTCGGTCCCCTCTTTGCTGCTGATTCTTCAGACTCTTTGGTTGGTGAGGAACCCTAACTGAAGATCCCCTCACCTGGAAGGTTTAACATGTGCATATGCATGAAGATAATGAGTGGCCCTGGAAGCAGTGTACAGCCACGTGGAGACCGGTATGAAGTGCTTGCTTTATTCTTATTTTCTTTGAATTTGTTTTTTATTACCTGGGTGTCTGGATACTGATCCTTACCCGAAGTTCCCTGAGAACTCTGAGCCCAGGGTTGGTGCTTGGGTTCTTTTGAACCCATGCAGATCTGGACTTTTACAGTCTGGGTTCACCCATCACTAACCTGCTGTCATCTTAGGAGCTATAGCTGAATATTTATATTTTTATACTCATATACTTATATTCAAAGTTTGAGAGAGGTTTCCATGTGTGTGCTTGGTAAATAATTAGCTGGTTAAGTGTTTTTAAATTATTTTAAGTCCAGCTCTCTGCTTGTAGAACATTCAGGATTTGACACTAGGTGCTGCACAGAAAGTCCTTGGCAAGGACATCCAAATCCCAAACAAAAGGCAGATATACAGCGGATCACAGGCTATTTTTTTCTTTAAAAAGTAGCTTTTATTGCTTACAGTTAAAATCCATAGCAGATGGTATCCGACGGACAAAGGGTACAGTGCAGAAAGTTCATCCAACGCGTTTCAACATCATAGTGTCATAGAGTCTTATTCATGAATGTTAATTCATTAAAGCACCAGCTTTAAATACTTTGCACAAAGAAGCCCATTATACACATGATATAATTTACTACTTTCTTAGTGGCCCTGCAGATTTTTTATATCTTTGCAGCGATAATTTCTGACTTCCAGCAGGTTACCACTGCAAAAATATGTTGAAAAAATAATAATAATCTAATACTTATGATAAAATAAATGATGTTACAAAGCAAGCTTTCAAGACTGCTTAGGTCTTTTCATCAGGCATGGTATAACAAAGTATCCGAAAAAACACAAGTGCAGAAACACAAATATATACATAAAAAGAGAGGTGTCATAATAAATGGACATTAGTGATGAGCGAGTACTAAAAAGCTCGGATGCTCGAAGCTCGGGCCGAGCCTCCCAAGATACTCGTGTACTCGGGCCGAGCAACGAGCCCAATGTTATCCTATGGGAGACCCGAGTATTTTTGTGAAATGACCCCCCGGCAGCATGGAGAAACCCTAAAAATGTCACAAAAGTCTCAGAAGAGTGCTCAAATGACATGGCAACAGCATGGGGAAGACCCCTTGAAGCATTTATCACTCAAAAGTCACAGCTGTGAACAATTTTGTCCGCGTTTCACGCCATTTTTACGGACTCACCAGAAAACCTTCCAAAATGACCCCAAAATGATTTTTCATGGCAGAAATGTTAAGGGCACATACCCAATAGTGAGATAGAGCTGGTGTATGTTACTTTTTGAGATTAATACATGAAAGATTTTACGTGAAAACATTGTGTGGCACTCCGATGTCCCTGAGAAGAGACGTACATGAAGGCCTCTTGAGTCTAATGTGCCCATTTTGAGGAATTGAGTCTTTGTAGTATTTTCCTTTGCCAGGGCAGTCCAAAATTGTGAGGTTCACCAATGCCCCTGCATACAGACGTGCATGAGGGCCTGTAAACCTGAAGTGCCCATTGTAAGGAAGTGGGTCTATTGTAGTATAGCCCTTAGGCAGGGCAGCCAAAAATTGGGAGGCTCCACATTGTCCCTGGATAGAGACGTGCATGATGGCCTGTAAACCTGAAGTGCCCATTGTCAGGAAGTGGGTGTATTATAGTATAGCCCTTAGGCAGGGCAGCCAAAAATTGGGAGGCTCCACATTGTCCCTGGATAGAGACGTGCATGATGGCCTGTAAACCTGAAGTGCCCATTGTAAGGAAGTGGGTCTATTTTAGTATAGCCCTTTGCCAGGGCAGCCAAAAATTGGGAGGCTCCACATTGTCCCTGGATAGAGACGTGCATGATGGCCTGTAAACCTGAAGTGCCCATTGTAAGGAAGTGGGTCTATTTTAGTATAGCCCTTTGCCAGGGCAGCCAAAAATTGGGAGGCTCCACGTTGTCCCTGGATAGAGACGTGCATGATGGCCTGTAAACCTGAAGTGCCCATTGTAAGGAAGTGGGTCTATTGTAGTATAGCCCTTAGGCAGGGCAGCCAAAAATTGGGAGGCTCCACGTTGTCCCTGGATAGAGACGTGCATGAGGGCCTGTAAACCTGAAGTGCCCATTGGAAGGAAGTGGGTCTATTGTAGTATAGCCCTTAGGCAGGGCAGCCAAAAATTGGGAGGCTCCACGTTGTCCCTGGATAGAGACGTGCATGAGGGCCTGTAAACCTGAAGTGCCCATTGGAAGGAAGTGGGTCTATTGTAGTATAGCCCTTAGGCAGGGCAGCCAAAAATTGGGAGGCTCCACGTTGTCCCTGGATAGAGACGTGCATGAGGGCCTGTAAACCTGAAGTGCCCATTGGAAGGAAGTGGGTCTATTGTAGTATAGCCCTTAGGCAGGGCAGCCAAAAATTGGGAGGCTCCACGTTGTCCCTGGATAGAGACGTGCATGAGGGCCTGTAAACCTGAAGTGCCCATTGGAAGGAAGTTGGTGTATTATAGTATAGCCCTTAGGCAGGGCAGCCAAAAATTGGGAGGCTCCACGTTGTCCCTGGATAGAGACCTGGTAGGTTCTTAGTGCCTCCGTGCTTGCATTTAAAAACCGCACGTGTGTGCCTGTTGGTGGCAGCTTTCCGCTGCATTTGTGTGAGTTTTGCAAAAACTTGGATATAACGCACAAGTCTAGTGAATACACATCAGCACAGCATTGCAAAATGCGCAAGGGCGTTGTCAACGAACAAGGAAGTGGACGTGATGGTGGTGCAGGCAGAGACCGAGGTTGTGTGCAAGCTCTAATTTCGCCACAACAAAGGGCCACATCCAGTCGCTCGCACGTCCTGTCCCAAATTCTTGGGGATCGCAGCAGTACACCGCTCTTGAACCAAGAGCAGTGTCAACAGGTTGTTAGTTGGATAGCGGATAATGCTTCCAGTCAGATTGGCACCACCACAAACACTCTGTCTTCCACACGGTCAAGTGTCAGTAGCCGTGATACTGCACCGCACATTTCAGAACCTGATCCTCCTTCCTACCACCAGGCCGAGTACACGTCCACGGACATTACTGATCCCACACTTGTACACTCGGAAGAGCTGTTCGTTCACGTTTCCATTCACAAATTCTGGCCTCTCGCCAGCTCCTGTTGAAGTGGGCCATGACGAGATTGTATGTACAGATGCCCAAATATTTGAGCAGCCACGTTCTCACGAAGTTGGCAACGTGTCTCAACAAGGGGTGGACGATGATGAGACACAATTGTCAGGAAGTCAGGAGGAGGAGCAGGGTGCGGAAGAGGAAGACGACGTGGTGGATGATCCAGTAACTGACCCAACCTGGCAGGAGGATATGCAGAGCGAGGACAGCAGTGCACAGGGGGAGGGAGGCGTAGCATCCCAACAGGCAGTAAGAAGCAGAGTGGTGGCCCCAGGCAGACGTCAGGCAACTGTTCCCCGGAACAACACGACACAAGGTGCCTGTACAAATGTTAGGTCTTCCCGAGTCTGGCTGTAATACTATTGTATGTATTGAGGATTTCGATTGCGTTAGGGCAATGACAACCAGAGACGAGTTCTTGGTGCAAGACGTTTATAATATGCAACCAGCAAATATGTACATAAACGGAACAAAAACACAGTAGAACATAAATACAGGAAATACCTTCCAGGGACGGAGCGAAAGGGAATTCCCGGGACCGCGCACCGGACTCCCCCAGGGAGACCACCAAGAGCGAACCCCTATACAGGGACTGTCTGGCAATCACCCCAGAAACCCTAAATGCGCAGCAGCCGGGACACAAAAGGGCAATAGGTAAGTCCAAAAATGTCCATACGTGATGTGAGTCCAGAGTGGTATTAAACGGAAGGAACCGGGCAGAAGTGCCGACCAAAGACGGCAAACGGAGTCCGGGCACAGCTAGATGATACCAGATGAAGTCCAGAGTCGGTGTCGGGTGTTTTCCAAGAGGATCCGAATAACAATCAAGAACCAAAAGCAGCAGGGCAGGAGCACACAGGAAGCAGTATACTCAGGCACTGGACTAAGCTTTGGGGGCGGCTTTTAAACAGATGGACAGGAAGTAGGGCAACAGAACAGAAAACTCCATGTTAACAAAGGGCAAGCTCTTTCAAAAGAAAACTGGAAAACCCGGAACTCTGACACTGGCAGTTTTTTAAGTTGGCTCCAGATGATTCTAAAAAGGCCATTTGCAACACCTGCCATGCCAGCATCAGCAGGGGTACCAAAACTAGCAGCCTGACCACCACCAGCATGATCAGGCACATGTCAGCCAAGCACCCGACTTTGTGGGAAGTACAACAGAGTCCAGGAGCAGTGCTTGCGTATGTCACTGCTACGTCTTCGCTGGTTGTGCATGCGAGCCAATCCCCTGTCCATGCTGCCAGAGAACAAGCCTCCTCCACTCCTGCACCTGCAGTTGCCTACGCAGAAAGAACACCATCATCAAGCACGTCCTTGTCCCAGCGCAGCGTTCAGTTATCCATTCAGCAAACCTTTGAACGCAGGCGCAAATACACTGCCAACACCCCACATGCCCCAGTTCTAAATGCTAACATTTCGCGACTGCTTGCGCTGGAAATGTTGCCTTTTAGGCTGGTTGAGACAGAAGCATTCCGCGACCTGATGGTGGAAGCTGTCCCACGTTACTCAGTCCACAGCCGCCACTATTTCTCCCGGTGTGCCGTCCCCGCATTGCATAACCAGTGTGTCACAAAACATCACACGTGCCCTGAACAACGCTGTTTCAGCCAAAGTCCACCTAACCACAGACACGTGGACAAGTGCATGTGGGCAAGGCCGCTACATCTCGTTGACGTCACACTGGGTTAATATTGTGCAAGCTGGGACCCAGTCTGAGCGAGGGACGGAACACGTCCTTCACACACCAAGTTTTGCAGGCCCTACCTCAGTCAGGGTTTCACACACACTCTACAGCTCCGGAATGTCATGCTCCTCAGCCTCCTCCTCCTCCTGCGCATCCTCATCCACTTTACCCTCCACACCAGTCCCAAGCTGGAAGTGTCGCGGGCGGAGGAGGGGACGGTGCGCTCTCCCACTGCTCGGGTCCGGCTGACGCTGCTCTACGGCTGCTGCTGCTCGTTGGCTCGAGCGATGGCCGGATCCCGGGGACTCGAGCGGCGCTACTCGCCCGTGAGTGAAAAGGGGTGGTTTGGGTTTTGGGGATATTGTCCGTGACGCCACCCACGGTTGTGGTGATTGTGTGGACACCACCGCTGCTCTGGACGGGGATCCCGGGAGCCTGTGACAGGGAGCAGCTTTGTTGTTATTTCTCCCCTCCGTGGGTAGGGGGGTTGGTTGTCCCGGGGCCTGGTGATGGGGTAGAGATGGATGACAGGCGGGTTGCGGGGCCTGATGAGGTGCAGGGTCGCAGGGGCAGCGCTGTGCCGCACGGCACGGAGGTACTCACTCAGCCCAATGATGATGACAGTTCACGGTAAAACAAGTGGCTGGATGGACGGGTCACTCGGACGGCTGCGGTTGTTCCTCCCTGCAGGTTAGTGATGACTGTCTCTCCCTGCACCTAAGTTAAGTGTTGGTAGTGATGGTTTCCCAACGGTAACCCGCTCCCCGACCTGGATATGGGCCGGAGGAGCCCCTTTTGCCCACAGGCGCTGGCCCTGGGAGACGGTTGCCCTTGGCGGTGGCGGTGTCTCCCCTTCACGGTTGGACGGTTGCCTTCTATCTGGACTTGGCTGTTTGGAAACCCTGAGGTTCCCTTCACTAACGGATTTGGCAAATTCACGGCGACACCAAACCTTGCCGGGATCCGAAAGTCCTCTGCCAATGGTGCTGGCTTCTCTTTGTATACCGGTCCGGTACGGCCGGGTCACCACCCGTCCACGGTCCTTACGGCAGACTCCAATCGGCCTCCACTGCAGACGGTCACCACATCCTGCCAACCTTGCTGTCCTGTCCGGGCCACACACCCGGACCAACTTCAGGCTCTATGCTGTCACTTTTCTCCTCTCTACTACTTTCCTCCTTCCACTTCCTTAGCTTAACTCTCACTGCCTGTGTTTCCCTCCTCCTCGGTGGGTGGAGACCAACCGCCTGGCTCCACACCCTGGTGTGGACAACAGCCCCTGGGGAAGGCAACAAGGATTTTGTGTTTTGACTATGATATGCCTGCAGGGAGTGTGGGGTGTTTAAGTGTTGTGCTCTGTGGCCCCTGGCTTGTCCAGGGCGACACAGAAGCACTGCAGCACTGCCTCGGCGAAGCGGCAACAGGCAGTGCTGAAGCTAATCTGCATAGGTGACAAACCCCACAATGCAGAAGAGGTGTGGACAGCTCTGAAACAGCAGGCAGATCACTGGCTCACAACTCTGAACCTAAAGCCAGGAAAGGTCGTGTGTGACAATGGCCGGAACCTGGTGGCGGCTTTGAGGCGAGGCCAGCTGACACATGTTCCATGCGTGGCCCATGTGCTCAACCTCGTGGTTCAGCGGTTTCTAAAGTCATACTCAGAGCTGTCTGATCTGCTGGTAAAAGTTCGCCGCCTGTCTGCACATTTTCGAAAGTCACCTACTGCTTCAGCCGGCCTTGCCGGCTTAAGACGCCGTTTGCATCTTCCGGCACACAGACTGGTGTGTGATGTCCCCACGCGTTGGAATTCAACTCTGCACAAGTTGGTCAGGATATGTGAGCAGAAGAGGGCAGTTGTTGAGTACCTGCATCACCTAAGCCGTCGGGAAATGGGTCAAACTCCACACATAACACCTGAGGAGTGGAGATGGATGTCCGACCTATGCACCATCCGCCAAAACTTTGAGGACTCCACCAAGATGGTGAGCGGCGATGACGACATTATTAGTGTCACCATACCGCTTCTCTGCCTTCTAAAATGGTCTCTGCTCAAAAAACAACCATGATGCATTGCAGGCGGAGCGCGATGAGTTTGAGCAAGAAACAGTAGTGGGTGTGGGTGATGATAACACACAGCCCAGCCTCGTCTCATCACAACGTGCAGTGGAGGACTATGACGAGGAGGAGGATGAAGACATGGAGCAACTCTCTGGCCAAATTGAGGATATGACATGCAGTCATATCCTCGGTTTAGCGTGGCTGGCCAGAGGACAGGGTAGATGATGAGGAGGAGGAGGAGGAGGACAGCATGTTCAGTCATCGTGTTCGTCAGGATACTGAAGTGATGGCTGTTAAGAGTCTGGCACACATGGCTGACTTTATGGTAAGCTGCCTGTCTCGTGACCCTCGCGTTAAGAACATCTTGGCCGACAATCATTACTGGTTGGTAACACTGTTAGACCCACGCTAAAAGGAGAACTTTATGTCTCTTATTCCCGAGGCAGAGAGGTCAGGCAAAATGCAGCAGTTCCAGAAGGCCATAGTCACGGAAGTAGGCAAAGCATTCCCCTCACAAAACGCTAGCGGCATAGGTCAGGAATCAGTGGACAACCAAGGCGTACAGCCGAGAGGACACAAGTCCAATCCGCCAGAGGTAGGGGAACAGTCTTTAAGATGTGGGACAGTTTTCTCAGCCCCTCACATACCACAGCCCCTGAGGTGAGGGGTAGTGCCACAAGAAATCCTAAGTTTGCCCAGATGCTCAAGGAGTACCTTGCAGATCAAACAACTGTACTCCGACATTCCTCTGTGCCTTACAATTAATGTGTATCCAAGCAGGACACGTGGCATGAATTGGCTCTCTACGCCTTGGAAGTCCTGGCCTGCCCTGCCGCTAGCGTTTTGTCAGAGCATGTTTTTAGTGCCGCAGGTGGAATCATTACAGATAAACGCACCCGCCTGTCAACTGTAAATGCTGACAGGCTGACTCTGATCAAGATGAACAAGGGTTGGATTTGGCCAGACTTCACCACACACACCAACAGCAAATTACAGCGGAATTTAAAGTTTGTAACGGGAATTTGCCATGTACCTCCACTCACCCATGGTAACACACTTCTGGACTTTGGCTAATCGCTGGACTGCTCCTCCTTCTCCTCATGCGCCATCATGGTGACCGTTACAATAGTTAAGCCGTTGTTTCAGGTATACCCCCAGTGGTAAATTTTTTCACCCATTCTTTCTGAATGGGCATTACAACGACAGGAGACCCGCTCCTTTGCAATGGGAACAATGTTTTGAGGCCCTCATGCACATCTCTATCCAGGGACAATGTGGAGCCTCCCAATTTTTGGCTGCCCTGCCTAAGGGCTATACTACAATAGACCCACTTCCTTACAATGGGCACTTCATGTTTACAGGCCATCATGCACGTCTCTATCCAGGGACAATGTGGAGCCTCCCAATTTTTGGCTGCCCTGCCTAAGGGCTATACTACAATAGACCCACTTCCTTACAATGGGCACTTCATGTTTACAGGCCATCATGCACGTCTCTATCCAGGGACAATATGGAGCCTGACGCTGCCACCGACTGCCACACACATGCTGTTTTTAAATGCAAGCACGGACGCAATAAGAACATAACTGGTTTAGGAGCGACAATTACTGAGAAGTCTGACACTATCAGACACTGCTGACTGACGTGTATTATACACTAGACTTGTGCGTTATATAATAGTTTGTGCAAAACGCGCGCCTGTACCCTGCCACCGACTGCCACACACGTGCTGTTTTTAAATGCAAGCACGGACGCAATAAGAACCTAACTGGTTTAGGAGCGACAATTACTGAGAAGTCTGACACTATCAGACACTGCTGACTGACGTGTATTATACACTAGACTTGTGCGTTATATGATAGTTTGTGCAAAACGCGCACCTGTACCCTGCCACCGACTGCCACACACGTGCTGTTTTTAAATGCAAGCACGGACGCAATAAGAACCTAACTGGTTTTTAGGAGCGCAATTACTGAGAAGTCTGACACTATCAGACTGTCAGGTTTCCAGGTTTTCCAGTTCTCTTTTGAATGAGCTTGCCCTCAGTTAACATGGAGTTTAAGGTTCTGTTGCCCTACTTCCTGTCCAGCTGCTTAAAAGGCCGCCTCTCAGCCCAGTCCAGTGCCTGAGTATACTGCTTGCTGTGTGCTCCTGCTTTGCTGCTGCTAATCCTGATTGCCTCTGGATCCTCCTAAAGACTACCGACCGACTCTGGACCATACCCGGTTTCTTCAAAGCTGTGCCCGGATTCCGTCTGCCATCTTCGGTCAGCACTCTGCCTGGTTCTCTCCGGTTCGTAACCACTCTGGACAATCATCCCGTACGGACACTCCTGGACTTTACCGCTTGCCCCTTGTGTCCCGGCTGCTGCGCATTTAGGCCTTCCGGGGTGATTGCCGGACAGTCCCTGTATAGGGGTTCGCTCTGGTGGTCTCCCTGGGGGAGTCCGGTGCGTGGCCCCGGGAATTCCCTCCGCTCCGATTCGGGAAGGTATTACATGTGTTATTGTGTTACTGTGTTTGTTCTGTTGTGTATCTACCGTGGTTACATGTTATAAAACATCTTGTACCCAGAACTCGTCTCTGATTGTCATTGCCCTACGCTATCGAAATCCTCAGAACATATAATAAGTATTACACAGACACTGCTGACTGACGTGTATTATACACTAGACTTGTGCGTTATATAATAGTTTGTGCAAAACGCGCACCTGTACCCTGCCACCGACTGCCACACACGTGCGGTTTTTAAATGCAAGCACGGACGCAATAAGAACCTAACTGGTTTAGGAGCGACAATTACTGAGAAGTCTGACACTATCAGACACTGCTGACTGACGTGTATTATACACTAGACTTGTGCGTTATATAATAGTTTGTGCAAAACGCGCACCTGTACCCTGCCACCGACTGCCACACACGTGCTGTTTTTAAATGCAAGCACGGACGCAATAAGAACCTAACTGGTTTTTAGGAGCGACAATTACTGAGAAGTCTGACACTATCAGACACTGCTGACTGACGTGTATTATACACTAGACTTGTGCGTTATATAATAGTTTGTGCAAAACGCGCACCTGTACCCTGCCACCGACTGCCACACACGTGCTGTTTTTAAATGCAAGCACGGACGCAATAAGAACCTAACTGGTTTTTAGGAGCGACAATTACTGAGAAGTCTGACACTATCTGGACTGTTTTACACTGTGTACACCAGCCCCAGATATGATGAAGGCTGGTATACGGTCACCACTACCCTGCCTGCCTGCCTGTATACTGCTACAATAGTCCTGACAAGGACTCTTCTGGTCAATAGCCTGTATTCCGACCTGGCTATACCCTGCCTGTATATAGCAACAATAGTCCTGAGAAGGACTCTGCTACTGTACTCCGACCTGGCTATACCCTGCCTGCCTGTATACAACTAGAATAGTCCTGAGAAGGACTTCTGGTCACACTGTTTGCAGCCCTGCTCCGGAACTAACTATAAAGGGCCGCAAAGCTTTCCCTGAATCAGCGACACTCTCCCTGCACTCACTGTCTGGATAGATGTGAGCAGAGCACAGCGCGCCGGCCGATATAAAGGCTCGGTCACGCTGTGCAGGCCGGCCAATCACTGCAATTCCACAACTAACAGGGCTGTGGCATTGCAGTGGTCTGCCAGCCAATCCCTGCATGAGGGCTGGCTCTCAAAAGAGCGCCAACATGCAGAAATGAAGACCACGAGTACAGCACGAGTATCGCGAGATTACTCGGTCCCCGCCGAGCAGCCCGAGTACAGCGATACTCGTGCGAGTACCGAGTAGTGACAAGCATGCTCGCTCATCACTAATGGACATTTAAATAAACTAAGCTTAGAGAGTGATTTTTTGTAAATTAGATTAGATTAGTAGTGTGAAAGTTTTATAGTCCCAATATCCATGTAATATCAGACATGGTGCCCTCACTGGCTCTAGAGCATGACCACTGAGGAAGGATTCTCCGGTCGTGATGGTTAGTATACCCACTTAACCTAATAAATAACACACCGACTGCATGTGACTTGGTTAAACAAATTGGCCACAGCAGCCTTTATTACCTATTATTAACATTCTAACACAAGGGGGCGCCGTCCAACGGGCGACCCCAAACAAATAATAGGTAACACATAAATAATAACTGTACACGTAACCCCATGTAGGCCCGGTCCAGAAACCACTTCCTCCACCAATATCCCTGGCCGCAACACTCCGACCCAGAGATGAGGTATTAATCACCCCGTGGATTAATACCCCCCAAACCTTGCAGAACCCCGTGCCTGCAATTTACCGGAACCCGGAGACACCATACCAAGACAGTGCCTCTCAGTCCAGCCACCAATCCCTTACAACCGCCTCTGGACCAGACCTACCCCCGCTGCTGCGACAGAACATACGACTCTTTGAAACCTGTATTCCTCCTTTTTTTTTTTTTTTTTTTTTTAACTGCATCATTCCATTTTCTCATTTTGTTTTCATTTTTTTTTTTTTTTTAAAAAACAAAACATAGCCAAAACGAACTCGCAAAACACAAGGGCGGGTGGGCGGGAATCCATTTCTGTCCGGAGTCACAAGGAAGGTAAGACCCCTCCCCTATAGTTTATATACTAGCCCCCTCCCCACCCTACAGTGACCCTATTCCACCAATCCCCTATAAGGGCCCATAATGCCCTTTTAATTCACTTTATTAACCCCCTCACTCCCTCCCTTCCCTCTGGTCATGTCGCCCCTCCCCCCTATGGGGTCCATGGCTTTCTTGACCACTGAGGAAGGATTCTCCGGTCGTGATGGTTAGTATACCCACTTAACCTAATAAATAACACACCAACTGCATGTGACTTGGTTAAACAAATTGGCCACAGCAGCCTTTATTACCTATTATTAACATTCTAACACAAGGGGGCGCCGTCCAACGGGCGACCCCAAACAAATAATAGGTAACACAAAAATAATAACTGTACACGTAACCCCATGTAGGCCCGGTCCAGAAACCACTTCCTCCACCAATATCCCTGGCCGCAACACTCCGACCCAGAGATGAGGTATTAATCACCCCGTGGATTAATACCCCCCAAACCTTGCAGAACCCCGTGCCTGCAATTTACCGGAACCCGGAGACACCATACCAAGACAGTGCCTCTCAGTCCAGCCACCAATCCCTTACAACCGCCTCTGGACCAGACCTACCCCCGCCACAGGACAGGACACGTGACACCTTACGTGGCCTGGACCCGCCACACACCCAAGGCTTGCTCCACCATCACGCAAACCCAAGGCCCATAGATCAGAACCAATCTCAGTAAGGTGAACCCCATCACCCCTTCGAAACTGCCACTTTGGCGACTCCAGATCCGCACGTCGCACGACAATACTGCCGTATCTCCGCACGAAACGCGCAACCACCCGATTCACATGAGCCCGAGCGCGATTAAACTTCTCCACTGACTGTGCCCCCCTCCACACCAATGTGGCCACAATCCGACCATACCACTATCAAACCCGGATACCTGGTCCATAAACGCAATAGATCCATCTTGATGTCCCAGATCAAATCACGTGATGCCCGCGCTCCCAAGTCATTTCCCCCCCCCCACGTGCAAAAACCAACACGTTCGGAGGTCTATCCACCCTGCAATAGTATTCAAACTCCGTCACGACCCTGCTCCATTCCATGCCCCGCACACCGAACCACTTGACCAATGCAAGCGATCTGTCCACACCCAACTGCCAACCATTCGGGCGAGCGTCGGCCCGACGGGCCCCCCCCAGAACACGAAGGAGTGCCCCAGAATCCATATCAGGCAGATTCCTACAACCACAGAAACTTTAACAAACAAACCCCACCAACGCCAATTTGCAGCAAAGAACCCCGACAAAGCCACAACCAACTACTCTACAAAGCCCTCACTGGGACAACCACTGTGGGCGCACATAACCCCGAAAACGATAATACTCCCACCAACCGATTCGTCTCACCATGTCATCACCCAGGCCCCAACGCGAAGCCTCCGCTGCCGCCCCGATCCTGAAGGAATGAGGCCCGTAATCTCCCGGGCATTCCCCCGCACAGCGCAAACAACTCCTCAGTACGGCCACAAACTGGTAACGAGACAACCAAGACCCATCCACGTGCCGTAACAGCGGGCCCAGAAGACCGCCCCAAGCCGCAAAACTTCCTCACCATCTGCACCAGGCACAACGCCTCCCCTTGCACCGCGTCCAGCACAACCAACCTGCCTCGACCCATCTGGTCTGTTTTGGACCGCTTAAGCTGACACTCTACTCTCCGTCCCACCACTGCCACAACCTCGGACATCAGACCACCCCCCTTGAACCTGGAAGGGCTCACCAACGCCCCAAAAAAGGCTAACACAAAAGCCGTGTCAAAAGCACCCTCTCATAAACTGAGACACAAATTTTTCGCAAACCATCCACCCATCGCCGGAACAAAACCAAAGAAATGGGCCGCCTAGCGTCCCGCTCCTTCGCCCCTTTACGAAAAAACCCTTCGAGGCCTGCCGCCCTCAAAATTCCGCGGCACGCCCCACTCACCCCTGACCTTCAACCAAAAGGCCCCAGCCGCCACCCTAAGTATCATTGCTGACGCTGACTCCCCAGTCCTGAAATCCTCGCTCACCAGTGCCAGTAGCGCCAACAAGTAATTTGCTCGCCCGTCACCAAACATAACTCCCAGCATCTCCTGCCCTTCACCGAATTCCTAATTAAACCCGCAATTAATGCCTCACCAGGCTCCACAAGTCCTCCGGACACACTGCTCCGATCTCGTCCGCCCCCCGGCATTAACTCCCACAACCTGTGGACTGAAAATGAGATAAAGCGTCCGCCACCCCGTTATCAACCCCCACCACATGTTTCGCAACCACATGAACGTGCCACAGTAAACACTTGAGCACCAAATGCCGCAGATAAGCCACTACCGGTCCGGACTCTGCTGACAAGCTGTTTATTGCATGCACCATCGCCTGATTATCGCAGTGATAGCACACTTGACGTCCCGAAAAATTGCGACCCCCCACAATTCCACCGTCACCACGATCGGAAATAACCAAAGCAAGGCCAGATGCCTTACCAGACCAACCTGCCGCCATTCCTCAGGCCACCTCCCAACGTACCAATGTCCCTGAAAAAGGGGTGACGAAACCCGCCGACCCGGCCGCGTCCCTGTACAGTTCTAACACACCATTGGGCACCACCTTCTTCAACCCCAAGGCTCGGCCGTTAAAACATTGCAAAAAAACATCCCAACCAGAAAATCCTCCTTGATCTCCCGCGTGACCCGCACAAAGTGCGCCGGGGACCGTACACCTGCCATAGCTGCCGCCAAAATCCTGGCGAACACCCGCCCCATTGGCATAATCCTGCACGCAAAGTTCAACTCCCCGAGCCAAGACTGCACCACCTTCAGCCGCCCTTTCCATGCTGCCAGCATTGCTGCTACCACTCACCACAAGTCCACCATCTTCCCCTCCGGCAGCCTGCATTCCATAGCCAAAGAGTCAATCTCAATCCCCAAAAAAAAAACCAAAACGCATAACCGGAGCCGGCCCCCCCGATTTATCCTGAGCCAAAGGGATCCCAAAGCTATCCGCCACTCTCTGTAAGGCGAACAACGAGCCAGCGCAAACCATGGATCCTGCCGGACCGACACCAAGAAAATCATCTAGACAATGGATAATGGAGGACAAGACGTCCCGCACCACCCACTCAGCAAAGGAACTACACGCCTCAAAATACAAACAAGAAATTGAAACAGCCCATAGGCAAACAACGATCAACATAAACTCATCACCCCACCAGCAACCCAGAAGGTGCTGGCTCTCCGGATGCACCGGCAGCAAACGAAACGCCGATTCTACATCCACCTTTGCCATCAATGCACCGCGTCCCGCCGCCCGCACCAAGTCCAGCACTTTGTCAAACGAGACGTAGTACACTGCCGACAATTCCGGCGCGATGCCATCATTCACTGACGACCCCCCCGGAAATGAAAGATGATGGATGAGCCGAAATTTATTCGGCTCCGCCTTTGGCACCACCCCCAACAGGGACACCACCAGATTACTGCACGGCGGGCTCTCAAATGGACCCCCCATCCTGCCCAACTCAACCTCTGTCCCCAACTTCCCACCCCCAACCATAGGGTGGTCCCTCGCCGACCGAAAAGTACGACAAACCGGAGGCAATGCCTCAACCGCCGACGGAATCTGAAAACCGTATAAAAACCAAACCGCAAAATTGACGCCGCTGCCCCGTCCGGATACCTATTGAAAAATGGCCCATCGCCCCTATTTTCACTGGCGTCCTCCCTTTTACCAAACCCGTCCCCCCGCAGCCGGAGCACTCATGCTCGAACCTGCATGCTGCCCCAAATGTGCACCGGCCGTCGTTAACTTGCCAGCACAATCCCTTTTTTTTTTTTTTTTTATTGGGGTACCCGAGGGCCCAGCTCCCGTTCCCCCCGGCGCCGCCATGAAAGGGCTGGCTCGGGGCCGCCATTAAATGCATCCATAAGGAAATGTCCACATGGTCCCACCGCATGCCGGGCCGCAACGCCTTCCGCTGCCTAAAATGCTCATCATACCGCAGCCATGGCAAGCCCCTGTCCGTGCAATCCGCCTCCCCCAGTGCATCCCGATAACCACACAGAGCCGAGCAGTGCTCCGGCTCCTTTTCCCCTCTTACACTTGCCAAAATTGCGAACTCCTGCAGCCAATTGGAAAAGGGGACGAGGAATGAGCCTATAACGGCGTTTTTCTTCCCCTTCCCTTTCCTTCTTGGAGTCGTTCGGCTTCACCTTGTCCAGATTAAATTTGTTCAGGGGTAGCAGGGAAAATATCTTCACATACTCCCCCTTCCAAATCTTGTCTCTCACCTCCCTCTTGAGGTGAGACCCTAACTGTCCCTCAAAGCATACGTAAACTTAGCCCTATCATCCAAACGCACCACCTCATCCCCATTTTCCTTTTCTACCGCTGTTTAACCCGCGGGCTCCACTACTCCACCAACCGCACCCGTCCCTACCGGCGCCGCCTCGCTGCTGACCGACGCTGCGCCATCCACCGCCGACCCGTCCAAGCCGCTGCTGCCGCCGGCGCGCGCGCTAAACCCTGCAACAAGCCCAGCAACTGACTAAGCAAAGCTGACCCCCCCTGGCGCTGCCGTGCCCGCAGCCACCTCCCCAAAACTAGCACCCCGCGCCGCCAGCAATGCCGAATCCACGGCTAGCTCACCCGACCGTGGCGCAGAAATGGAAATTGGTACCGCGACGTCCTCCGCCATCTGCTCGTCAGATTCGTCCCCCGACCTGAGGGCTCCCTCTTCTTCCTCGCTGTAGTCGTCCTCCACCATTCCAGCTCCAGAGGACGCAGCCGATGCATCCCCTCCACCACGGCCGCCCTCCTGGGCCGCCGCGTGGGCACTGGCGGTGGGCATCCGTCTCTTCCTGTGCGGCGACAGCCCGCGAGACCGTCCTATCCCCCGGGCCGCCGCTGACCGAATCCTCTTCTTGGAGGAGCCTCTCCCTGAGCTCAGGGGGCTCCCCACCGTCGCCTCCAGCCCTCCAGGGGCCCCAACCGTGGCATCCCGCCGGGTCCTCCCCGGGAGGGGGAGACCGCTGCTGCCGGGCGCAGTACTGATGACCTGAGTGACCTGGCGGGAACCGCAGGGCTCCTGCCGTCCCCCCTGCTCCCCGCAGCCTCACGGGTATCCGGGTGCCGCCTGCACACACCGGTCCCCCCGCTGGCTGCCTGCGCCCAGCCCCCCCCGCCACCCACGGGGGGTACTGCTGGCCTCATTCAATTGCAGGGCCCGCTCCCATTTGGAAGCTGCCGCAGGGCCGTGTCACTCTGCAGGGTGCCCGTCACCAGGAGCAGGCCCCCCAGGCTGGGCACGCCCCCTCTCAAGCCTCCGATCACCGCTGGGCACGCCCCCCGGTCCCGGGCTGCCGCTGGCCTGTTTAATGGAGCCCGAGGCCTGGGACCGGAAGTAGGCCCCAGGCCGGGCCCGCCTCCGTCCAGGCCGCCGCTGGCCTCAGATCATCGCCGGGCTCGCTCCCGGCTGGGAGACGCTGCTGGGCTCCTCACTCCAGCCCGAGGCCCGACATCAGAAGAAGGCCCCGGGCTGGCCACGCCCCCTTTGCGGCCGCCGCGGCCTCGTCGGAGATTCCTCCCAGCGGCCGGGGCAGACGCTGGAAGCAGCCGCTGCCCGCCCCGCCGCGGAGGGTCCCGAGGGGGGCTCTCACTGGGCCTCCTTGCCCCCCCTGCGGCCGGAGAATACCTGATGATTGGGGGGGGGGCCTGGAACGCCGCCCGTGGCCGAGGGGGAGACAAGGGGCAGGTGCCGACGGGGAAACCCAGGCAGCCCTGAAGTGGGACTGCACTGCCTGGGCCCCCGTGCACCGCCATCGCTGATCGGATCGTCCTGTCCCGTTCCTGGAGGTCCGCCATGCTGTTGGACAGGTCGGAATCCATTTCTGTCCGGAGTCACAAGGAAGGTAAGACCCCTCCCCTATAGTTTATATACTAGCCCCCTCCCCACCCTACAGTGACCCTATTCCACCAATCCCCTATAAGGGCCCATAATGCCCTTTTAATTCACTTTATTAACCCCCTCACTCCCTCCCTTCCCTCTGGTCATGTTGCCCCTCCCCCCTATGGGGTCCATGGCTTTCTGAGTCCTCAGATTTTGTAGTAAGTCATGAATCCTCTTGACAGATATAAACCTGTGTAAAGGAAATCAATGACTGTAATAAGTTTGAATTCCCAGACTCTTCAATGAAGGGAACACAGCTAGCATGGGGAGGAAGGTGCTCTGGTCAGAAGATATTAAAATAGAACTTCCAGGGTTAAATGCAAAATGCTATGTGTGACAGAACATTAACATTGCATATAACCCTGAAAATACTAAAAAAAACATCCCCACCATCAAACATGGTGGTGGCAGCATCATACTGTGAGAATGCTTTACTTCAGCATGAACAGAGAGATGAAACACAGTTGATGGCAAGATAGATTGTGCTAAATACAAAGCAATCCTGAAGGAAAAGTTGTTACAGGTTGCAAAAAACGTGAGCAGGGGTGTAGTGTCACCTTCCAGCAGGACAGCAACCCTAAACATCTTGCCAGATCTGCAATTGGAATAGTTTAGATCAGAGCATATACATGTATGTGTTGCTGTTCACAGATGCCTCCATCCAATCTCACTGAGCAAAGCTATTTTTCAGAGAGGAATGGGCATAAATTTCAGCCTCTTGATGTTCAAAGCTACTATACACGTATCCCAAAAGAATTTCTGCAGTAATTGCAACGAAAGGTGATTCTACAAAGTGTTGATTCAGGGGCCTCAATAAAAATGTATATCACAATTCTCAGATTTATGTTTTTAAAACTTTTTGAAACCATGTATCATTTTCCTTAAACTTCATAAATACTTGCAACTTTGTGTTGGTATAGCACATAAAATCTCAATAAAATACATTTAAGTTGTGGGTGTAATGTGATAAAATGTACAGTAGAAAAGATCATGGAGAGTGAATACTTTTTCAAACTACTATAATTCCATTCTTAGTAGGAAGTACGACCATTATTTTGATGGTTTATGTAGACTTCTATATTTATATAACTTGTAACTTCCAAATTACATACTGGATATACGTGGAATGTTCTTTCATTATTTAATTTGTGCACCCAATTAGGGGGGTACTGTCACGCTCCCCGGGTCCTCTGCTCCGTTCCCCGGGTCCTCTACTCCGCTCCCCGGCTCACCTGCCACGCTCCCCGCTCTCCAGCCTCCGGTGCCCGTACCTCCCAGGCCCCCTGGTCTCCGCTCCCGGCGCCCGACGGCTTCCCAGTCCCTGGCCGGCTCCCCTTTGTCCTCCTCTCAGCTTCCTGCCCTGGCTTCTGGCACCCGGGCCGCGCGCATGCGCATTAGGGCGCGCGCGCGGTCACTGACCCTTTCTTAAAGGGCCAGTGTCAATTAACAGGAAATGAGGCACACAGGTACAAGGTATATAGGGGGTTAATGTCCAAGGGAGCGGGGCCTGTTCTTTGTGTTTTCCCAAGCTAGGAGTCAGGTCTCCTTGTGTTCTGTGAGATACTTACCTCTCTGTCTTCTAGAGCCGATCCTGCATCGCCATCCGGTCCTGCGGTACCTCGAACCCCGAACGCTGCCCAACTGCCATCCTGACAGTCCGTACCATCTCGGATCCCTGCGGTGACCCGTCATCTCGCTCCAATGGTTCCGGACCCCGCCTGACACCATCACGGCTTCCGAACCTGAGCTCCGTCACCCGGACCACCATCAGTGACCTCGTGGTCCCAGGGACTTCTCCGTTTTCTCCCAGTGCACGGACTGTCCTGCTACCTACAGTGCTCCGGCTACCGGACTCCTTTCCCTCATCCGGGAGTTCGGCCCAGTGTATCCACCTCCAGGGTCTACCCGTCCATCTGGCCCTAACAGGTACCTCTTTTTCTTGGTGGTGTTGGTGGGAAAATTGAGGTGTTTGGTAATTGGTTTGATCTACTATGTCCCATTCTAGGGTTTGACTATTTATTTTGTAACCAGATGGTATTGTTTTTAGATTCTGTCTTAAAAACATAAAAGTTTTAAAGGGGTCAGCTACTTTGTCATAGTCTTAATTTCCTCTCAAACTGAGCAGCACTTTTGTCCATAAAATGGGTTCTGATGGAGGAAAATGTGACCAGACCGATCAATCTATCTATTTTAGATTTAAAAACTCGCAAAGTAATGAGTAACCTGAATGCTGCTACTCGCACGAATAGTACGGCATTCGGGTTACACGTTACTTTGCGAGCTTTTCCCCATTGACTTGCATTGCACACGCTATTTGGAATGAATACGCGAGTATTAGACAGTACTCGTTATGAGTATAGCGAGTACAAATAGTTAAATACTCATTAAACTCTAGTCTATTTCAATTATATTACTGTCACGCTGTACAAAGGCTAGTGAGACGTAGTACAGCGTAATCCCCACTAGGTGGCAGCAGAGTAGTGCAGGAGAGACAAAGAAACACTGTAACGGAAAGGCAGCTGAAGTATAGCAGAGTAACTTCAGCAATGTTAACAGGCGATACTCACCAGGGGGCAAAAGAGTAGTCAAACAGTCAGGGTCTAGCCAGGAGAGTCGAGTCACTGCAAAGGGAAGATCAATATCAAAGTCAGAAAACAGAACCAAGTCGAAAGCTGGGAGATCAGGTATGCAGAGGGAAACATAAACAACAGACAGGAGAGGGAAGTCAGGGACTGGGACAGGCAGACAAACGGGGGAGGGTCAAAGTCAGGACACAGTAGCAGGGAGGCAGAACAAATCAGGAACACTCACCAGAACCAGTATACACACTGCAAGGCAGAAATATCACTGGCACTGAGTCATAGGTAGAGAGGCAATATATAGCGTCCTGGCATCCAGAACGAGGCAAGGGAAGTTAACCCATGACATGACTGGACCAGAGCTGGGTGTAATCAGCAGCAGGGAAAAGCCGGCCTTGGTCATGACAATAACACTTTGCATGGGAAAGCTGCTTTTCTATTGGAAGTGAATGATGGACTTATCTGGTTTCTTGCTCCTTCAACAGCAGCAATTTTATGGACATCTGTTTTGGTTAATTTGTGAGGAAAGTTGCATTAAGAAGACAAAATGGTCATCTTTTTAGGCTAATCACCATATCAGTCAGATAGGTCATATATAATAGTATCAGCCATAATGTCACCCATTTTAGTTTTGCTGTCTTGGCTAGTATTAGAAAGTTCTAGATCACACGTTTGTTCACCTGTCCCTTTTCCAACAATTTAACCTCGTAGAGTGTTTCTATTTTTTATATGCTATATATTTATTCTAACTCTGAAAATATGAAATATGTACTGTTCTATCCAGATTATTTCTACATAATTTATCAGGCACACAAAGCACAATCTTTAATGAAAATTCTAATAATGAGCATACATATAAATTATGAAAAATTTGTGAATGACACAAAGTCACCATGACATTGCAGCAGAAATTATTTAGCCGAAGCAACATTTAATTCTCTGGCAGCCAAAAGCACAATTCACAGAGCGCTATGTAATAGGCTATTTTTTAGCAGTAAGTTAGAGACTTAGAGGACAACATTTGAAGGCCTTGATAAATTGCTCAGTGGAACACAAAACTTTACAATACCAAGTCCTCTATATCATTGCCCACCAAAGCCAAAACCATTGCACAGACGTTTTGAGTTGATGTTTTATTTGAAGCAGTGTTATAAAGCCTTGTGAAGTCATTCATCATAAAAATTCATTTGCAATGTTGTTGATACATATTGTCCTGGATTTTGAACATGGCTATTTCCCCATTTCATCTTTTCCTGTAGCTACTGTAGAAGGAAACCGGCAGCAACTTAAAAGTAATAATGACGTCAAATAGCGATGCTAGGATTCTCTTGTGTAAGAGCCGGAAATGACGGTCAAGTGACTGTAAGTAGGCGATAAACACAAACACCAAACAAATCCTTTATTTGAAATAAAATACAAAAATACTATCCTGTTTCACCACCTTATTACCCCTCAAAAGACACAGGTCCAACAAAATCCACACAAGGTCCCACGATGATTCCAGCTTTGCTACATTTGAAGGCACAGCGTGCAGCCATAGAACATGAACAACTGCTGTAACCTTAGGCAGAGACTAAAGGGCACTTTACATGCTGCGATATCGCTATCGATATCGCTAGTGAGCGGACCCGACCCCGTCGGTTGTGCGTCATGGACAAAATCGCTACCCGTGGCGCACAACATCGCTTACACCCATCACATGGACTTACCTTCCCTGCGACGTCGCTGTGGCCGGCGAACTGCCTCCTTTCTAAGGGGGCGATTCATGTGGCGTCACAGCGACATCAAATAGAAGCGGAGAGGCGGAGATGAGCGGACGGAATATCCTGCCCACCTCCTTCCTTCCTCATTGCCGGTGGACGCAGATAAGGAGATGTTCGTCGTTACTGCGGTGTTACACATAGCAATGTGAAAAGGAGCAACGTGTCAACGATCAACGATTTTTGACATTTTTGCTATCGTTGATCGTCGCTCCTAGCTGTCACACGCTGCGATGCCGCTAACGACGCCGGATGTGGGTCACAAACACCGTGACCCCGATGATATATCGTTAGTATGGCCCTGCCCCTGTGACCGCAGGTAACTTAACTTCAGAGGATCTCATTGAATTCAGTGACCTCACCTCAGTGAGGTCATTGAATTCACAGACCTGCATATCCTGGCAGAGAAACACGTTTTTTTGCCAAGAGATGGAAATTTGATCCTGAATTTTTTACATGATACTCCTGTACCCAATCCACACCTTCTGACAAACAAATTGCATCAATACCTCAATGAGGTCCCCTGAGGTTAGGTTACCTGCGGTCACAGGTGGAGGGCAGTGGGAACCTCCAGCTGTGATTGCAAACAACCTGAGTGACATCACTACTGATCACTTAGTCTAAATCACTGTCTGAAGCTCACAGCGGGCAGTCATGTTCTTTGGCCACATGCTGTCAGTTCAGATGTAGCAGAGTTGGAACCATTGTGGGACCTCATGTGGATCACATCAGACCTGGGACTTTTGGGGTTTAGTAAATTGGTGAAAGAGTGTGGTCTTTTGTATTTTTATTTCAAATAAATTATTTTTTAGTTATTTGTGTTTATTTCGGTTTACTTACATATTAATAATGGTGGGATCTCATTGATGCCCCTCATTACTAATCTAGGGCTTAATGGCAGCTGAGAGCTGCCATTAACCCCTCATTACCCCAATTGCCTCCACAACAGGGCACCCATGATAACCCGAATAAAGTTCTGCGATTGTCACATCTAATAAATATGGCAAACCTGGGTGGCTGCAGGCTACTATTTTTATGCTGGGGGCCCAATAAGCATGGGTCTCCCTAGGCTGCGAATACCAGCCCCCATCTGTTGGGATTTATCTTGGGTGGAAGGAAACCGCAAAACAGTTTTTTAAAATTATTTATTAAAAAAAGTCACATGCGATTCCTCTTATTTTGATACACAGCCAAGATAATTGCATGGCTGGGGGCTACAGCCTCTAGCTGTAGGCTTTTTCTCTGCTGGTATCAATATATAAGGTGACTGCATAGCATTTTATTTATTTATATATTTATTTATTAATTATTAATTTATTTTACACCAGCAGTATAACTGTTATGAATCAGTGACCGAGGAGGATCAGAAAAAGGACAAAAAAGCTAGGAAACCCAGAATGTACCAGAGTGATTAGAATCTCAGTGGACTGCAGACCTCACACTGGCACACAACTAGAAGTAGCCGTGAAACGTGCCTACGATGACCTGGTCCCCTCGACACAGCCGTAGAACTAATTATTCCTACAGGAAGATATACAAGAAAAGCTAATCTGCCTCAGCGCAGTCCCCAAAAATATAGATAGCCCCCACTTATCAAGGTTATGGTGATGTAGAAAAACACAACACATAGGTAGAAAACAGATTCAGCAAAGATGAGGCCCAAACTATCTAAATAGGAAAGGACAGAAAAGAGCAGTATCTGCTGCCGTGCAATACCCTAGAATATTAACCAACATGCCTGATATAGAAAAATACTGAGTCCACACGGACACTGCCCCCACTATATCAGTACTCTGATGTTACTGGGATCCAAACAAAACACTAATATAGAGGAGGGACTGAAATTAGTACCAAGCATGGCAGAACAAAATACATAACAGAATATGGAGCAAGGTACACAGACATTCCCAGCAGGGAATGATCCAACTCCACCCAGAACTTCATACAGGCAAAATCAGGAAATAAGCCTTAGTACCTTAAACAGAAAAATAACAATTAAGTGGAAACTACCAGCAGAGGTACAAAGACCAAACTTATCTGAAAGGAGTTCTGGTAGACACAGAAGGAAGAGCTGGTTACAGAATGTCCTTAGCACAAAGGAGACAACATTGAGCACCGGCCAGGAACAAGAGAACATTACTCAGTTAAATAGGCCCAGTCAGAACCACCTGATTGCCACTCATCCTCAGCTTTCTGGTTTCTATTCAGCAAGCCAATTCCACTACCAGCCACAAGAGGGAGCCCTAAACTGGAAACTAGTCCAAATGTATTCACAACATATAACACTGTTAGAGAGTGTGATGGCGCTGTCTGACTTCAGCCAATTAGAGATACTGGTGGGTGGGGAAAGCAGTAAATATGTTTGAGGGATAATTATTGGCCATGGAAGTAGCGCTACAGCCACGGAGAGACTTGGTAAGTATTTCCTGCTTTAACCATTTTGCTTCCTTTTTTTACAGTGATTTCCCTTGCCAATCATAGCCATGACAATACTTGACATGGCTGTGATGGTGCCAGGAGAGGATGGTTATGCAAACTGAGCATGTAAAGATTAGAGTTGAGCGCGGTTCGTGGTTCGTGGTTCTCCAGTTCGCGGCTCGAGTGATTTTGGGGCATGTTCTAGATCGAACTAGAACTCGAGCTTTTTGCAAAAGCTCGGTAGTTCTAGAAACGTTCGAGAACGGTTCTAGCAGCCAAAAAACAGCTAAATCATAGCTTGGTTTCTGCTGTAATAGTGTAAGTCACTCTGTGAATCAAACTATTATCACATTTCAGTGTATAGTGTGCGTGAACAGCGCCTTCAGATCACTGCTGTTTCTATAATGGCGATCGCCATTTTTTTTTTTTTTTTTTCTTGTCTTCCTTCCCTAAGCGCGCGCGTCTTGTGGGGCGGGCCAGCATGTCAGCCAATCCCAGACACACACACAGCTAAGTGGACTTTGAGCCAGAGAAGCAACGGCATGTGTGATAGGATCTGCATGTCACATGTCCCTGCATTATAAAACCGGACATTTTCTTCACGGACGCCATTATCTGCCTTCTGCGTCTTTGGTGTCAGACATCACTGTCGCAGCTCCGTCTTCCTGAGTCCTATAGCCGATACAGCTGTATGCGCTGCATACACAGCGTTAGACAGCTTAGGGAGAGCACTTTATAGCAGTCCTTTTAAGGGCTCCAACCGGCAGGGTCAGAGAGCCATAGGTGACAGGTCCTGCAAACAGCAACAGCGTCTGTGTAGCCCAGGTCAGGGATTTCCTACCTGCATTTCACCATTAGGAGGGAATAGAAAGGCAGTCTTCCATTCCTCTACCCAGAGCACCACAATCCTGCCACTGTACCCTCTTGTCCTCTGCACACTCCAACTGATAACTAAGCCATTATACTAGCAAACACTCAGTGTACCTAGTGGCATCCTATACGTGGCTATTGGACTTTGCTATAGTCCCACTAGTGCAAAGACATTTGCAGAGCGCGTCTGCCTGCGTTGCACACTACAACTCATTCTAACCAAGCCATTATACTAGCAAACACTCAGTGTACCTAGTGGCATCCTATACGTGGCTATTGGACTTTGCTATAGTCCCACTAGTGCAAAGACATTTGCAGAGCGCGTCTGCCTGCGTTGCACACTACAACTCATTCTAACCAAGCCATTATACTAGCAAACACTCAGTGTACCTAGTGGCATCCTATACGTGGCTATTGGACTTTGCTATAGTCCCACTAGTGCAAAGACATTTGCAGAGCGCGTCTGCCTGCGTTGCACACTACAACTCATTCTAACCAAGCCATTATACTAGCAAACACTCAGTGTACCTAGTGGCATCCTATACGTGGCTATTGGACTTTGCTATAGTCCCACTAGTGCAAAGACATTTGCAGAGCGCGTCTGCCTGCGTTGCACACTACAACTCATTCTAACCAAGCCATTATACTAGCAAACACTCAGTGTACCTAGTGGCATCCTATACGTGGCTATTGGACTTTGCTATAGTCCCACTAGTGCAAAGACATTTGCAGAGCGCGTCTGCCTGCGTTGCACACTACAACTCATTCTAACCAAGCCATTATACTAGCAAACACTCAGTGTACCTAGTGGCATCCTATACGTGGCTATTGGACTTTGCTATAGTCCCACTAGTGCAAAGACATTTGCATAGCGCGTATGCCTGCATTGCACACTCAAACTCATTTTAACTAAGCCATTATACTAGCAAACACTCAGTGTACCTAGTGGCATCCTATACGTGGCTATTGGACTTTGCTATAGTCCCACTAGTGCAAAGACATTAGCAGAGCACATCTGCCTGCATTGCACACTACAACTCATTCTAACCAAGCCATTATACTAGCAAACACTCAGTGTACCTAGTGGCATCCTATACGTGGCTATTGGACTTTGCTATAGTCCCACTAGTGCAAAGACATTTGCAGAGCGCGTCTGCCTGCATTGCACACTCCAACTCATTAAAACCAAGCCATTATACTAGCAAACACTCAGTGTACCTAGTGGCATCCTATACGTGGCTATTGGACTTTGCTATAGTCCCACTAGTGCAAAGACATTTGCATAGCGCGTCTGCCTGCATTGCACACTCAAACTCATTTTAACTAAGCCATTATACTAGCAAACACTCAGTGTACCTAGTGGCATCCTATACGTGGCTATTGGACTTTGCTATAGTCCCACTAGTGCAAAGATATTAGCAGAGCACATCTGCCTGCATTGCACACTCCAACTTTTTTAAACTAAGCAATTTTACTAGCAAACACTCAGTGTACCTAGTGGCATCCTAAACGTGGCTATTGGACTTTGCTATAGTCCCACTAGTGCAAAGACATTTGCAGAGCACGTCTGCCTGCATTGCACACTACAACTCATTGTTACTAAGCCATTATACTAGCAAACACTCAGTGTACCTAGTTGTATCCTAAACGTGGCTATTGTACTTTTGTCTATTCACAGTATTGGAACGATATTTGCAGCACGTCTGCCTGCATTGCACACTCTAACTTTTTTAAACTCAGCCATTTATAGTAGCAAACACTCAGTGTACCTAGTTGTATCCTAAACGTGGCTATTGTACTTTTGTCAATTCACAGTATTGGAACGTTATTTGCAGCACGTCTGCCTGCATTGCACACTGAAACTTTTTTAAACTCAGCCATTTATAGTAGCAAACACTCAGTGTACCTAGTTGTATCCTAAACGTGGCTATTGTACTTTTGTCTATTCACAGTATTGGAACGATATTTGCAGCACGTCTGCCTGCATTGCACACTCTAACTTTTTTAAACTCAGCCATTATACTAGCAAACACTCAGTGTACCTAGTGGCATCCTATACGTGGCTATTGGACTTTGCTATAGTCCCACTAGTGCAAAGACATTAGCAGAGCACATCTGCCTGCATTGCACACTACAACTCATTCTAACCAAGCCATTATACTAGCAAACACTCAGTGTACCTAGTGGCATCCTATACGTGGCTATTGGACTTTGCTATAGTCCCACTAGTGCAAAGACATTTGCAGAGCGCGTCTGCCTGCATTGCACACTCCAACTCATTAAAACCAAGCCATTATACTAGCAAACACTCAGTGTACCTAGTGGCATCCTATACGTGGCTATTGGACTTTGCTATAGTCCCACTAGTGCAAAGACATTTGCATAGCGCGTCTGCCTGCATTGCACACTCAAACTCATTTTAACTAAGCCATTATACTAGCAAACACTCAGTGTACCTAGTGGCATCCTATACGTGGCTATTGGACTTTGCTATAGTCCCACTAGTGCAAAGATATTAGCAGAGCACATCTGCCTGCATTGCACACTCCAACTTTTTTAAACTAAGCAATTTTACTAGCAAACACTCAGTGTACCTAGTGGCATCCTAAACGTGGCTATTGGACTTTGCTATAGTCCCACTAGTGCAAAGACATTTGCAGAGCACGTCTGCCTGCATTGCACACTACAACTCATTGTTACTAAGCCATTATACTAGCAAACACTCAGTGTACCTAGTTGTATCCTAAACGTGGCTATTGTACTTTTGTCTATTCACAGTATTGGAACGATATTTGCAGCACGTCTGCCTGCATTGCACACTCTAACTTTTTTAAACTCAGCCATTTATAGTAGCAAACACTCAGTGTACCTAGTTGTATCCTAAACGTGGCTATTGTACTTTTGTCTATTCACAGTATTGGAACGATATTTGCAGCACGTCTGCCTGCATTGCACACTCTAACTTTTTTAAACTCAGCCATTTATAGTAGCAAACACTCAGTGTACCTAGTTGTATCCTAAACGTGGCTATTGTACTTTTGTCAATTCACAGTATTGGAACGTTATTTGCAGCACGTCTGCCTGCATTGCACACTCAAACTTTTTTAAACTCAGCCATTTATAGTAGCAAACACTCAGTGTACCTAGTTGTATCCTAAACGTGGCTATTGTACTTTTGTCAATTCACAGTATTGGAACGTTATTTGCAGCACGTCTGCCTGCATTGCACACTCAAACTTTTTTAAACTCAGCCATTTATAGTAGCAAACACTCAGTGTACCTAGTTGTATCCTAAACGTGGCTATTGTACTTTTGTCTATTCACAGTATTGGAACGTTATTTGCAGCACGTCTGCCTGCATTGCACACTCTAACTTTTTTAAACTCAGCCATTATACTAGCAAACACTCAGTGTACCTAGTTGTATCCTAAACGTGGCTATTTTACTTTTGTCTATTCACAGTATTGGAACGATATTTGCAGCACGTCTGCCTGCATTGCACACTCTAACTTTTTTAAACTCAGCCATTATACTAGCAAACACTCACTGTACCTAGTTGTATCCTAAACGTGGCTATTGTACTTTTGTCAATTCACAGTATTGGAACGTTATTTGCAGCACGTCTGCCTGCATTGCACACTCAAACTTTTTTAAACTCAGCCATTATACTAGCAAACACTCACTGTACCTAGTTGTATCCTAAACGTGGCTATTGTACTTTTGTCAATTCACAGTATTGGAACGTTATTTGCAGCACGTCTGCCTGCATTGCACACTCAAACTTTTTTAAACTCAGCCATTTATAGTAGCAAACACTCAGTGTACCTAGTTGTATCCTAAACGTGGCTATTGTACTTTTGTCTATTCACAGTATTGGAACGTTATTTGCAGCACGTCTGCCTGCATTGCACACTCTAACTTTTTTAAACTCAGCCATTATACTAGCAAACACTCAGTGTACCTAGTTGTATCCTAAACGTGGCTATTGTACTTTTGTCAATTCACAGTATTGGAACGTTATTTGCAGCACGTCTGCCTGCATTGCACACTCAAACTTTTTTAAACTCAGCCATTTATAGTAGCAAACACTCAGTGTACCTAGTTGTATCCTAAACGTGGCTATTGTACTTTTGTCTATTCACAGTATTGGAACGATATTTGCAGCACGTCTGCCTGCATTGCACACTCTAACTTTTTTAAACTCAGCCATTATACTAGCAAACACTCAGTGTACCTAGTTGTATCCTAAACGTGGCTATTGTACTTTTGTCAATTCACAGTATTGGAACGTTATTTGCAGCACGTCTGCCTGCATTGCACACTCAAACTTTTTTAAACTCAGCCATTTATAGTAGCAAACACTCAGTGTACCTAGTTGTATCCTAAACGTGGCTATTGTACTTTTGTCAATTCACAGTATTGGAACGTTATTTGCAGCACGTCTGCCTGCATTGCACACTCAAACTTTTTTAAACTCAGCCATTTATAGTAGCAAACACTCAGTGTACCTAGTTGTATCCTAAACGTGGCTATTGTACTTTTGTCTATTCACAGTATTGGAACGTTATTTGCAGCACGTCTGCCTGCATTGCACACTCTAACTTTTTTAAACTCAGCCATTATACTAGCAAACACTCAGTGTACCTAGTTGTATCCTAAACGTGGCTATTTTACTTTTGTCTATTCACAGTATTGGAACGATATTTGCAGCACGTCTGCCTGCATTGCACACTCTAACTTTTTTAAACTCAGCCATTATACTAGCAAACACTCACTGTACCTAGTTGTATCCTAAACGTGGCTATTGTACTTTTGTCAATTCACAGTATTGGAACGTTATTTGCAGCACGTCTGCCTGCATTGCACACTCAAACTTTTTTAAACTCAGCCATTTATAGTAGCAAACACTCAGTGTACCTAGTTGTATCCTAAACGTGGCTATTGTACTTTTGTCTATTCACAGTATTGGAACGTTATTTGCAGCACGTCTGCCTGCATTGCACACTCTAACTTTTTTAAACTCAGCCATTATACTAGCAAACACTCAGTGTACCTAGTTGTATCCTAAACGTGGCTATTGTACTTTTGTCAATTCACAGTATTGGAACGTTATTTGCAGCACGTCTGCCTGCATTGCACACTCAAACTTTTTTAAACTCAGCCATTTATAGTAGCAAACACTCAGTGTACCTAGTTGTATCCTAAACGTGGCTATTGTACTTTTGTCTATTCACAGTATTGGAACGATATTTGCAGCACGTCTGCCTGCATTGCACACTCTAACTTTTTTAAACTCAGCCATTATACTAGCAAACACTCAGTGTACCTAGTTGTATCCTAAACGTGGCTATTGTACTTTTGTCAATTCACAGTATTGGAACGTTATTTGCAGCACGTCTGCCTGCATTGCACACTCAAACTTTTTTAAACTCAGCCATTTATAGTAGCAAACACTCAGTGTACCTAGTTGTATCCTAAACGTGGCTATTGTACTTTTGTCAATTCACAGTATTGGAACGTTATTTGCAGCACGTCTGCCTGCATTGCACACTCAAACTTTTTTAAACTCAGCCATTTATAGTAGCAAACACTCAGTGTACCTAGTTGTATCCTAAACGTGACTATTGTACTTTTGTCTATTCACAGTATTGGAACGATATTTGCAGCACGTCTGCCTGCATTGCACACTCTAACTTTTTTAAACTCAGCCATTTATAGTAGCAAACACTCAGTGTACCTAGTTGTATCCTAAACGTGGCTATTGTACTTTTGTCTATTCACAGTATTGGAACGATATTTGCAGCACGTCTGCCTGCATTGCACACTCTAACTTTTTTAAACTCAGCCATTATACTAGCAAACACTCAGTGTACCTAGTTGTATCCTAAACGTGGCTATTGTACTTTTGTCAATTCACAGTATTGGAACGTTATTTGCAGCACGTCTGCCTGCATTGCACACTCAAACTTTTTTAAACTCAGCCATTTATAGTATCAAACACTCAGTGTACCTAGTTGTATCCTAAACGTGGCTATTGTACTTTTGTCAATTCACAGTATTGGAACGTTATTTGCAGCACGTCTGCCTGCATTGCACACTCAAACTTTTTTAAACTCAGCCATTATACTAGCAAACACTCACTGTACCTAGTTGTATCCTAAACGTGGCTATTGTACTTTTGTCAATTCACAGTATTGGAACGTTATTTGCAGCACGTCTGCCTGCATTGCACACTCAAACTTTTTTAAACTCAGCCATTATACTAGCAAACACTCACTGTACCTAGTTGTATCCTAAACGTGGCTATTGTACTTTTGTCTATTCACACTACTGCAAATCTATGTGCAGCACCTCTGCATGACAACCTCGTGCTCTGTTTTTAATAAGCTATAATGATAGCACAAAATACTGCCATTTTGTGGCATCATAGAACTGGCTGTTGTATTCCATTAGTGCCCCACTGGTGACAAGCTATTTCTAGCACCTCTACATCACACCCTCATGCACATTTAGCTACGCTAATGTTATAGCAAACTCATGGAATTCATTGCTGCATTTCATAATTCGGAGGGATAGAAAGTCAGGCTTCCTTTAGCTTTTCCTTCTGTTCATAGACAGCATCTCCAAGACAAATTTCCCCTCCACGTCTAAGTGTGGAGAGGCAGCTAGTGCGCATGCGTGTGCCGATGTACCCCAGCTGCAGCATAATTACAGTGTTTCGCCTAGTGAGTATGCTCAGCCTGACTGTGCCATTCCTGACGCTAAGTCTTCATTTCGGGATACAGCGCATGCTCCCACACTAAGTGTGAAAAGCCTCTTTGCACAGGTGCTTGCATTCTGTGCCGGGTCTAAGTCCTGTTTTGTGCCTAGACACCATGCTAAAGCTGATAGTCTTTTTTCAGAGACTGTATTTCATGCTACTGAGCATGCTCAGGCACTTCCTGCATCAGAGACTAGGTCCGGTAATGAACTCTTTGGCCCTGGCCCTGATGTGGGGGTCCCATATAGACCACAGGGCATCAGGTGTCCTCCCAAATGGCTTGCAGAGGCCCACACCTATGACTTGTCACCGCATTATTGATGGTCAGACGATGACTGGTGAGGTGTTTGGGTCATGGCAGCCATGAGGTCATCATTGAAGTTGCGTTTCCAAATAGGACGCTAGTTATGCCACTCATGACGTGTCACTCTGCTTTTGTCTCCAGGAGGTGCATTGTGGTTCACCCTGGTTTGGGGCGGACCCAGGTTATAAAAGGGGCTGGAGCCAACAAGGAGGTGCGCAGTCTTCTATTATGCTCCGAAAGAGCACACCTCCATGTGTTGAACCCATTGCGGCTTTAGGCCAGAGGTAGGCAGGGATAGGGTGGTGGATGCAGGCCACCACCACAGTTGGTAACGCAGAACGGTTAAGACCAGCTCCTGTCCTAACAGTCCTGCTTGTGCAGCCCAGTGGCATTAACAGGCCTGCTGCTGCTGATGCGCCTGCTGTCCACAGGTGTGGCCCCTACGCACACGGTCAGCGTACTCAATGGCCCCTGTGTTGTTAACAGGGAGTTCCTGGGCTGGGTGGGCATGTGGACCCTGTGACGCTAACAGGGCTCACAGTCTCCAGATCCGAATGGCGTCTAACTCGGTTCAGGCTACTATTAGTTTCATAGCCACACAGCTCTGTATCCTCCACCAAACCTTCAAGTTGCCAACCTCTCCTTTTCCAACTGGGAGCACGGTGGACACTGACTGCTGAAGGTGATATATACCTTTCTCTTTCTTTTCTTATTAATTTTTGTTATATAGCGGTCACAGATTATATACCACTTTATCCAAATCTGCCAGTCCCACTGTAACAGATGTTGTTTCTTCAGCAAATGTTACAGTTGTTTAACCACCAAATCCACGGACCAAAATTTTTTTCCCCTTTCCAACACACCTGTTCCCCTTTCCAACAGCATCTGTCCTTTTTCAACTCATTTTGGGATATGACCAAAAGTGCAACTGTGCAGGGACACCGTACTCAACGCCATCTCAGCACAGCAGCCATCCCTCGGTCCCTCCGATGTGGACAAGTAAAAGACCATTTCCTCCTATCCATGACAAAGTGTTGAGATTCACTCTGTGCAGCACTGGTGTTTAGTGGAAAAGTAGATCTAAGATTGCGTACCACATTCTGCAGATACTCCTGTATACGTGCGTCTATTTCTATGGCAGGAATTAGTTCGCCAAATTTTGTCTTGTACCGGGGATCTAACAGTGTGGCAACCCAGTATTCAGGATTACTTCAAATTCATACAATCCGAGGGTCATGTAGGTAGTGCAGCAAGAAGGCGCTCATGTGTCTTGTGCATCCAGGAGGACCAAGTCCTTGGTGTGTTGGTGGCAGAGAGGTGAGAATCGTGCATCCTTCCTCTGCCCTCTACCCACAACCTCGCACAACCGAAATGTGAGCAAGCTCTCACTCATCTGCTGAGTCTTCCATGCCCATCGCCAGTTCGTCCTCCATTTCTTCATGGGCTCCTGCACTTTCATCAACACTTTTTGCTGATACTATGCGCCCTTGTTAATCCCTCTCCCTCACCATGACTGCCGCATAGGTGCCGCTGACCATCTGGACCTCGTAGATCTTGTTATCCCTTCCGCATATGACTCCTCCTGTACTTCCTCCCCTTCCTCTTGTCCCAACACCTGACTCCGAATAATAATTACAGTGTGCTCCATCATGTAGATGACCAGAATTGTCACGCTGAGAATGACATTGCCAGTGCTAAACATCTTCGTCGACATTTCAAAACTGTGTAGCAGGGTGCATAGGTCCTTGATCTGACACCACTCCAGCAGCGTGATCTGCACCACCTCTGGATCAACTTATCCCAGGCTATATGTCTTACCGTATTTCAGCAGGGCTCTGCGGTGCTGCCACACACGCTGCAACATGTGCAGATTCCAATTCCTGCGTGTCGGAACATCGCATTTCCGGCGTTTAACTGCCAGACCCTAAGACTTCCGGAGTGATGAAAGTTGTTGAGCTGCTGTGTGCGCACGATGGAAGTGAGCACATAGCGAGCGTGCCCGCTGCACAAGGCCATGTAGGCCGTGATGGTGTTTTAAAAATTGCTGGAGAATTCGGATCAACACGTGAGCCATAAAAGGCACGTGTGTCACATTGCCCTGAGGATGGCCCGCAGCCAGGTTTGCATCATTGCCGCACACGGCTGTTAAGTCACCAACGGAGTCCGCTCCGTCAATTTGTACTCCGGTCGCCAGGTGACAACGTGTTCCTTTCATGAATAGTGCTGATGATGGGAGAGTAGTCGATGCCAGCGGCGCAGGTGGACGCAGGTTATGCTCACCCACTGGGCTGCATTACCTTGACAGATGCAGAATCTCTGGCTGAATGTAGCTGGTGGGTATCTCACAGATGAAATACCATCATTCAGCTACAACCAATGGGAAGACACCACACCCTTTTTTATGCCCATCCTGTCTGCAGACCACTGCCAGACATAGCTATGAACCTCTGGTTAATTTTACCCCCAGTTCAGTTTTATGATTTTGTGTGCTTGTTACCTGACTACTTTTCCTGCTTGCTGTTTATGTACCTTGTTGGCCGATACGCATTTCACCTCTGCTTGTTTTCTGATTAAGTCCTGGCCGTCCCATTCTGTTCCTGTTCCTCAATTAATGTTTTGACCCTGCCTGACTACTATTCTCTGTAATAGCGGTGTGACTCACATTTCCCATACATTTCAAAGTAAAACTTTGACCGCCTGATGGCATTGAGCTCTGCTGCCAGCATAGTAAGGAGGTGTGTGGTAGTCCTTGTGCGCAGTTGCAAGGAAGGGTGGCCTGACCACACAGGGTTTGCGCAAAGGTAGAGGACCCACACGAGGTTGAAGAGGCAGAAGCAGTGTATTAACTTCTACATACAGAACAAGGATTGAAACAACTCGTGGGGACGGCAAGACTTGTACAGCAGACCCTTCTTCATCTCTCACCATAGTTTGCCAGTGCCCAGTCAGTGACATGTAATGACCCTGTCTATGCTTACTGGTCCAAGTATCTGTGTTGAAATGCACCCTGTCGCACACAGATTTTCTCAAGGAAGTGGTGATGTTGTGTGCGACATGCCGGTGTAGCGCGGGCATGCTTTTCTTGGAGAAGCAGTGGTGATTGGGCATCTGGTACTGGGGCACAGCGACAGACATAAGGTCTGTAAAATCCTGTGTGTCCACTACGCGTAAAGGCAGCATTTCGGTAGCCAACAGCTTACAGAGGGATAGAGTCAACCACTTAGCTTTGTCATGGCTCGCAGTAAGTGGCCTTTTATTTGACCACATCTGAGGGACAGAGATCTGGCTGCTGTCTGTAGACGGTGTTGAGTAGGGTGTCCCTGGAAAAATGCAGGTTTGTGAGAAAAGTGCAGGCGGAGACATGATGTTGGCTTCATCTTGCCTTCAGATCTGTTCATCTTGTATCATTTTTAAAAAACACAGCAAGCAAGGGTTACTCCAAGCGGAGTCTCCCTTTTTTTCCAAAAATTGGGCCCCACACAGACACCTTATCAGTGGCAGCACTTGTGCCCTAGTTGCAAACAGGATGTTTTGATTTGCATCAAGCACATTCCAAATCCACAAGCATTTACTCTCCCCAGGATGACACAGGGGTAGTAAATTCCTTCTGGATCCATGACTTGTTCATTTTGATGAACGTCAGTCTGTCCACATTGTCACTGGACAGACGCGTGCGCTTATCTGTCAGCACACACCCAGCAGCACTGAAGACACGTTCAGAGACAACGCTGGCAGCTGGACACGACAAAATCTTCGAGGCGTAACTGGAGAGCTCTTGACATTTTTCTAGATTTGAAGCACAAAAGGAGCAAGGCTCCATTTGCAAAGTCATTGCATCGATGTTCATTTGGAGATACTCCTGTATCATCCTCTCCATCCGTTGACTATGTGTCAGACTTGTTGTCTCTGGTGGCCTTGCAAAGGAGGGTCTAAAAAAATTATGAAAAGATTCCATAAAATTGCTGTTACCAGCACCAGATACGGTCCTACTGGTACGGGTAGACTGTTGAAGATGACGAGGCCGTCCCATGTTTGTCAAGTTACAACTGGGAGAATCACTCCCTTCACCTGCACGGTTGTTTGGTGGAAAAGCCGAGCTAAGATCGAGTAACAGCTTCTGCTGATACTCCTGCATACGTGCGTCCCTTTCTATGGGTGGAATTATGTCACAAAATTTGGACTTGTCCCGGGGATCTAATAGTGTGGCAAGCCAGTAGTCATCATCACTTCTAATTTTGACAATACGAGGGTCATGTTGGAGGTAGTGCAACAAGAAGGCACTCATGTGTCTTGCGCAGCCATGCGCACCAAGTCCACGCTGTGTTTGTGGCATAGAGGTGCTAACCGTTCTTTCTTCCTCTGTCATCTCCCCCCAACCTCTTTCAACTGAAATTTGACCAAGGTCCCCCTCATCTGCTGAGTCTTCCATGTCCATGGACAGTTCGTCCTCCATATCTTCATGTCCTCCTGCACCTTCCTCAACATCTCACCTGCTACCATGCGCCCTTGTTGATCCCTGTCCCCCATGGTCCCATGCCTGCCGCGTTGGTGATGATGAACGTCTGGACCTTGGTGATGTTGTTGTGTCTTGCGCATATGAATCCTCCTGTAGTTCCTCCCCTTCCTGTTGTCCCACCCCCTGACTACGAATAGTGTTTAGCGTGTGCTCCAGCATGTAAATGACTGTAATCGTCATGCTGATAATGGCATTGTCAGCGCTAAACATATTCGTCGCCATGTCGAAACTGTGCAGAAGGGTGCATAGGTCCTTGATCTGAGATCACTCCATCAGGGTGATCTGCCCCACTTCTGCATCTCGTTGGCCCAGGCTATACATCATGACGTATTGCACCAGGGCTCGCCGGTGCTGCCACAGTCGCTGTAACATGTGGAGAGTTGAATTCCAGCGTGTCGCCACATCGCATTTCAGGCGATGAACCGGCAGGCCGAAAGACTTCTGGAGCGATGCAAGTCGCTCAGGTGCGGCGGTTGAACGGCGGAAGTGAGCACTGCAGACAGTTTCCGTGCCCTGGTCAGAAGGCCATCTAGGCCGGGATAGTGTGTTAAAAATTGCTGGACAACAAGGTTAAACACGTGAGCCATACAAGGCACGTGTGTCACCTTGCCCAGGCGAAGGGCCGCACCCAGGTTTGCAGCATTGTCGCACACGGCCTTACCAGGCTGCAGGTTGAGTGGAGACAACCATTTATCAAAATCAGTCTCCAGAGCTGCCCACAACTCAGTCGCTGTGTGACTCCTATTTCAAAGACATGTCAAGCTAAAGACCGCCTGATGCCGTTGCGCTCTGCTACCAGCATAGTAATGAGGGGTGCGTGATTCCTTCTGCGCAGTGAGAACGCTGGTGGCCTGACCAGGCAGGCTTGGGGCGGAGGTGGAGGACCCAGATGAGGTGGAGGATGCAGAAGCAGTGGCGGAACTTGGACAGACAGAGGATTGACACACAAGTCGTGGGGACGGCAAGACTTGTGCAGCAGACCCTTCACCATCTATCACCATAGTTACCCAGTGGCCAGTCAGCGACATGTAACGTCCCTGTCCATGCTTACTGGTCCAAGTATCGGTGGTGAAATGCACCCGTTCACACACAGAGTTTCTCAAGGAAGCGGTGATGTTGTGTGCGACATGCTGGTGTAGCGCGGGCACACCTTTCTTAGAGAAGTAGTGGCGACTAGGCATCTGGTACTGGGGCACAGCGACAGACATAAGGTCTCTAAAATCCTGTGTGTCCACTAGGCGGAAAGGCAGCATTTCTGTAGTCAACAGCTTACAGAGGGATAGAGTCAACCTCTTCGCTTTGTCATGGGTCGCAGGAAGTGGCCTTTTATTTGACCACATCTGAGGGACAGAGATCTGGCTGCTGTGTGTAGACGGTGTTGAGTCGGGTGTCCCTGGAAAAATGCAGCTTTGTGAGGAAAGTGCAGGCGGAGACATGATGTTGCCTTCATCCAAAGTTGGTGCTATCGATGTCTGAGAGAGCTGTACACACTCACTTGTTTCCCCTTCCAAACCAACTGACGACCTACCAAGCAAACTGCCTGTTGCGGTTACAGTGGTGGAAGTTGTGGGTGGAAAAACAGGTGTGACAGCTGTCCCCACAGTCCTAGAAGATGACGAGCGCGCGGATGCACTGGAAGGGGCAGGCGGTGGATGGTTCGCTCCGCTAGGCCGCATTGCAGCACGGTGAGCTTCCCATCGGGCCATATGATATTTATTCATGTGACGATTCATGGAAGAAGTTGTCAAACTGCTGAGGTTTTGACCTCTACTAAGAGAACCATGACAAATTTTACAGATCACATAATTTGGGCGATCTTTTTCTATGTCAAAAAAGGACCTGGCTAGGCAAGGCTTAGAGGCCATGCGACCTGTTGATCCACCCCGAATAATGCTCAGAGGCAGAGTGGTGGCTGAGGATGCAGTTGTAGACGTGCTACCAGTGCTCCGACTGTGTCCAGGAAGGCGCCAGGTTACTTCGACGTCGGTTGCATCCTCCTCCACCGCCTCTGTTGACCTCCTCGAGTGTCTGACTGTGGGTTGACAGTAGGTGTGATCTAGAACTTAATCATCAATTGTTGTGTTTGCACTCCCCTACCCCTCAGACCGAGTTTCTTCTTGCCCTGACCGAATATTTAAGTTGTCATCCCAATCGGGTATCTGCGTCTCATCTTCATCAGTATGTTCCTCATTGCCTATAACCACAGTTGTTGGAAAGGCAGCATTTTGGTAGCCAACAGTTTGCATATGATGAAAGTCAACCTCCAAGCCATTTCATGCCCTTCTAAAAGCATGTAAAACACAGCGAGGGGACTCCAACCACAGTCTCCCTCGTTGCCACTAACTGGGCCACACACACCCCACTTGACTGGCATCGGTTGAGCCCCCTTTTGAAAAAGAAAAAGATGCTTTGCATGAAGCACTCTCAAAAATACGCGTGCCTTTCCCGTCCCCTGGCTGACCCAGGGGAAGAAAAGTCCTCTGAGAGCCATGACTTGTTCATCTTGGTTCTTTTAGAGACACAGCGAGGGGACTCCAACCACAGTCTCCCTCGTTGCCACTAACTGGGCCACACACACCCCACTTGACTGGCATCGGTTGAGCCCCCTTTTGAAAAAGAAAAAGATGCTTTGCATGAAGCACTCTCAAAAATACGCGTGCCTTTCCCGTCCCCTGGCTGACCCAGGGGAAGAAAAGTCCTCTGAGAGCCATGACTTGTTCATCTTGGTTCTTTTAGAGACACAGCGAGGGGACTCCAACCACAGTCTCCCTCGTTGCCACTAACTGGGCCACACACACCCCACTTGACTGGCATCGGTTGACCCCCCCTTTTGACAAAGAAAAAGATGCTTTGCATGAAGCACTCTCAAAAATACGCGTGCCTTTCCCGTCCCCTGGCTGACCCAGGGGAAGAAAAGTCCTCTGAGAGCCATGACTTGTTCATCTTGGTTCTTTTAGAGACACAGCGAGGGGACTCCAACCACAGTCTCCCTCGTTGCCACTAACTGGGCCACACACACCCCACTTGACTGGCATCGGTTGAGCCCCCTTTTGAAAAAGAAAAAGATGCTTTGCATGAAGCACTCTCAAAAATACGCGTGCCTTTCCCGTCCCCTGGCTGACCCAGGGGAAGAAAAGTCCTCTGAGAGCCATGACTTGTTCATCTTGGTTCTTTTAGAGACACAGCGAGGGGACTCCAACCACAGTCTCCCTCGTTGCCACTAACTGGGCCACACACACCCCACTTGACTGGCATCGGTTGAGCCCCCTTTTGAAAAAGAAAAAGATGCTTTGCATGAAGCACTCTCAAAAATACGCGTGCCTTTCCCGTCCCCTGGCTGACCCAGGGGAAGAAAAGTCCTCTGAGAGCCATGACTTGTTCATCTTGGTTCTTTTAGAGACACAGCGAGGGGACTCCAACCACAGTCTCCCTCGTTGCCACTAACTGGGCCACACACACCCCACTTGACTGGCATCGGTTGAGCCCCCTTTTGAAAAAGAAAAAGATGCTTTGCATGAAGCACTCTCAAAAATACGCGTGCCTTTCCCGTCCCCTGGCTGACCCAGGGGAAGAAAAGTCCTCTGAGAGCCATGACTTGTTCATCTTGGTTCTTTTAGAGACACAGCGAGGGGACTCCAACCACAGTCTCCCTCGTTGACACTAACTGGGCCACACACACCCCACTTGACTGGCATCGGTTGACCCCCCCTTTTGACAAAGAAAAAGATGCTTTGCATGAAGCACTCTCAAAAATACGCGTGCCTTTCCCGTCCCCTGGCTGACCCAGGGGAAGAAAAGTCCTCTGAGAGCCATGACTTGTTCATCTTGGTTCTTTTAGAGACACAGCGAGGGGACTCTAACCACAGTCTCCCTCGTTGCCACTAACTGGGCCACACACACCCCACTTGACTGGCATCGGTTGACCCCCCCTTTTGACAAAGAAAAAGATGCTTTGCATGAAGCACTCTCAAAAATACGCGTGCCTTTCCCGTCCCCTGGCTGACCCAGGGGAAGAAAAGTCCTCTGAGAGCCATGACTTGTTCATCTTGGTTCTTTTAGAGACACAGCGAGGGGACTCCAACCACAGTCTCCCTCGTTGCCACTAACTGGGCCACACACACCCCACTTGACTGGCATCGGTTGACCCCCCCTTTTGACAAAGAAAAAGATGCTTTGCATGAAGCACTCTCAAAAATACGCGTGCCTTTCCCGTCCCCTGGCTGACCCAGGGGAAGAAAAGTCCTCTGAGAGCCATGACTTGTTCATCTTGGTTCTTTTAGAGACACAGCGAGGGGACTCCAACCACAGTCTCCCTCGTTGCCACTAACTGGGCCACACACACCCCACTTGACTGGCATCGGTTGAGCCCCCTTTTGAAAAAGAAAAAGATGCTTTGCATGAAGCACTCTCAAAAATACGCGTGCCTTTCCCGTCCCCTGGCTGACCCAGGGGAAGAAAAGTCCTCTGAGAGCCATGACTTGTTCATCTTGGTTCTTTTAGAGACACAGCGAGGGGACTCCAACCACAGTCTCCCTCGTTGCCACTAACTGGGCCACACACACCCCACTTGACTGGCATCGGTTGACCCCCCCTTTTGACAAAGAAAAAGATGCTTTGCATGAAGCACTCTCAAAAATACGCGTGCCTTTCCCGTCCCCTGGCTGACCCAGGGGAAGAAAAGTCCTCTGAGAGCCATGACTTGTTCATCTTGGTTCTTTTAGAGACACAGCGAGGGGACTCCAACCACAGTCTCCCTCGTTGCCACTAACTGGGCCACACACACCCCACTTGACTGGCATCGGTTGACCCCCCCTTTTGACAAAGAAAAAGATGCTTTGCATGAAGCACTCTCAAAAATACGCGTGCCTTTCCCGTCCCCTGGCTGACCCAGGGGAAGAAAAGTCCTCTGAGAGCCATGACTTGTTCATCTTGGTTCTTTTAGAGACACAGCGAGGGGACTCCAACCACAGTCTCCCTCGTTGCCACTAACTGGGCCACACACACCCCACTTGACTGGCATCGGTTGAGCCCCCTTTTGAAAAAGAAAAAGATGCTTTGCATGAAGCACTCTCAAAAATACGCGTGCCTTTCCCGTCCCCTGGCTGACCCAGGGGAAGAAAAGTCCTCTGAGAGCCATGACTTGTTCATCTTGGTTCTTTTAGAGACACAGCGAGGGGACTCCAACCACAGTCTCCCTCGTTGCCACTAACTGGGCCACACACACCCCACTTGACTGGCATCGGTTGAGCCCCCTTTTGAAAAAGAAAAAGATGCTTTGCATGAAGCACTCTCAAAAATACGCGTGCCTTTCCCGTCCCCTGGCTGACCCAGGGGAAGAAAAGTCCTCTGAGAGCCATGACTTGTTCATCTTGGTTCTTTTAGAGACACAGCGAGGGGACTCCAACCACAGTCTCCCTCGTTGCCACTAACTGGGCCACACACACCCCACTTGACTGGCATCGGTTGAGCCCCCCTTTTGACAAAGAAAAAGATGCTTTGCATGAAGCACTCTCAAAAATACGCGTGCCTTTCGCCTCCCCTGGCTGACCCAGGGGAAGAAAAGTCCTCTGAGAGCCAGGTCCACATTGTCAGTGGACAGACACGTGTGCTTATCTGCCAGCAGACCCCCAGCAGCACTGAAGACAGGTTCCGAGAGAACGCTGGCTGCAGGACACGACAAGATCCTCAAGGCGTACGTGGCGAGCTCAGGCAATTTATCCAGATTGGAAGCCTAAAATGAGCAGGGCTCAAGTTGCACAATAATGGAATCGATGTTTCTTTGCATATACTCATATATCTGTGTGTCTCCCTCTTTTTCCTTGTCCAGCTGTTTTGTTTTCACATGAGTATATGTCCTTGTCACTTTCCCATGTGTTTGTGTTATGTTGTGAGTTGTTTGTCACCTTTTGGACACCTTTCAGGGTGTTTTCTAGGTGTTTTACTGTGTTTGTGATTGCCTGCCATTGTTTCCTATGGGCTCGAGTTCGGTTCGTCGAACGTTCGACGAGCCGAACTCGAGCCAGACCCCCCGTTCGGCGAACCGCCTCGAGCCGAACCGGGACCGGTTCGCTCATCTCTAGTAAAGATCCAAACCAAACATTACTGACTTTTTGGTCAAATGTTCGGTTTTCCGATCCCAACTCGATCCCACCAAGGATCATACAATTTTTAAATTTTCCAATCAATTCCTTTCAAGATCGCTCATCTTTATTTATAAGACAGCAGACCATCCAGAAACCACAGTACTGATGAGACATAGTCAGTATCAACAAGTATACATATCTATTTAGGTTACATCTCTGAAAGAGTTGTTTCTTTCTTCTCATTTCCATCTTGTCTAGATATCAGGATGACTTTTCACATCCATAGCTCTGCTCTGTAGATTCCCTTTTCTCCAGTCTTCTGAAACACATCCTCACTAGGGATGAGCGAGTACCAAAAAGCTCGGGTGCTCGAGGCTCGGGTCGAGCATCCCAAGATACTCGTGTACTCGGCCCAAGCACCGAGCCCAATGTTATCCTATGGGAGACCCGAGTATTTTTATGAAATGACCCCCCGGCAGCATGTAGAATCCCTAAAAATGTCACAAAAGTCTCAGAAGAGTGCTCAAATGACATGGCAACAGCATGGGGAAGACCCCTTGAAGCATTTATCACTCAAAAGTCACAGCTGTGAACAATTTTGTCCGAGTTTTATGCCATTTTTACAGACTCACCAGAAAACCTTCCAGAATGACACCAAAATGAATTTTCATGGCGGAAATCTTAAGGGCACATACCCAATAGTGAGATAGAGCTGGTGTATGTTACTTTTTGGGCTGCTTCTCACTTGCGAGTTTCTCGCAGTAGAGCAATGCGAGAAAAATCGCATTGGAATCGGACACATGTTAGTGAATGATTATGCTCTCATTTGCGATTTTTTTTCTCAGTCCAAATCGGACTGAGAAAAAAAATCACAGAATGCTGCTTTTTTTGCGAGTTTCTACTGCGAGTCTCTCCAATGCAAGTCTATGGGAGCGTGTAAAAAAATCGGATGTCACGGGACGACACTCACACCATTTTAGTGACATGCGATTTTCTAAATACATTTCTCGCATGTTTCCTAAAACACTGGAAACTAGTGATGTCTCACAATGTCTGTCAATCACTATTCTCTGTCAGTCGGTCTCACCCTCTCGCTCTCTATTCTCTCTCTGTCGGTCGGTCACTATCTCTGTCCCTCTCTCACAGTCTGTCGGTCATTTTCCCCTCCTCTCTCATACTCACCGTTCCCCGATCCCCGGCACGGCGCTGCACGGCATTCACACTGCTGCGGCGGCTTTTACTATTTTGAAAAAGCTGGCTGCTCATTAAACAATCTCGTATTCCCTGCTTTCCCCGCCCACAGGCGCCTATGATTGGTTGCAGTGAGACACGCCTCCACGCTGAGTAACAGGTGTCTCACTGCACCCAATCACAGCAGCCGGTGGGCGTGTCTATACTGTGCAGTGAAATAAATAATTAAATAATTTAAAAAAACGGCGTGCGGTCCCCCCAATTTTAATTCAGCTCAGCTGATCACGCTACTCACCTCAGTTGCTGCATGGAGCTGACAGGAGCGGCGGTGTCTTCTGCAGCTCCGGTCACCTTCATGCAGCAGAGCTGGAAGCGACGCTGGACCATCCTGGATTACGCCGGACATGGAGGGCTTTTTCGGGCTTATTAAAGTGGTGATCAGGGTATATGTTTATAATTTTTATTTCTAATAAATGATTTTTTTCAGGTGTGTGTGTGTTTATTTACTGTAATTTACAGATTAATCATGGAAGGTATCTCGTGGACTCTACCCGGCTCATCCCGAATTGCCCTGGTGCGGTGGCAATCAGGGTAATAAGGTTAGGTTAATCATGACAGGCGTCTTCCCGAGATACCTTCCATGATTACCCTGTAAGTGAAAGTAAATAAACACATACACCCGAAAAAAAACTTTATTTGGAATAAAAGACAAAAAAAACCCCTCTTTCACCACTTTATTAAAATCCCCAAATACCCCTCCAGGTCCAACATAATCCACAAGTTCCCGCGACGCATCCAGCTCTGCTACATGAAGTTGACAGGGCGCACCATAGAACACGAGCACTCTGTGTCAGCTCCATACAACAGCTGAAGTTAGCCGTGCTGCCATCGGAGACTTCAACCAGGTAGTGCCTGTGTGTGTGCGAGGATGAGGATGATGAGTGCGGTAGTGCTTGCGTGTGCGAGGATGATGATGATGAGTGTGGTAGTGCTTGTGTGTGCGAGGATGATGATGATGAGTGCAGTAGTGCATGTGTGTGCAAGGATGAGGATGATGAGTTTGGTAGTGCTCTCTCTCTCCTTTCTCTCTCTCCTTTCTCTCTCCTCTCTCACTCCTCTCTCTCCCCTCTCTCTTTCTTCTCTCTCTCTTCTCTCTTTCTCTTCTCTCTCTCTTCTCTCTCTCCTCTCTCTCTTCTCTCTCTCTTCTCTCTTCTCTCTTTTCTCTCTCTCCCTCTTATCTCTCTCTTCTTTCTCTTCTCTCTCCTCTCTCTACTCTCTCTCTCTCTCTCCTCTCTCTCTTCTCTCTTTCTCTCTCTCTTCTCTCTCTCTTCTCTCTCCCTCCTCACTCTCCTCTCTCCCTCTCCTCACTGTCCTCTCTCCCTCTCCTCACTCACCTCTCTCCCTCTATCTCCTCTCTCTCTTCTCTTTCTCTCTGTTCTCTCTCTTCTCTCTCTCTCCTCTCTCTCTTCTCTCTCTCCTCTCTTTCTCCTTTCTTTCCTCTCCCTCTCTTCTCTCTCTCTCCTCACTCCTCTCTCTCCCCTCTCTTTCTCTTCTCGCTCTTCTCTCGCTTTCTTCTCTCTCTTTCTTCTCTCGCGCTCTCCTCTTTCTCCTCTCCTCCTCTCTCTACTCTCTCTCTCCTTTCTCTCTTCTCTCTCTTCTCCCTTTCTCTTCTTTCTTCTCTTCTCTCTTTTCTCTCTCTCCTCTATCTCTCCTCTTTCTCTCCTCTCTCCTCTCTCTCCTCTCTCCTCTCTCTCCTCCCTCTCTCCTCTTTCTCTTCTCGCTCTTCTCTCTTGCTTTCTTCTCTTGCTCTCCTCTCTCTCTCTCCTCTCTCTTTCCTTTCTCTCTTCTCTCCCTCTTCTCTCTCTTCTTTCTCTCTTCTCTCTTTCTCTTCTCTCCTCTCCCCTCTCTCTCTCCTCTCTGTTCTCTCTCTCTTCTCTCTCTCACTCATCTCACTCTCTCAGTCACTCATCTCTCTCTCATCTTTGTAGCTGAATAATCTACTTCTGGATTCTCTACTGCAATACAGAGGTCAAGATTACCAAATCTTCCTATGCTTTTCATTTCAGGCAGTGACTCAATGGGTAGAGCTACTGTCTAAGGAGAAATAGTTCACGAGTTCAAGTCCCGGCCGTCCCTGTAAAGAATTTAATTTATTTATAATTTTAAATCAGAATTATTATTTATTTATAATTATAATTTAATTTATTTATGCACTGAGGGGAGGAGCCGGACATCAGCTGTGAGCCGGGGGACACACCTCTAAAATCGGAGCAGTTCACGGAATGAGGCTGCATTGCTCTCTCTTCTCTCTCTCTCTTCTCTCTCTCTCCTCTCCCTCCTCTCTCTCCTCTCTCTACTCTCTCTTCTCTATCTCTCTCCTCTCTCTCTTTTCTCTCTCTCTCTTTTCTTTCTTTCTCCCCTCTATCTCTTCTCTCTCCTCTCTCTCTTCTCTCTCCTCTCTCTTACTCTCTCTCCTCTCTCTCTCTCCTCTCACTCTTCTCTCTCTCTTTTCTCTATCCTATCTCTCTTCCTCTCTCTCCTCTCTCTCTTCTCTCTCTCTCAGACCTGATGAAGATCAACTGATGCGGTCACCCAACAGGATCAGCTGACACTATAAGTCGAGTGGTGAGGCCGGCTTTTTACTGCCCGGTTGGCTAAACTATCAGCTGATGCTGTCAGACAGGAGTCTGCACAGAACTGTGTTTTTTTTTTTTTGCACTGATGCATCAGCTGATTGTATAAAAGCCGTTTATACAATCAGCTGCTGTGTCATGTGATTCAGGCCCTTGAACCTGACACATCATCTGATCGCTTTGCCTTCCAGCAAACCGATCAGGTGATATTGGATCCGGATTGGACGGTGCAGACTACAAGGCTCAGCATGCTGCATTCAGGACTGTATGCTGGAGGGAGAGAAAGGGGGAGCAGAACTACAAGGCTCAGTATGCTCCATTCACTAGTGTATGCAGGAGAGCGGACAGCAGCTGCCGAACTACAAGGCTAAGCATACTCCATCCAGGACTGTAAGCAGGAGTTTTCTGCCCACCAAAAAATGACGTGGGCTTCGCCATATTTTTGTATGCTAGCCAGGTACAGCACCCAGGTACGGCTTCCCCCAACCCCCAGCTGCCTATTTGTACCAGGCTGGGAAGTAAAAAAATAGGGAAGCCCTTTTTTAAATTATTTCATGAATTTCATGAAATAATTAAAAAAAAAAAAAGACATGGGCTTTGCCCCGTTTTTGTGTCCAGCCAGGTACAACTAGGCAGCTGGGGATTGGAATCCGCAGCACAGGTTGGCCCGAGATTCTTGGGCCCTTCTGCTGTGAATTGCAGTCCGCAGCTGCCCCAGAAAATGGCGCTTTCATAGAAGCGCTATCATCTGGTGCTGTATCCAACTCTTCCAGCTGCCCTGGTGATGGGTGGCTTGCTGGGTAATAATGGGTTAATACTAGCTTTGTTTTACTAGCTAGTATTAAGCCAGAGATTATTAATTTCAGGCAAGTTTGACCCGGCCATTAAGAATCTCCAATAAAGGGTTAAAAAAAGACACCACACAGAAAAAATACTTTAATAGAAATAAATACACAGACACACTTAGAGACTCCATGTTTATTACTCCCTCTCACTCCTCCACGATCCTGGTCTTCTTTCTTCTTTCTCCTTCAACCCATGCAGCTCTGCTATATCAGACAGCACTGCATGGGAGGAAGACGCTGCTGCTCTCATGCAGTCTAATCACTCAGTGAGTGAGCAGAGGCTGCGGGTTGTAAGCGGTGACGTCACCGCTGCCACCATTGAAATAGTAATCTGACAGGCGGGTTACTATAGCAATGGTGATCTCCGATCACCTGATTCCAGGTGCCGCTGTTCACCGGCTGTGGCATTCAGTCCTTGCATGTGGGCTGACTCTGTAAAGAGCGCCAACAGGCAGGGACGGGGAGCCAACCATGTGCCAGAGCACCTTGCTGGTACACGGAGATGCTCAAACGAGCCCCGCGTACCAGAGAGATGCACTGACAGGACCTAGCATGACGTCTAGCCATGTGACCAGTCTGTAGCCAATGAGATAATACACACGTGACTGGTCACATGCTATGACGATATCACGGAATGTCCTATCATCAGTGCTGATTACCGGGAGGGCACAGTGATGATCATAAGGAAAAGTGGCGGGAGACAGAGTGCAGGACGCATCGCGGGGACCTGTAAGTATAATGGCAATGTTTATTAACTGTATGTGTACATGTATAATGTGTTTGTATGTGTTTGTGTTTGCCGGCCATTGTTTTCAATGGGGTTCGAAGGTGTTCGTTGAACATTCATAGAACCTTTGCCGAACACCGCCACGTTCGACGAACCAAACTCGAACACTAGGGGAGTGGCTCAACACTACTCATTACCTGTAGTAATTGCACCTATTTGAACTCATTACCTATATAGAAGACACCTGTCCACCCCCTCAATCAATCACACTCGAACCTCTCCACCATGGCCAAGACCAAAGAGCTGGTCAGGGACAAAATTATAAACCTACACAAAGCTGGGATGAGCTACAGGACAATAGTCAAGCAGCTTGGTGAGAAGGTAACAACTGTTGGCGCATTTATTAGAAGATGGAAGAAACACAAAATGACTGTTAATCTTACTCTGCCTGGGGCTTCATACAAGAGCTCTTCTCACGAGTAAAGGATTATTCTGGGAAAGGTCAGGAATCAACCAAGAACTACACAGGAGGACCTGGGCAGTCACCTAAAAAGAGCTGGGATCATAGACTCAAAGATTACCATTAGAACACTAACCTGTCTTGGATTAAAATCCTGCAGGGCATGCAAGGTCCCACTACTCATGCCAGCACATGTCCAGGCCCATTTGAAGTTCACCAATGACCTTCTGGATGTGTGATAGAGGTATTGGCGAAGGTCATGTGGTTAGTTGAGGCCAAAATAGAACTTTTGATATCAATTCCACTCTCTGTGTTTGGAAGAAGAAGAAGGATGAGCAGAAACTCAAGAACACGTCACAACCGTGAAGCTTGAAGATAGAAACACCATACTTTGGTGTGCTTTTGTGAACAGTGGACAGGACAACTGCACCTTATTGAAGGGAGGATAGATGGGGTCATGTATCACGTGTTTTTGGCCAACAACCTTCTTCCCTCAGTAAGAGTATTGAAGAGAAATAATGGCTGGATCTTCCAGCATGACAATGACCCGAAACACAAAGCCATGGCAACTTAGGAGTGACTCCGTAAGGAGCATTTTAAGGTCTTGGAGTGATCTAGCCAGTCTCCAGATCTGAGACCAATAGAAAATCTTTAGAGATAATTGAAACTCAATGTTGCCTAGCAACAGCCCTGAAACTTGAAAGATCTGGAGAAGATCTTTATGGAGGAGTGGGCAAAAATCCCTGCTGCAGTGTGTGCAAACTTGATCATTAACTACAGGAAATGTCTGACCTCTATAATTGCAAATAAAGGTTTCTGTACCAAATACTAAGTTCTGTTTTTCTGTTGTATTAAATACTTATTTCACTTATTTCATGTAATAAATTGCAAATTCATTATTTAAAAATCATACAATGTGACTTAATGTGTATTTTTTATTTTATTTTTAATTTTATTTAGTTGAAGTGTATCAAAGTTAAAAATTACAGAACTCTCAATTCTTTGTAGGTGGGAAAACTTGCAAAATTGGCAGTGTATCAAATATTTATTTTCCCCACTGTATGTCCCCAGAGTCAGTCTCTCAAATGTCCCTGCAGCCAGCCCCTCTTATGTCCCCGCAGCCAGCCCCTATTGTTATGTCCCCACAGCCAGGCCCTCATATCCACACAGTCAGCCCCTCTTATGTCCCTGCAGCCAGCCCCTGTTATGTCACTGCAGATTGCCCTCTTATTTCTCCACTGCCAGCCCTCTTATGTTTCCACAAGTAGGCTTTTTTATTTTTCCTCAGTCCGCGCCTCTTATGTCCCCATAGCCAGCCTCTGTTGAGGTAGCCCACATTCATTGGAAAAAAAAACATTAAAAAAGGCTTATACTCACCTAATCAATAATCATGAACCTTCCCTGCCTCATAATATCAAACAGCAGCTATCTGCTTTATCTTAATTGGTTATCAAAAATGGGGGGTTATTTATTTATTTGGTTAATAGCTGTACAATATATCTTTCTAACTATCCCTCTATCAATCTATCTATCTATTGTTACGTCACCACCGGAGTCCGCTCCATTGACCTCTGCTCCGATCGCCAGGCGACGCCATGTTCCTGCCGTGGATGGTGCTGGTGGTGGGAGAGGAGTCAATGCCAGCGGCACCGGTGGGCGCAGGCTCTGATCATCCACTGGGCTGGGTTATCTTCGGATCTGCAGTACCACTGGCTGACTGTGGGTGGCGTGTGTCTTCCAGCTGAAGTTGCCAGCATTCAGCTACAGCCAATGGGAAGACACCACACCCTTTTAGTTCTCCTCCTGTCTGCTGACCTCTGCCAGAGATAGTTCTGATTTCCTGGCTCCTGGTCCGCCCTATTCTGTTTAGTGATTCCTGTGTGCTGACTTCTGCATGTTTTCTGACTACCCTTCTGCCTGCTGTTTTTGTACCTCGCTGCCCGATCTGGATTTGACCTCTGCTACGTTTTCTGATTACGTCCTTGCCTGCCGATTCTGTCCCTGTTCTGCTATTCCTGGTTTGACCCTGCCTGACGACTACTCTCATCGGACTGTAGCCTTCCACAGGTAGTGATCTCCAGGGCCCATTGTAATTCCAAAAACCTATATAGGGGTTAAAGGGTTTCAGGGTTCTGGGGGTCCTGCTTGGTGAGTGGCTTCCCTCTAGCCTCTCCATTACATCCCATCTGAGTCTGTTGATCCAGGCAGGCGTTACATCTATCTATCTATCTATCTATCCCTCTTTCTAGAATAAAGGTTTTCATATTTATACATAATTTTTCTCCTCTCTATAGTACCTCCCGCACACCAAGAATTCTATTGTAAGCTAATGTGCCGTTTAATTTGTTTTCTATTTTCTTGTACCGTACAGTATTTTGTATTAGTGCACTGTAATAATTTTATTTGAATACTGATCATTATTTTGTATTACTGTAGTAAGTTTGGAACGAATTGTCTGAGTTTCAGTTATTTTCTATTGGAAAATTCGCCTTGATATACAGTAAGAGTAGCTTGGTTTAAGAGCACAATCCTGGAACATATTATGCTCAAAATCCAAGGCTCCACTGTATGTCCAATCATTGCCCCATCTTGGTGTAATATGCCATCATTGCTCCATCCTGGTATATATGTCCCCATCATTGCCCCATTCTGATATATCCCCCATCATTTCCCCATGCTGGTATATACTGTATGCTACATCATTGCCTCATCCTGGTATATATGTCTCCATCATTGCCTCATCCTGGTATATATGTCTCCATCATTAACCCATCCTCTTATATATGCCCCATGAATGCCCTATCCTCAAATATGTCCCCATCATTGTCCCATCCTGATATACATGCCCCATCATTGCACCATCCTACTATATATGCCCCATCATTCGCCCATCCTTGTATATGTCCCCATCCTGGTACATATAGTCCTTCATCACTCTTCGCACAGTAAAAAAAGAAAACATTATACTCACCTTCCTTACAAACCCCCGGTGACCTCCTCCAATGTTTTCACAACAAACGCAACTGAGTCAAGAGTGTAAGAGCATGCGTATGCCATGCGCATTTCTTACAGTGCCTTCAGCTGCTAGCATATTCACTGCTACACACACCTGGGAATATGGCTGTGGGGAGCTTTACTATTAATATTCTTAGTTAGTGGCAAATGTGACCACACAGTCGCTGCTGCGGGAAGCTGGCTGCTGGGCAGTCAAGTGAATAATGTCTCCTCCACTCTGATTCAACTTTGAACTGCTAATGCGATAATTCCAGCAATTCAAAGTGGCTGTGGACTCTGGCTATGGTGACAGCACGCATCCCAACAGAGTGGGGTCTGCGTGCCCTCTCTGGCATGCGTGACATATGGTTGCCATCACTGGTCTAGAACTATGAAACACAGTGGTGAGCTAGAAAATGTGTGTCTGGCATGTCTGTGCAGCTGCTGCAGCAAGAGTAACACAATAGAGAGTAGCAACAGGGAATACTATGAAATGTCTGGTACTTTAAAGTCACAAACGGTAGCCTCAGTAGCCGCACTTGACTTCAAGCACAGTAAACAGTAATAACCTATGTCTGCAGCTTCTGTAGCAGGAGCAGCATGATAGAGAGATAGAACAGGGCAAGAAAAAAGCTGTTTTGAAGTTTAAGGCTGGCAATGCCAAGCCCAAGAAGTAGCAGTTCTGCAGTCCAAATGCCTTACTGGGTGTGGTTCATTTGCACTTGCAGCACTAAAACTGAGTAAAAGACAGTCAATGCACAGTTAGGCAGGCAGACAGATGATATGGCTAGGGATGAGTGAGTATACTCGTTACTACTCGGTACTCACCGAGTATCCTTGTGATTACTCGTTAGGAGTAGCGAGTAGAGATGGGTGATCCCGAACTATAAAGATAGATAAAGCACATTATTAAAAAAAATTCTGATCATACTTACAGGTCCCGCGGCGCGTCTTGCAGACTCTGCCTCCTGGTGCTTCTGCTTTCGCGTATGTCCAATAATTGGTGTGCCGGCTGGTAACCAACACTAGACTACTGAAGGACCTTGAATAACGTCATAGCCATGTGACCCAGTCACATGTGAATACTGTATTACTTCATTGCCTACAAACTGGTCAAATGACTATGACATCTCGAAGGTCCTGGTAACTGAACTTTGACAGTCACTATTAAAGATGAGCGAACCGGTCCCGGTTCGGCTCGAGTTTAGTTCGCCGAACGGACGTCTCGTTCGAGTTCGGTTCAGCGAACGTTCGACGAACCGAACTCGAACCGCATAGGAAACAATGGCAGGCAATCACAAACACATAAAAACACCTAGAAAACACCCTCAAAGGTGTCCAAAAGGTGGCAAACAACTCACAACACAACACAAACACATGGGAAAGTGACAAGGACATATACTCATGCGAAAACAAAAGAGCAGGACAAGGAAAAAGAGGAGGAGACACAGATATGAGTATATGCAAGGGAACGTCGATGCCATTACTGTGCAACTTGAGCCCTGCTCATTTTAGGCTTCCAATCTGGATAAATTGCCTGAGCTCACCACGTACGCCTTGGGGATCTTGTTGTGTCCCGCAGCCAGCGTTTTCTCGGAACGTGTCCTCAGTGCTGCTGGGGGTGTGCTGACAGCTAAGCACACGCATCTGTCCACTGAAAATGTGGACAGACTAACGTTCACCAAGATGAACAAGTCATGGCTCTCAGAGGACTTTTCTTCCCCTGGCTCAGCCAGGGGAGGTGAAAGGCACGCGTATTTTTGAGAGTGCTTCATGCAAAGCATCTTTTTCATCTTGAAAATGGGGGTCAACTGATGCCAGTTAAGTAGGGTGTGTGTGGCCCAATTAGTGTAAACGAGGGAGACTGTGGTTGGAGTCCCCTTGCTTTTGAAAAAAGAACCAAGATGAACAAGTCATGGCTCTCAGAGGACTTTTCTTCCCCTGGGTCATCCAGGGGAGGTGAAAGGCACGCGTATTTTTGAGAGTGCTTCATGCAAAGCATCTTTTTCATCTTGAAAATGGGGGTCAACTGATGCCAGTCAAGTGGGGTGTGTGGCCCAATTAGTGGAAACGAGGGAGACTGTGGTTGGACTCCCCTCACTTTTGAAAAAAGTATCAAGATGAACAAGTCATGGCTCTCAGAGGACTTTTCTTCCCCTGGGTCATCCAGGGGAGGTGAAAGGCACGCATATTTTTGAAAGTGCTTCATGCAAAGCATCTTTTTCATCTTGAAAATGGGGGTCAACTGATGCCAGTCAAGTGGGGTGTGTGTGGCCCAATTAGTGGAAACGAGGGAGACTCTGGTTGGAGTCCCCTCGCTTTTGAAAAAAGAACCAAGATGAACAAGTCATGGCTCTCAGAGGACTTTTCTTCCCCTGGCTCAGCCAGGGGAGGGGAAAGGCACGCATATTTTTGAGAGTGCTTCATGCAAAGCATCTTTTTCATCTTGAAAATGGGGGTCAACTGATGCCAGTCAAGTGGGATGTTTGTGGTCTAATTAGTGGAAACGAGGAAGACTGTGGTTGGAGTCCCCTTGCTTTTGAAAAAAGAACCAAGATGAACAAGTCATGGCTCTCAGAGGACTTTTCTTCCCCTGGCTCAGCCAGGGGAGGGGAAAGGCACGCATATTTTTGAGAGTGCTTCATGCAAAGCATCTTTTTCATCTTGAAAATGGGGGTCAACTGATGCCAGTTAAGTGGGGTGTGTGTGGCCCAATTAGTGGAAATGAGGGAGACTGTGGTTGGAGTCCCCTTGCTGTGTTTTACATGCTTTTAGAAGGGCATGACATGGTTAGAGCTTGACTACCAAAATCCTTCCTTTTTAACCTTTTTAACCGAGGATTTTCGAGACCTTATGCCCATCGCAGTGCCCCAAGAGCCGATGCCCAGGCGCCACTCCTTCTCCAACAAAGGCGTGCACGCGATACACCAGCATGTCGCACCAAACATCACCACTTCTTTGAGAAACTGTGTGACAGGGTGCATTTCACCACAGATACTTGGCCCAGTAAGCATGGACAGGGGGGTTACATGTCGCTGACTGGGCAATGGGTTACTATGGGGAGAGATGGAGAAGGGTCTGCTGTACAAGTCTTGCTGTCCCCACAAGTTGTATCAATCCTTCCTCTGTATGTAGAAGTTAATACACTGCTTCTGCCTCCTCAACCTCGTGTGGGTCCTTCACCTCGGCCCAAACCCTGTGTGGTCAGGGCACCCTTCCTTGTAACTGCGCACAAGGAAAACCACACACCTCCTTACTATGCTGGCAGCAGAGCTCAATGCCATCATGCGGTCAAATGTTTACTTTGAAATGTATGGGAAATGTGAGTCACACCGCTGAGAAGTTGTGGACGGTTAGCTCTGGAGACCAAGTTTCATCAATGGTTGTCTCCACTCAACCAGCAGCCAGGGAAGGCCGGGTGTGACAATGATGCAAACATGGGTGCGGCCCTTCGCCGTGACAATGTGACACACGTGCCTTGTGTGGCTCACGTGTTGAATCTAATTCTCCAGCAATTTTTAAAACACCATCCCGGCCTACATGGCCTTGTGCAGCGGGTACGCTCGCTATGTGCTCACTTCCATCGTTTCCACACAGCAGCTCAACAACTTTCGTCGCTCCAGAAGTCTTTAGGTCTGGTGGTTAAACGCCTGAAATGCGATGTGCCGACATGCAGGAATTTGAATCTGCACATGTTGCAGCGTTTGTGGCAGCACCGCCGAACCCTGCTGCAATACGTTATGACACATAGCCTGGCCTAACTTGATCCAGAGGTGGTGCAGATCATGCTGCTTGAGTGGTGTCAGATCAAGGACCTATGCACCCTTCTACACAGTTTACAAATGTCGACGAAGATGTTTAGCACTGGCAATGCCATTCTCAGCGTGACAATTCTGCTCATCTACATGATGGAGCACACTGTAAGCATTATTCGGAGTCAGGTGTTGGGACAAGAGGAAGGGGAGGAAGTACAGGAGGAGTCATATGCGGAAGGGATAACAAGATCTACGAGGTCCAGATGGTCAGCGGCACCTAGGCGGCAGTCATGGTGGGGGAGAGGGATTAACATGGGCGCATAGTATCAGCAAAAAGTGTTGAGGAGGGTGCAGGAGCCCATGAAAAAATGGAGGACAAACTGGCGATGGGCATGGGAGACTCAGCAGATGAGTGAGAGCTTGCTCACATTTCGGTTGTGCGAGGTTGGGGGGAGAGGGCCGCGGAAGGAGGCACGATTCTCACCTCTCTGCCACCAACACACCAAGGACTTGGTCCTCCTGGATGCACAAGACACATGAGCGCCTTCTTGCTGCACTACCTACAACATGACCCTCTGATTGTACGAATTCGAAGTAATGCTAACTACTGGGTTGCCACACTGTTAGATCCCCGGTACAAGACAAAAATTGGCGAAATAATTCCTGCCATAGAAAGGGACGCACGTATACAGGAGTATCTGCAGAAGGTGGTACGCAATCTTAGATCTGCTTTTCCACTAAACACCAGTGCTGCACAGAGTGAATCTCAACGCTTTGTCATGGATAGGAGGAAATGGTCTTTTACTTGTCCACATCTGAGGGACCGAGGGCTGTGCTGTGCTGAGATGGCATTGAGTACGGTGTCCCTGCAGAGTTGCACTTTTGGTCATATACAAAATGAGTTGAAAAAGGACAGATGCTGGTGGAAAGGGGAACAGGTGTGTTGGAAAGGGGAAAAACGTTTTTGTCCGTTGGTTTAGTGGTTAAGCAAAAGTAACATTTGCTGAAAAAACACCATCTGTTATGGTGGGACTGGCAGATTTGGATAAGGTGGTATATACTATGTCACCGCTAAATAACGAAAATTAATAAGAAAAGAAAGAGAAAGGTATATATCCCTATCAGCAGTCAGTGTCCACCGTGCTCCCAGATGGAAAAGGAGAGGTTGGCAACTGGAAGGTTAGGTGAAGGATACAGAGCTGTGTGGCTATGAAACTAATAGTAGCCTGAACCGAGTTAATAGAGTTAGACGCCACTCGGATCTGGAGACTGGGAGCCCTGTTACCATCACAGGGTCCCCACGCCCACCCAGCCCAGGAACTCCCTGTTAACATCACAGGGGCCATTGAGTACGCTGACCGTGTGCATTGGGGCCACACCTGTGGACAGCAGGCGCATCAGCAGCAGCAGGCCTGTTAATGCCACTGGGCTGCACAAGCAGGACTGGTAGGACAGGAGCTGGTCTTAAGTGTTCTGCGTTACCAACTGTGGTGGCAGCCTGCATCGACGCCCTATCCCTGCCTACCTCTGGCCTAAAGCCGCAATGGGTTCAACACATGGAGGTGTGCTCTTTCGGAGCATAATAGAAGACTGCGCACCTCCTTGTTGGCTCCAGCCCGTTTTATAACCTGGGTCCGCCCCAAACCAGGGTGGACCACAATGCACCTCCTGGAGACAAAAGCAGAGTGACACGTCATGAGTGGCATAACTAGTGTCCTATTTGGAACCGCAACTTCAATAATGACCTCATGGCTGCCACGACACAAACACCTCACCAGTCATCGTCTGACCATCAATAATGAGGTGACAAGTCATAGGGGCGGGCCTCTGCAAGCCATTTGGGAGTGGCCTGGCCACATCTTCAGGACACCTGATGCCCTGTGGTCTATATGGGCCCCCCACATCAGGGGCAGGGCCAAAGAGTTCATTACCGGACCTAGTCTCTGATGCAGTAAGTGCCTGAGCATGCTCAGTAGCATGAAATACAGTCTCTGAAAAAAATCAGCTTTAGCATGGTGTCTAGGCACAAAACAGGACTTAAACCCGGCACAGAATGCAAGTATCTGCGCAAAGAGGCTTTTCGCACTAAGTGTGGGAGCATGCGCTGTATCCCGAAATGAAGACTTAGCCTCAGGAATGGCACAGTCAGGCTGATCATACTCACTAGGCAAAACACTGTAGTTAGCCTGCGGCTGGGGTAAATCGGCACACGCATGCGCACTAGCTGCCTCTCCACACTTAGACGTGGAGGAGAAATTGCTCTTCGGGTGTGGACTCGGAGATGCTGTCTATGAACAGAAGGAAAAGCTAAAGGTGTGTGTTACAGCAAGGAGCCACCGCGGAAACACTTCGTTCAATTGTGAGGGGAGTCATTTTGGAGTTTGGTGAGGAATACCGTCACGCCAGTGAGCAGCATCCTGTGCCACAGACCAACATTCTTACGGTGCCGTCTATACTGCTCACCGTGAGAAAAGCGTAAAGTCTGTATTTATGGCAACTGGACATCACAGTACCCGGGTACGGTAGGCTGTGCCCAGACAATAATGCGGGCACGCAACACTTTGTTTTATTAGCAAAACACATATCTGTTCTGGGTAGGCCGACTATTTATAGACAATAAGACTTGCTGCCTCTGCACTGTCAGATTGTCACGTACAGTTTAATTCATAGAGGGACAGCGACACATGTTTGCATTGACTGTTGCTTTTCAAGATTTCCATGACTGTGTTGCAGAGCTGTGTGGTTTGCATTCACACTGTTATCATCTGCCTTATCTGTGAGGCTTCAGCTAACAAGGGTATTCGGGGGGGTAATGTGTTTTGTCTATGTTTAGGTAGATAACTGGGAAGCTCTTGTGATGCACCACTGGTAAGTCGTGTTCGCACACACACACACACACACGCACAAACACACAATTACTGCTACGCAGAGGGATTAGCAGGTAGTAGGCAACAGAATAGATTGTTCAATTATTTAAATTGTATGCATGGTTCTAATTGTTTGTTTTAGTAAAGTTAAACAATCATTTATCAACCCAACTGACTAGAGTCCTTTTCCTGTTGCCTGGTTTTGCTATATACTGGGGAGCCCACCCTATACACGACTTAAAATGAAGCATAAGTCGCAATGTGAATTTCACTGTGCTACAATGCGGCCTAGCGTGCCTGTGCAACCACCGCCTGCCCCATCAAGTGCATCTGCGTGCTCTTCATCCTCTGTGACTGTGGGGACAGCAGTTTCACATGGTTTTTCACACTGAACTTCCATCCTTTTACACGCAACAGGGAGTGTGATTGGCAGGTCATCACTAGTTTTGGAAGTGGAAACAGATGGTATTGTTGAGCTGTCAGACATCGAGAAAACCAACATCGGATGCAGGCTACATTTAATCCACACATGCACCTTCGTCACAGATTGGCTGGACTACCTGCATTTAATAATTGCATTCCAGAAATGGAAAGGAGTGTAGAATGCACATGTGTTGTACCTTGCTTGGCAGCAAAGGAACACTAACTTAGTATTTTAGGAAGGCAGAAAAAGAGTCAGCTCTTTGGGCAAATTAAATAGCGTGGCAAAAGTGGACAGGTGGGTACAGTGGCCGTGTTCTGTGGGTACCAGGACAGTAAAGGAAGCCTCACTTTCTATCCCTCCGAATGATCAAATGCAGCAAGGAATTCCCTGAGTTTGCTTTAAAATTACCGTAGCAAAATGTGCATGAGGGTGTCATGCAGAGGTGCTGCAAATAGCTTTTCACCAGTGGGGCACTAATGGAGTACAACAGCCACTTCTTGTATGCCACTAAATGGCAGCATTGTTTGCTATTATTATAGCTTATTAAAAGCAGAGCAGGAGGGTGTCATGCAGATGTGCTAGAAATAGTTTGGCACTAGTGGGACACTAGTGGAGTACAACAGCCACTTCTTGTATGCCACTAAATGGCAGCATTTTTTGCTATTATTATAGCTTTTTAAAAACAGAGCAGGAGGGTGTCATGCAGAGGTGCTAGAAATAGCTTGGCACCAGTGGGGCACTAATGGAAGTCCAACAGCCACTTCTTGTATGCCACTAAATGGCAGCATTTTTTGCTATTATTATAGCTTATTAAAAACAGAGCAGGAGGGTGTCATGCAGAGGTGCTAGAAATAGCTTGGCACCAGTGGGGCACTAATGGAGTACAACAGCCACTTCTTGTATGCTACTAAAGGGCATCATTTTTGCTATTATTATAGCTTATTTAAAACAGAGCAGGAGGGTGTCATGCAGAGGTGCTAGAAATAGCTTGGCACCAGTGGGACACTAATGGAGTACAACAGCCACTTCTTGTATGCCACTAAATGGCAGCATTTTTTGCTATTATTATAGCTTATTAAAAACAGAGCAGGAGGGTGTCATGCAGAGGTGCTAGAAATAGCTTGGCACCAGTGGGACACTAATGGAGTACAACAGCCACTTCTTGTATGCCACTAAATGGCAGCATTTTTTGCTATTATTATAGCTTATTAAAAACAGAGCAGGAGGGTGTCATGCAGAGGTGCTAGAAATAGCTTGGCACCAGTGGGGCACTAATGGAAGTCCAACAGCCACTTCTTGTATGCCACTAAATGGCATCATTTTTTGCTATTATTATAGCTTATTTAAAACAGAGCAGGAGGGTGTCATGCAGAGGTGCTAGAAATAGCTTTGCACCAGTGGGACACTAATGGAGTACAACAGCCACTTCTTGTATGCCACTAAATGGCAGCATTTTTTGCTATTATTATAGCTTATTAAAAACAGAGCAGGAGGGTGTCATGTAGAGGTGCTAAAAATAGCTTGGCACCAGTGGGACACTAATGGAGTACAACAGCCACTTCTTGTATGCCACTAAATGGCAGCATTTTGTGCTATTATTATAGCTTATTAAAAACAGAGCAGGAGGGTGTCATGCAGAGGTGCTAGAAATAGCTTGGCACCAGTGGGACACTAATGGAGTACAACAGCCACTTCTTGTATGCCACTAAATGGCAGCATTTTTTGCTATTATCATAGCTTATTAAAAGCAAAGCAGGAGGGTGTCATGCAGAGGTGCTAGAAATAGCTTAGCACCAGTGGGACACTAATGGAGTACAACAGCCACTTCTTGTATGCCACTAAATGGCAGCATTTTTTGCTATTATTATAGCTTATTAAAAACAGAGCAGGAGGGTGTCATGCAGAGGTGCTAGAAATAGCTTGGCACCAGTGGGGCACTAATGGAAGTCCAACAGCCACTTCTTGTATGCCACTAAAGGGCATCATTTTTTGCTATTATTATAGCTTATTTAAAACAGAGCAGGAGGGTGTCATGCAGAGGTGCTAGAAATAGCTTGGCACCAGTGGGACACTAATGGAGTACAACAGCCACTTCTTGTATGCCACTAAATGGCAGCATTTTTTGCTATTATTATAGCTTATTAAAAACAGAGCAGGAGGGTGTCATGTAGAGGTGCTAGAAATAGCTTGGCACCAGTGGGACACTAATGGAGTACAACAGCCACTTCTTGTATGCCACTAAATGGCAGCATTTTTTGCTATTATTATAGCTTATTAAAAACAGAGCAGGAGGGTGTCATGCAGAGGTGCTAGAAATAGCTTGCCACCAGTGGGGCACTAATGGAAGTCCAAAAACCACTTCTTGTATGCCACTAAATGGCAACATTTTTTGCTATTATTATAGCTTATTTAAAACAGAGCAGGAGGGTGTCATGCAGAGGTGCTAGAAATAGCTTGGCCCCAGTGGGACACTAATGGAGTACAACAGCCACTTCTTGTATGCCACTAAATGGCAGCATTTTTTGCTATTATTATAGCTTATTAAAAACAGAGCAGGAGGGTGTCATGCAGAGGTGCTAGAAATAGCTTGGCACCAGTGGGACACTAATGGAGTACAACAGCCACTTCTTGTATTCCACTAAATGGCAGCATTTTTTGCTATTATTATAGCTTATTAAAAACAGAGCAGGAGGGTGTCATGCAGAGGTGCTAGAAATAGCTTTGCACCAGTGGGACAATAATGAAGTCCAACAGCCACTTTTACGATGCCACTAAGTTTCCTCAGTGTTTGCTAGTATAATAGCTTAGTAACAATGAGTTTGAGTGTGCAATGCAGAGGTGCTGCACATAGGTTTGCACCAGTGGGACACTAATGGAAGTCCTACAGCCACTTTTAGGATGCCACTAAGTTTCCTCAGTGTTTGCTAGTATAATGGCTTAGTAACAATGAGTTTGAGTGTGCAAAGGGCAGGAGGGTACAGTGGCAGGGTTGTGGGTCTGGGTTGAGGAAAGGAAGCCTCCCTTTTTATCCCTCCTAATGGGGAAATGCAGCGAGGAAATCCCTGACCTTAGCTACACAGACACTGTCATCTTGTGTAGCTGTTAAAATCTGTTTTCACGGACCTGACGGTCACCTTTGACTCTGACCCTGCTGGTATTAGCCCTTACAAGGGCTGAAAGAAACTTCTATCCCTTTTCTATATAGCGCTGTGTATAGAGCGTACACAGCAGTATTGGAGACAGGAGCTACGCCAGCGGTGACTGACACCAAGACGCAGAAGGCAGATAATGGCGTGCTGGAGGAAAATGTCCGTTTTTATAATGCAGTGACATGGACATCCTATCACATATGCCGTTGCTTCTCTGGCTAAAAGTCCACTTAGCTGTGTTTTTGTCTGGGATTGGCTGACATGCTGGCCCGCCCCACTACACGCGCGCGCTTAGGGAAGGAAGACAAGGAAAAAAAAAAAATGGCGATCGCCATTATCCAAACAGCAGTGATCTGAATGCGCTGTTCCCGCACACTATACGCTGAAATTTCATAATAGTGTGAGTCACAGAGTGACTTACACTATTACAGCGGAAAGCCAGCTAGTAATTAGCTTGTCTTTTTGCTGCTAGAACCGTTCTCGAACATATCTAGAACTATCGAGCTTTAGCAAAAAGCTTGAGTTCTAGTTCGATCTAGAACAGCCCCCAAAATCACTCGAGCCGCGAACTGGAGAACCTCGAACCGTGAACCGCGCTCAACTCTAGTCACTATGCTAGTGTCACATCATCATCACCGCTATGGCAGCACACTCTCCTGACAGGAGTGGTCGGCGCTCATGTCCGGAGAGTGTCAGTCCGTTCGGGATGATGCCGCTGCGAGATTGCATGAGTCAAACGTAAGTGGAACTCCGGCCTCAGTGTCAGCCTGCATCTCACTCTGTATAGTCGCTGCTGTACAGAGTGATGACGTAGAGTTGACATTGTTCATTGCTCTCTGCTTCTTACTCTGTATAGACTGTCTATACAGAGGGATGTAGCAGAGTTGATATTGTTCATTGCTCTCTCTGCTTCTGACACTGTATAGAGTGTCAGTACAGAGTGATGTAGCAGAGTTGACATTGTTCATTCCTCTCTCTGCTTCTCACTCTGTGTAGACTGTCTGTACAGAGTGATGTAGCAGAGTTGACATTGTTCATTGCTCTCTCTGCTTCTCACACTGTATAGACTGTCTGTACAGAGTGATGTAGCAAAGTTGACATTGCTCCTGGCTCTCTCTTCTCACTTTGTATAGACACTGTCTGTGCACAGTGATGAAGCAGAGTTGACATTGCTGTCCCTGTAGATTATGTCGGACTACGGATTTTTTTTATAATAAAGATGGAGTCTTTAATTTTTTTTGTTTTATTTCTCATAAAAAAATGTCTCTGTGTTGTGTTTTTCTTTTACTGTTTACTAAAAATTCATGGTGGTCATGTCTAATTTGGCGTGACACCATGGATTTCGGACTTAGTGCCATCTGAGAATACAAAGCTGGCATTAACCCCTTTATTACCCAGTGTGCCACCGCCATCAGGGCCACTGGATGAGCCGGGTAAAGCACCTGTAAATGATGGCAAAAAACATTTCCAGGGGCGGCTGAGGGCTTCCAAGAATCCCCAGCTGCCTGGCTTTACCTTACTGGCGATCAAATAACGGTGTGGAGCCCTCGCATTTTTTTAAATTATTTTTTTAAATAAAAAAATAATGAATGGGCTTCCTTGTATTTTGATTGCCAGTAAGGTAAAGCCAGGCAGCTGGGGGCTGGGATTCTCGGCTGGCAAACAACATATAGGAAAGGCCCATTTTTTATTTTTTTTTAGTTATTTAAAAAAAATAATTAAAAAAAAATGTGTGGGCTCCCGATGCATTTTCTATTGCTAGCTAAGGGTAATCCAAGCAGCTACTGACTGCTAACCCCACTGCTTGGTGTTACCTTCACTGGCAATGGAAAATCCAGGGAAGCCCTTTTTTTTAAGTTTTTTGCCAAAAAGCTAAAAAAAAAAAATGATGTGGGCTTTGCCATATTTTTGTATGCTAGCCAGCTACAGGAAGGCAGGTACGGACTGCCCCCAACCATCAGCTGGGAACTAGAAATATAGGGAAACCCTTTTTTTTAATTATTTCATGAAATAATTTAAAAAAAAAACTACATCAGCTTCACCCAATTTGTGTGTCCAGCCAGGTACAACTAGGCAGCTGGGGATTGGAATCCGCAGCGCAGGGTGGCCCAAGCTTTCTGAGCCCTCCTCTCTGCGAATTGCAGTCCGCAGCCACCTCAGAAAATGGTGCTTTTGTGACGCCCTAGCAGCAGTCGGACTGCTCGGCAGACACTTTGATGAAAAACAAAAAGGTTTTTTACGGGGGAGAATATTTGTGACGCCACCTGCGGTGTGCGGTAATAAGGAATACCGCCGCTGCTGTATGGGAGTGCCGGGGCTGATGGTGTTGGGGCAGCCTGGTGGTGATTCCCTCCGCAGGTAGGGGCCCCGGGACTCAGGGTAGGGAATAGGTAGGAACAGCCTATATTGATATAGGGCCGGCAGGGCGCTGGGGAGCCAGGGTACTCACTCAGGTGTGATGACGCATTCAGTGGACACAGACTCTGAGGTAAACAAAGTCTCTTGGTACTGCTGCACTCGGTGACTGCACGTGCGGTGGTCCCTTTCAGTGATTCTGTGGTGGACTGGAGCCTTCCTCCATACACTGTATACTGTGTGTGTCCCTGGCCCCGTTGGCTTGAAACCTTCGGGTCCCGTCCCTCTTTTTAATTGGGACCTGCTCTTAGCAGCTGGCACGTGGGATTTTCTGTGACTGCTCTGTGTGGGAAGTCCTATCCCTCCGCTGTGCTGACGCCGCTAATCTCTGAGCCGTCAAGTACAGGCCACTGTCTGCGACCCAGCCAGGCTCTCCTCAGGGAGCTCTTAATCCCCAGGTCCTCTCTCTTTTTCGGTTACTACCAACTGTCTAACTGACTCCTCCCACCAGCCTGTCTGACTCATAGGTGGGCGGTTCCTTTCCCAGCTGGAACCACGCCCCTGGTGTGCCTGACAAGTGTAGTGTTTGGGTGACTAGGATTTGTGCTGTTAGTACAGAATCACTGTTGCGGACCCCGGAACCAAGGAGGGTGGGCCCTGCACCAAGGATAGAGAATAGTGCAGTTCCCTGTGACACCCTGGACTAGTCCAGGGGCGTCACATTCCCCCTTGGTTAAACGTAGCTCGTCCCCGAGCTACAGTGCACCCAGAGTGTTTATTTTTATCTGCAAAAAGTGAACATTTTAATAAGAAAAACATATCTATCCATCCCACGCAGGGGAGGCACTTGAACCCAACGTTTCGCTTTCCCAGTCCTTCATCCCACCCCCAAAGTTCCAAAAGGAGGCAAGCCACCGCTCCTGTTGGTGGCCAGACCTGGGCCATATGTCTCCCAGGTCTCTCCTCCACCTGTGTCTTGTCCTGTAGGTGGGGATGCAGTCCGTGGCTATGAATGGGAAATAACCATTTACAATAGCACCAGTTCGTGCTGGCTACCACCAGTCCTGTAGCCAAAGGTCCATTTTCAATAAAACTTATCATTGGTCGTCAATCAGGTCATGAATCCAGGTAATTAAAATAAAATCAACATTCTTCTTATCAACACTCTATATCAACATGTCTTACATGACTATCTTTAGCATGGAAAATAGTAGAATTAAAAGCATGGAAAATACTAAACATTTTTAAATTTACTCTATATTTAGACTATTTACATTAGGGTAGAGTAGCCGGGTTCCGCTACCATTCCTCATCTCTGAACCTATGTGGGGGCTGACCAAAGTTCACACGGGTGGACCTTCTCAGCTCCTGGCTTCCCTCTAACCCTTGTACTGTGGTGTTTGCTACTACCTGTTCCCCACTACTGGAGCTAGGTGTTGTAGGTGGTAATCTACGTGTTCGTGGTGCTGGTATGGGTACTTCTCTAGATGCAATGATTTCAGGCCTCCTTGGTTCTGGTTCTTCCGCGGGTTGCGGGAATGTGAGTACAGGCACAATCACTGCTCCATTGTACATAGGCCAATCTTCCGGGAAGTCACCTAGGATGGTGTGGATCACTCTCTTCTTTTTCTCAGTCACTTGAGGTTGGGGCTGTTCTTCCTTCTGGATGTTCAGGGGTTCAGGGCACTTTTTCAAGTGGTCACGGGAAATTACAGCTGTGGTTCTTCCTTGGTCCTTGCTGACAAGACAGGTCTTCTGGTTGTTGAAATTGGAAGGCTGGACCACATATGGCTCTCTTTCCCACTGGTCGTCCAGTTTATGCATCTTTCTTTTTCTTTTTAAGACCACTTCTCCTGGTGAAAATGGAGGGGCTTGGGCTTGCTTGTTAAAGCTTCTTTCTTGCTTTTCCCTACTTTGGTCCAGATTCTCCTCGACATACTCTTGAATTTGCCTGTATTGAGCTCTACGCTTGGTATCCCAATCTGCATTTGGGGAATAAACTTCAGGCATCTCAACTTCCATCTCCAGATCCACTGGCAGTCTCCCAGGTCTAGCCCTCATGAGATAAGCGGGTGTGCATTTAGTGGAACTCACAGGAATACTATTGTACATGTCCACAAGATCTGGCAATTTTTCAGGCCACTCGTTCCGCTCCTCAAGGGGTAGAGTTTTCAGCAGGTTGATGACTACATAGTTCATCTTCTCACACATCCCATTTGTTTGTGCGTGGTAGGGGGCAGTGCGTATCTTCTTACACCCATACAATTTACAAAATTCCTGGAAGATTTCTGCTTCAAAAGCGGGACCTTGATCTGTTAGGACGTGATCTGGGTAACCGTGGGGTCTGCAGAAATGTGCCTGGAAAGCCTTCGCCGCAGTGCTGGCAGTTAGATCTTTGACAGGTACCACCACCAGGAATCTTGAATAGTGATCTACTATGGTGAGTGCATAGGTGTACCCATTCCTGCTTGGTGTGAGCTTGACGTGGTCTAAGGCAACGAGTTCTAGAGGCTGGGTAGTTACTATTGGTTGCAATGGCACTCGCTGACTGGTGCTATCTTTTCTCCTTAATGTACATGGACCACAGTTCCTGCACCAAGCTTCTATGGTATCTCTCATCCCAGTCCAATAAAAGCGACTTCTCAGCAACATTTCCAACTTCTTCCAACCAAAGTGCCCAGCTCTATCATGATAGGCCTCCAACACCACTGGTGCATATGCTGTGGGTATTACTATCTGGCATATTCTCTCATGCGTTTTTGGATTAATGAGACTTCTGCACAACTTGCCTCCATGGAAACACAGACGACTTCTTTCTTTCCACAATTTCTTAGCTTCTTCTGGAGCATCTGGTTCAAGGTGTGAATCAGCCTCGGATATCAATGCCTTTATCAATCTGATTGCAGGGTCATTATCTTGGGCTTCTTGCCAACCATGGTGGGGCAATGGGTTGAAGGTCGCCTCTTGCTGATCACTATAATATCGGGGTTTCACTCTATCAGTAGGGCGATGGAAAGCAGGTATCTCAATCTCCTCCAGGTCATCTTCATGCCTCCCATCATCACACAACTGGGGCATCCTGGACAACGCATCAGCGTTAGCGTTCTTGCGACCAGCCCTGTACTTTATAGTGAAATCGTAATTTGCCAGTCGTGCTACCCACCGCTGCTCCAAAGCTCCAAGCTTCGCCGTGTCCAGGTGTGTCAACGGGTTATTGTCTGTATATACGGTGAATTTTGCAGAAGCCAGGTAATGCTTAAACTTCTCTGTCACTGCCCAAACAAGTGCTAAGAACTCCAGCTTGAAAGAACTATAGTTCTCAGGATTTCTTTCTGTTGGACGGAGTTTCCTGCTGGCGTATGCAATCACCTTTTCCTTGCCATCCTGTACCTGGGATAGAACAGCTCCCAGCCCCACGTTGCTGGCATCAGTGTACAGCACAAATGGGAGGTTATAGTCAGGATATGCCAGAATCTCATCTCCTGTCAAAGCTGACTTCATCCACTTGAAGGACTTCTCCTGCTCCTCACCCCATGTGAATGGAGAGCCAGAAGTCTTGCCGTGCTTTCTTTGTCCGACTAGGAGATCTTGTAAGGGGGATGCCATCTTGGTATAGCCTTTCACGAACCTCCGGTAGTACCCCATCAATCCCAGGAATTGGCGCACCTCTTTGATGTTCTGAGGCCTGGGCCAGTTCTGGATAGCTGTGATTTTCTCAGGGTCCGGAGCCACACCTTCGGCACTCACTACATGCCCCAGGTATTGGACTTTGGGCTTCAGCAGGTGACATTTGGAGGGTTTTAGTTTCATCCCGTACCTGGAAAGGGCTTCAAATACTTCTGCCAGATGTCCCAGATGCTCCTCATAGGTCTTGGAATATACAATTACGTCGTCCAGGTACAGCAGGACAGTCTCGAAGTTGCAATGGCCTAAACAGCTCTCCATGAGTCGTTGAAACGTACCAGGTGCATTGCACAGCCCGAATGGCATGCTGTTAAATTCACATAATCCCATCGGGGTGGCAAAGGCGGTCTTCTCGCGATCCTCCTCAGCAACGGACACTTGCCAATAACCACTAGTGAGGTCAAGGGTAGAGAAGTAATTTGCAGATCTTAATGCAGTCAAGGACTCTTCAATTCTGGGCAGTGGATAGGCATCCTTATGTGTGATGTTGTTAATTCTCCTATAGTCCACGCACATCCTCATAGTGCCGTCTTTCTTCTTCACTAGGACTAGCGGGGCTGCCCAGGGGCTGCAACTATCACGGATGACCCCAGCCTCCTTCATACTTCTCAGCATGTCTTTGGCACACTGGTAGTGAGCAGGTGGTATGGGCCTATACCTTTCCTTTATAGGTGGATGAATGCCTGTGGGTATATGATGCTGAACCCCTTTCACCCTCCCAAAGTCTAATGGGTGTTTACTAAACACTTGCTCATACTCCTGAACCACCCTGTAGACCCCTTGTTTTTGATGTAGTGGAGTGGAGTCAGTACCTACATGTAACTCTTGACACCACTGTTCTTGCTGAATCTGGGAACTGTCTGTGGCTGACTGATCTGGTGTGGCTGAGGACTTTACTGTCTGGATGAAATTCTCACTCACAGTGTACAATTTGGCTATGGTAGCATACCTGGGCAGTCTAACCTCTTCCTCCCCGCAATTCAACACTCGCACGGGCACTCTCCCCTTACGGACATCGACTACCCCTCTGGCTGTCAGTACTGTAGACCAGTGCTCTGAAGGTAGGGCCTCTACCACTGCCTGGTAATTCTGTCCACGGGAGCCTACAGCTGCCCTGCACCATATCATCATCTCACTCCGTGGGGGCACTACCACAGGAGCTGCATCCATTACCCGTACACCGCCAATTTCCCCACCAGACAAATTTACCTGTTGCCTCTGCTGGAGGTCTCGAATCTCTCTTTGCAGGACCCTCTGGCGTCCCGTTCCTGCAGTTTCAGAGAGCTGTTGGAGAAGAAACAATACTTCCCCCATACAATTCTCAATAACATTAGTCCCCAAAATCATCTTAGGGTTCCGGTCACTAGGGTCATTCTGCACTACTATGAGTCCTTGGCGTGCTAACTCCACCCTGCCCACCTTGATGGTTACCTCCTTGAACCCGAGTTGTGTTACTGGTAAACCATTTACAGCATAAATGGTGAGGTCATTGTCCGGTGGGGCGAGTTCCTCAGTTGACCAGAATTTGGTATACAGTACTTGGGGTATAGTTGTTACCTGGGAGCCGGTATCAAGAAGTGCTGAAGTCGGAATCCCATCCAAGGTGATGGAAACGATGGTCCTTCCTCCAACATACCGCTCCCGCCAGTCTGCTGGGCCTTGTTGATTTAGTCCTGGGGAGTGGCCCTTGGCCCCAGGGGTGGCCCGTTTAAAGGACAATAACGGGCGTAGTGACCAGTCTTGTTGCACCTATAACAAACAAGGTTTTCATACCGGTCACGGTTCCTTCCTCTGTATGTCGAGGTCCTCCCTCTCATCCAAGGGACATCATCTGGGCAGTTAGCAAGCTGGATCTTCTCCGCCGGCTTGGTCTTGGGCTTGAGCTGCATTGCCTCTAGGATCCTTGCAACATCACTGATCAGCTGCTGCACCTGTAAAGACAAATCACTGGTATCGCCTGCAGGCGCTGCTGGGGTCTTTGGCTCTGGCAGTGCTCTAACAGGAGGTGGCACATGTAGAGGAGAAGTGCCGGCTTGCCAGGACGTAGCAGGAGAATCAGTTGGCTCTGGGGTTTGCAAAGCCTTGATGGCTCGGTCTTTTAAAACAGCAAAGTCCATTGCAGGATATTCCAGAGTCCACAGCCGTAGCTGCTTGCGGTCCTCCACTGACCCCAGGCCTTGCAGAAACTGTTCAACAAGCACCTTGTTTCCTTCAGCTTCACTGATGGGAATGGTTAGTTTGAGAGTTCATAGCGCTGATTGCAGCCTCAGAGCATAGTCTCTAATGCTTTCTTGTGGGCGCTGCTTGCAGTTGTAAAACTTTATCCGGAGTTCTGCCTCAGTGCGGTTTTCAAAGGAAAGTCGCAGACGTTCAAAAATGGCAGTTACTGAGGCCCGGTCCTGATCTGTCCAGGTCTCCGCCTCCAGCTCTGCGGCGCCTGATAACTGGCCGAGTAGTACAGACGCTTGCTGCCGGTCATTCATCCCAAACATATCCAGGAGTGTGCGGATTTTTCTTTTGAATCCTTGCAGAGTGTAAGGGGAACCATCATATTGTGGTAGCCAGGTAGCGCCTGGCACATACGGTAAAGTCATTGGCATTATCTGCGCGGTCGCTCGTGCGTCCATGTCACCTTGATCTTGAGGGGGAACTGCCGCTGCGCTCGCTTCACCCGGCGCCGACATCTTTCTATGCCCCCTTGGTTTTCAGCAGCAAGATGGCGGCAACTGAATTTTTTTTTTTTTTTTATTCACTTTGGGCTCAACAGTTTTGGAGAAGGTGCACGTCACCCAGGTTAGTGGGTCCAGTCCAATCCTGTTCGTGACGCCAAAAATCAATGTGTGACGCCCTAGCAGCAGTCGGACTGCTCGGCAGACACTTTGATGAAAAACAAAAAGGTTTTTTACGGGGGAGAATATTTGTGACGCCACCTGCGGTGTGCGGTAATAAGGAATACCGCCGCTGCTGTATGGGAGTGCCGGGGCTGATGGTGTTGGGGCAGCCTGGTGGTGATTCCCTCCGCAGGTAGGGGCCCCGGGACTCAGGGTAGGGAATAGGTAGGAACAGCCTATATTGATATAGGGCCGGCAGGGCGCTGGGGAGCCAGGGTACTCACTCAGGTGTGATGACGCATTCAGTGGACACAGACTCTGAGGTAAACAAAGTCTCTTGGTACTGCTGCACTCGGTGACTGCACGTGCGGTGGTCCCTTTCAGTGATTCTGTGGTGGACTGGAGCCTTCCTCCATACACTGTATACTGTGTGTGTCCCTGGCCCCGTTGGCTTGAAACCTTCGGGTCCCGTCCCTCTTTTTAATTGGGACCTGCTCTTAGCAGCTGGCACGTGGGATTTTCTGTGACTGCTCTGTGTGGGAAGTCCTATCCCTCCGCTGTGCTGACGCCGCTAATCTCTGAGCCGTCAAGTACAGGCCACTGTCTGCGACCCAGCCAGGCTCTCCTCAGGGAGCTCTTAATCCCCAGGTCCTCTCTCTTTTTCGGTTACTACCAACTGTCTAACTGACTCCTCCCACCAGCCTGTCTGACTCATAGGTGGGCGGTTCCTTTCCCAGCTGGAACCACGCCCCTGGTGTGCCTGACAAGTGTAGTGTTTGGGTGACTAGGATTTGTGCTGTTAGTACAGAATCACTGTTGCGGACCCCGGAACCAAGGAGGGTGGGCCCTGCACCAAGGATAGAGAATAGTGCAGTTCCCTGTGACACCCTGGACTAGTCCAGGGCGTCACACTTTCATAGAAGCATCATATTCCATCTTCTGGCGCTGTATCCAACTCTTCCAGCGGCCCTGGTGCTGGGTGGCACGCTGGGTAATAAGGGGTTAATACCAGCTTTGTTTTATGAGGTGGTACTGAGCCAGAGATTCTTAATGTCAGGCCAAGTTTGACCCGGCCATTAAGAATCACCAATAAAGGGTTAAAAAAAGACACCACACAAAGAAAAAATACTTTATTAGAAATAAATACACAGACATACTTAGGGACTCCATGTTTTTTACTCCTTCTCACCCCTCCACGATCCTGGTCTTCTGTCTTCTTCAACCCATCTAGCTCTGCTATATCGGAATTCATGGGCATAAAGAACGCTGCTCCTCCCCGTGCAGTCTAATAACTCAATTAGTGAGTAAAGGCTGCGGGTTGGTATGCGATGACGTCACCACCATCACCGTTGCCATAGTAACATAAAGAGCTGGTTACTATAGGCTATATACCGATCACCTGATCCCCGGCGTTGCTATTCACCGGCTGTGGCAGCCAATCCTAGCATGTGGGCTGACTCTGTAAAAACACTGACATGCAGGGACGGGGAGCCGAGCATATGCCCGAGCATTTCACCGGTACACGGCGCTCGCCGAGTATACCAGGAGTACGGAGATGCTCGGGCGAGCACCAAGTACCGGTGAGCATGCTGAAACTATAGGACCTTAGATGACGTCATAGTCATGTGATCAGTCTGTAGCCAATGAGAGCATACAACATTCACACGTGACTGGTCACATGCTATGACATCATGGGGGGTCCTTTGTTTACCGTGCAGCAAAGTGATGAACGGACTCAGAAGCAGAAGCAGAAGCGGTGGGAGGCAGAGTCTGCAGGACGCGCCACGTGACCTGTAAGTAGACTAATAATGTTTATTATTAACTGTATTTTTTTATTTTACAGTCCCCTCACGGCCTTTTACTCAGCCCCCAGACAATTACTCGCATTTCCCATTGACTTGCATTGGACTCGCTACTCATAATGAGTACCCGAGTATTAGGACCTACTCATTACGAGTATAGCGAGTCCGAGTATTTCACTACTCGCTCATCCCTACATATGGCCTAAGTTAATTATTGACATCAACCATCAGTTCATGAAACTCTGCACTGATGTACCGTATGTTTGATTCATTTTAACAAATGTTAGATTTTTCCCACTTGATTGTCCTCCTGAAAATCTAGGTAAAATCATTTCCCAAAGCAAACATCTGCAATTGATTGATGTATTCAGGTGGAGGAATTTAATAGAATGTTTGTCATCATGCGTTTGTTAACAAGTTACAAACAATATTCTGTGCCAAATTCAGGAACATTATGTAATCATCTAATATTAGACTATTAGAGCTATGGAGCAAAGTAAAAAAAAAAACAAGGTCTAAGGGGTATGGGTTCTCCTTTTGTGTAGTGACATGCCAGGTGTGGAATGACTGTATGAGGAGACTTAAATGCCTACAATAATAATAATAATAATAAGTTTTATTGCCAAAGTATGTAAAGCGCTGAGGAATTAATAGCGCTATTTAAATGAATAAAATTATTATTATTATTATTATTTCTATAGCACCAACATATTCCGCAGCGCTTTACAATTAAGAGGGGACATGTACAATGCTCATCTGGGAAATCAAATATAAAAAAATGCCTCTTCAGAGAGGAAGAGGACTTGAACTCTAGTGCCACCTATTGGAAGTAATCCTAAAAGTCAATATTGACCATTTAATGAGCCTTGCCATATGAATTAAGATATAAGCCAAACCAGAATCTTAATTTGCAGACACAGTGTTTCGGGGTGTTGCCCCTCATCATTGCAAAGTATGAAAAAAAGGTGTGAAAAAGAAATAAAATGCAGCTGTTAAGGTGCTTGTTATAATAGCACATCACAGATCAATGCACAGTCACTGTGACTACTCAGCAATAGAATTCCCCTATATATCACTTGAATATTTGGATTAGAATTTATAGACTGTTATTATCTTTCTCATTTTTACTCTGGCACATAAGTACTGAAGTAATACACCACAATTGCTGTTGACTATTTTCTATGCCTATGATGTGTTGCCTGAGCTACTCAGTAAAGGAATATAAAGCAGAGTGAAGGCAGATAGCCGTAACGTACATGACTGAGGCAGTGATAGATCCAGGAAAGGGTTAAGGAGTAAGGGATGGGGTTTTTACCTAAGGAATGTGGTGGGGGGGTGAGCGAGCAGGAGGAGAGATGGGGGCAGGGGCCATATAAGAAATAGGTCCCATGTTAAGGTGTCATTCCTTTGTCCTGGACTCAAAGACTGAACCAGCAGAAGAGTGCCCGGGATACAGCATCTGTCCCTTCTGAACTTTCTGAACATCAAACTCTAAGAAGATCAAGACCTCCTGAGAGACTAACTTCTGAAATGGCCAATAGGACTCACAATAGGATCATAAGTCCTTCTGTTACTTCTAGGAAAAGAGCAAAGCGAAGCACGGCCTCTGATCCTTCTTACAAACCAGGAAGGAAACTACAGTACAAGAATAACAAGGGACAGAGAAAAGAGCCCGACCATCTAACCAGAGAGACACCAAGAAGTCCAAGGAGAAAGTCCAGCTCTACTGAGGTGCCAGCCAGAGAAGCAGCCACACAAGCTACAACTGACGTGACGACAGCCCACCATGAATCCTTAGAACTTCATCAACAAACTTTGCATCATTCTAGAGGACATCATACGGCCTCACCCCAGGAACTAAACCAAAACGGGGGGATGGGCTTAGGACACACAATATTTCCGGATCCGGGTTCTCATTACACGAGGAGTGGTAGGAATCCAAAAAGACAACTGCGCAAAACTTTAACCAGACAAAGACTTCGTCGGCCGGCTCAGGATTTGAGTCAGGCAATAAATCTACAGCTACAAGATTCAGCAGAGATTCCAGACAATGACTATGACACAGATAACGACTCCCCACTAGAGGGCAGCAGCACGCAGCACTTCAATAATGAAGGGGCTGTAGAGACTATAACTAATACGTCACGGACGGCTGGTCAACCTAGGACGCAGCCAGGTATTGGTGAGAACACTTTTTCTTGTCCTATATCTAGTGTAACAACACCTGTAATAAGTCCAGTGGGCTCAGTTGGGGGTGCAGTTCCCGGCAATGTAGGATGGGATCTTAATTCAGTAGTACAGCAATTAGTGTCAGGGGTTAAGGAGGCTTTGAGTCAGTCTAGCTTACCCATAACTTCTTCTCCTATTGCTGCATGGTGCGGGAATGGTCGCCGGACATCGGAGGTGGTAAGTCAGTCGTGTGCTGATCCAGAGACACAGGAGGATGCAGTAATTTCACAAGGGGTTACATTATCTGATGCAGCAAAAGGAGAATTATATGTATGTTTTGAGGGTCCTCTAGGAATTCATTTGAAACAGGAGGTTAGGGAGAAGATTTGGGCCGACGAATATGTGGAAATATTTTCATTATTGCCCTTAGAAAAATATAACTTGGATAGATTAAGGTTTGATGAGAGGAAAAGAGAGGAACAAGAAAGACGGTATTGTCTCATCCCCCAAACATTTAGCAACTGGTTCCAGGCTTTTGCCATATTAGCAAGTGTAATAGGCCAAAAAACTCCTGAACATTGCTCTGCCTTATTTCGTTACATGAATTCTATCGGGGAGGCGCACCTTGTGTATGGAGGTTTAGCATGGCTGCGCTATGATGAGCAGTTTCGCCAACGAAAGGCTGGTCGCCAAGGGATTCGTTGGGATCACAAAGATATTGGTTTATGGATGCGTCTCATGACAGCGCCACGTGGGGTTAATCAGCCCTTTCAGGGCTATGTCGGCAGATCATCAGCAATCGCATTGTCGGCAGCAAACAGAAAAGGTTGCTGCTGGCAGTTCAATGATAGCCAGTGCAGATTCGGAAACACATGCAGATACAAACATGAATGCACCTTCTGTAGTGGAAACCATAGCCTATCCAAATGCTTTACACGAAATAAAACCCCAACAGCAGAGATTAACCAAAAAGGGGGAAACCCCAATTAGACTCGGGGAGATGGTGGGCTATCTAAGCAGGTACCCAGATAGAAAAGCAGCACAATTGCTGGGGGAGGGTTTCTCAGAAGGTTTTAAGATCCCATCTACTTCAGGCCCATTAACCTGTTCTCGTAACCTTGCTTCAGCTTATACATATTCTCACATTGTCTCCACAAAACTAAACAAAGAAATTGACCTGGGCCGCATGGCAGGCCCATTCCCCAAAATGCCAATAGAAAACTTAAGGGTCTCTCCATTGGGGGTGGTCCCAAAGAAGGAACCCAATAAGTTTAGGCTGATCCATCATCTGTCCTTCCCTCATGGAAGCTCAGTTAATGATGGAATCGATCAGGAACTTTGCACAGTCTCGTATACTTCATTTCATACAGCGATTGCATGGGTACAGAAGTACGGCAGAGGAGCTTTAATGGCAAAAACAGACATTGAAGCTGCCTTTAGACTCTTACCAGTCCATCCAGAAAGCTTCCATCTCTTGGGTTGTCAGTGGCAGGGAATGTTTTATGTAGACTGGTGTTTACCGATGGGCTGCTTCATCTCATGCTCCTTGTTTGAATCATTTAGCACATTTTTGGAGTGGGTAGTAAAGAAGGAAGCCGGCGTGCGTTCTGTCCTGCATTATCTAGATGATTTCCTATGTATAGGTCCACCAAAGTCATTTGTTTGTGCTTCATTATTGGCAGCGATTCAGTCGGTTTTTAAGCGTTTCGGAGTACCGTTAGCATCAGATAAAACAGAAGGCCCGTCTACACTTATCAAGTTTTTAGGAATTTTGATTGACAGTGAGGCCATGGAGTGCAGATTACCGGATGACAAGGTCAGTGATCTGCTGGAGGCAGTCAGAGAAGCTAGATCTCACCGTAAGATCAGATTAAAGGATCTACAATCGCTGTTAGAAAAAATGAACTTTGCGTGTCGCATTATTCCAATGGGTAGAGTTTTTTGTAGGCGCCTAGCTGCAGCTACCTCAGGCATAACCTTTCCACATCACTTTGTGCGGCTGGCTAGAACATTAAAGGACGATCTGGCGGTATGGGAACAGTTCTTAATGGAGTTTAATGGGAGGTCATTGTGGATCAGACCACCGGTTTCAAATTTTGATCTAGACATCCACACTGATGCAGCGGGGTCAACTGGTTTTGGAGCATATTGTTCTGGACAGTGGTGTGCAGATAGGTGGCCAGAGAGTTGGAGAAACAATGGGTTAACACGAAACTTAGTCCTCCTTGAATTGTTCCCCATAGTGGTTGCTTGTGAAATTTGGTGCAATATTTTCCAAAACCGAAAAGTGAGATTTCATTGTGATAACTTGGGAGTTGTAGAAGTCATCAACAAACAATCAGCTTCTTCCCTGCCTGTTGTTACGTTGCTGCGTCATCTAGTGCTGCGCTGTTTAAAGTCAAATTGTCAGATTACAGCTGTGCATGTCCCCGGTGTTTGCAATTCTGTGGCTGATGCTCTGTCTCGTTTTCAGTGGGACAGATTCCGTTCGTTAGCCCCGATGGCAGAGGTACAAGGCAAGAAGTGTCCGGATTTTCTGTGGTCACTGCCAGTGACACCGCATACGCTCTGATAGAACGGTCTGTGGGTGTAAGCACATGGCAGAGGTACCAGTCAGCATGGAGTGAATGGGAAGACTTGTGTGCTCTAGTGGCACATGATGCCAGTGTACATGACAATGTTTCCTTGTTGTTATTTTACATTAGCAGGGCCTTTGTGGACGGTACTTCATTGTCCAGTATTGATAGTAAAATGTCTGGATTAGCTTTTTGGTTTAAGTTGCACGACTTCACTGATTACACAAAGCATTTTTTAGTTAAGCAGGCCCTAAAGGGTTACAGGAAAAGTTGTAAGAAGACCAGAGATAAACGGCGTCCGATTTCTTTCCAGTTATTGCAGCAGATACTGAGTGTACTAGGCCGAGTCTGTAGCAGTCCGGTTGAAGTGTTACTCTTTAGTTGTGCATTCACACTGGCCTTTTTTTGGAGCTTTTAGAATCAGCGAGTTAGTGTCGAGTAGCTCCACCAGAAGTGGGGGTCTACAAGCTGAGGACATACATCAGTACACAGACAGATTTGAATGTTTTCTGGCAAAGTCAAAAACTGATCAACAGGATAGAGGAAAATGGATCACATTGTTTCCTTTAAGCGGTTCCAGGGCCTGCCCGGTCATCTGTGTTAGAAACTATGTCTCAAGAAGGCCAAATATCCAAGGTTCATTACTAATTCATGAGGATTGTAAGTCATTGTCACAATTTCAATTCACAGCAGTTCTTAAAAAATGCCTGACAATATTGGAAGAGTCTCCAAATGCATTCACTTCACACTCATTTAGGAGAGGAGCAGCCACAGAAGCTGCTAGATGGGGCTTAGAGCCTGACATAGTTAAAAAAAAAAAAAAAAAAAAAAAATTGGGAGATGGGAATCGAGCAGATTTAAGAGTTACATTAGATTACATTTATTATAAATGGCGTACATGTATATATATGTGTACATTTTGGTAATCTTATAGTAGTTGTGTCTTCATTTAGACAATTGTGTGATAATTGTGTTTTTGTTTTTGTTTTAGCTGAACAGCAATGCCTGGTTTGGATCATGGGACATTCATTTGTTTTTTGGGGGGCCTTACGTGCAGCAGTCAGGCCTAATGGCAAACAGTTAGGGTTGCCCAGTTCCTTGGCACGGGTGACATGGATAGGAAAGAGGGGAATGCAGTGGCATCAGCTGTTAAAAGAAATCCAGTATCATGTGGAGTTCTACCGCCCCCGGGCGTCTTACTTATCCATTTAGGTGGTAATGATTTAGCAATAAGAACATCAAGACATTTAGTTAGGAACATAAAGCTCGATATGTTGAATTTATGGAGGTCTTACCCAGAAACAGTGGTGGTCTGGTCGGATATAGTAGCTAGACAAATGTGGAGAACAGCGCGATCAGTAGCTCGCATCAATAATACAAGGATAAAGGTTAATAAAAAAATAACAAAATTTGTGTTGGAAAACGGAGGGGTGGCCATACGTCACCAGATGCTTGAAAATACAAAGGAACATTTTTGGAGAGATAATAAGGTACATCTTAATGACATTGGCATTGATATATGGATGTTGGGAATACAAGAAGGAGTAGAACGAGCCATTAAGTTGTGGAGGAACTCACTCTTGTAAGGTGTCACAAGAGCGAGTCTTGGCGGGATGTGGTTGTTTAAACCCCCTCTTTGTTGGTTGGAGAATTATGTTTTTAATGGGGTCCCTGGGCCAGAGCTCAGCGGACAGTGGAATATGGGTCCCTGGGGAGGAGCTCAGTGGACAGTGGAATAGATGGGTCCCTGGGGAGGAGCTCAGCGGACACAAGGAAAATGATCAAGGGGTATACCCAGAATCCCCCTTGAGCTAGGTGTACACGGCTGAGGGGGATATGGGGCTGGGATTTATAACAACCACATCTCTGGGCCGATAATCTTGTTTTTTCTTGTTGATGTTTTTTCTTATAAAAATAAAGGGCTGCTGTGGCCAAAATTTTAATCCATGTCACGCAGTGTGTGGTGTCTTATTTATTAGGTTACCAGGAGCGCAATTCACTAGTCCATCAGTCAAGCAGAGTGAAGGCAGATAGCCGTAACGTACATGACTGAGGCAGTGATAGATCCAGGAAAGGGTTAAGGAGTAAGGGATGGGGTTTTTACCTAAGGAATGTGGTGGGGGGGTGAGCGAGCAGGAGGAGAGATGGGGGCAGGGGCCATATAAGAAATAGGTCCCATGTTAAGGTGTCATTCCTTTGTCCTGGACTCAAAGACTGAACCAGCAGTTGTCCCACCCACCCTCCCTATAATAAAGGGAAATGTATCAATATCAGGACTTTGCAACACTGTCAATGTTCTAACAATGTTTTGGTATTCAACATCATCGGTATTTTATCAACATTATTAGTATTGTATCAATTGTTATCAGTAATGTATCCAAATTGTCAATGTCATATCAACATATTAATATTGTATTAACATTTTAATATTGTATGTTACAGCAGCATTTGGCGGCGGGATGTGGTTGTTTAAACCCCCTCTTTGTTGGTTGGAGAATTATGTTTTTAATGGGGTCCCTGGGCCAGAGCTCAGCGGACAGTGGAATATGGGTCCCTGGGGAGGAGCTCAGTGGACAGTGGAATAGATGGGTCCCTGGGGAGGAGCTCAGCGGACACAAGGAAAATGATCAAGGGGTATACCCAGAATCCCCCTTGAGCTAGGTGTACACGGCGGAGGGGGATATGGGGCTGGGATTTATAACAACCACATCTCTGGGCCGATAATCTTGTTTTTTCTTGTTGATGTTTTTTCTTATAAAAATAAAGGGCTGCTGTGGCCAAAATTTTAATCCATGTCACGCAGTGTGTGGTGTCTTATTTATTAGGTTACCAGGAGTGCAATTCACTAGTCCATCAGTCATGGCATTCTTTGGCCATCTCCTATCTTCTAAATTGGCTGTGTTAAGCCTCCCCGACTGTTTGGGCTGAACTGAATTGTTGTAGGGTATTACGGGGAAGCCCATGTGGCTGCAACTTGCATCTTTAGGATGCTCACTGTGTGCAAAATGGTATCTGGAAATTAAACCCAAGGTTGAAGCAGACTTGTAAAAGTCCTCAATTCTCTTCCTGAGATCTTGGCTGATTTCTTTTGACTTTCCAATGATGCTACACAAAGAAGCAGTGTGTTTCAGATGTGCATTAAAATACATCCACACATGTGTCTCTAATTAACTCAGATGTTATCAATAAACCTATCAGAAGCTTCCAAAGACATGACATCATCATATAGGCTGCCCCATATTGTTTAAAGGCATAGTACTTTTAGTGTATGTAAGCTTTTGACTTTAACGAAATTAATAAAAATGCCTTAAAATATCATCACTCTTTCATTATTCTGGCATTTGGCAAATATAAATAATGTTGGTTCCTAATTGACCTAAGACGGGAAAGGTTTATTCTAATTTTATGTCAGATAGTGAGAAAAACATGCAGATGTGTCTTTTTATATAGTGTATGTAAACTTCTGGTTTCAACTCTGTACATAGATAGCTAACATTTATTCATTTATATAGCGCTATTAATTCCTTAGCGCTTTATATACAATAGCAGCACTGTCCCTGTTGGGGCTCACAATGTAAATTCCCTATCAATATGTTTTTAGAGGGTGGGAGGAAACCAGAGAACCAGGAGGAAACCCACACAAACATGGGGAGAACATACAAACTCCTTGCAGATTTTATCCTTAGTGGGAATTGAACCCAGGACCCCAGTGCTGCAAGACTGCAGTGCTAACCACTGAGTCACCATGCCACCTGATATACGCAGATCCTCGTGAATCATATCACAGAGTGTTTGATTAAAAAGCCATTATTTCTTCATTTTGCATATGGCCAAGCCTGTTCATCACAAAATAGGGTTCACTTTTGGATTGCTTGATAAAAAAAACTATATCTTCTTTAGTTACCAAAGAGCAAAATCTTTTCCCACTCCCCAATCTAAGATAATTTTGAAATATTTTCAATAGTCAGAAAGCCTGAAAAGTATTTTAAAGCCATGTGTTATTAAACACGCTGTTGGTTACAACCAATTATTGTCTACCCATAGCCAGATATGAGGAGGTCACGTTCACATTTTTAAGGCTGTGCTTAAATTAAAGAGCTTAAAAGAGCTTTCACACAGTCCTAGGAGACCTCAGACTATAACATTTATTTTTGGGCAATTAAATGCTTAGCACGGACTTGTGTTTTGCATGAAAATCAATTTGCAGCAAATTAAATTTTTGTAAAAAATTTGAAGAAGCTGGTAACTTAAAATTTCTAAATATTGAATCATCTCTGCTTAACACCAAAAGTACATAAAAAGTGTATAAAAAAATGTTGAAATGCTCTTTGTTGCATGTTTTCTTTTGTACTTTATTCAATTTTGGGTCCTTTTGAAAACACGATATAATCTCCATCTCCATCTTTGTATCTTTTATAAAGCAGAGAGGGTTAAATGTCTACATTAGATTTGTGTAAACTCTGTCACCAAAACCAATTCAGCTAAATGAACGAGTTCATCCTGACGAGATAGATGAGATGCAAGGCGACATGTAGGAAGCGGAGATAAAAAATTAAGACAAATGACATCGGACGATGGCAATAAGATAACAAGCAACAAGATGGATGTGCTAGATGTTGAAAAAGCACAGGATCGATAGACACAAGAAGCTCTGCATGCAAACCAATCAAAACTAATCACTTACTAAAAAATGATGATTAATCTTTATGACTTCAATTACTTTTTAGAATTGTGAAGAGAATGGTAACAGCAACATGCTGTTCCTCAAAGCCTAATTTCTCATTTTTGTCAAATCCAGGATATTTGTCTTACAGAGTACCATTGTTTTGTATATTACTAATCTTTAGTCTGAAATAGATTGTTTCTTTTTCTGTTCCTATGTAGCAATCCTTAGTGTATACACTGTGCGCACAATTATTATGCAATCTGTATTTTTGATTAGTAATTGTATTATTGAACAAATACAGTGCTGTCGGTCAATCCAAAAGATTCATCAACTTGATTATTTAAGAAAGTAAATGAGAGGTTTTGTTTTTCTTAGGAAAATATCTGTGTGTGCATAGTGGGCAACTATTAGTCAATAACATTTGTATTCAATTTAATAAGAACGAAACCTTTTTATGATCTCAATTGTTTATTTTCATATTACTGTGAGAATAGTAACCAAACAACAAATGTACAAAAAAAAAATTCTGACATTTAAAAAAAAAAAAAAGAAATATATCAGTGACCAATATAGCCACCCCTACAGTCTGTCAGCTACTTAATCTGTTAGTGACCAACTTTTTGGTTTGCACCAACCACAGTATCTTAGACACATTTCAGAGCGGTGTACTGTTTTACATCATTGTACATTTAACATTTATGAAGGGCCTACAAGTTCTCAGTGGGGTTTAGGTCAGGCGAAGAAGGGGCCATAATATTATGCCTTCATTTTTAAGGTCTTTACTGGCTAGCCAAGCAGTGCAATATTCCGATACATGTGGCGGAGCATGGTCCTGCATATATATCATGATTTTCTTGAAAGATGGAAACTTTAGTGTGTTCTAAAAAACTGGCAGTAGGTTTGGGAGCTGATTTTAGGCCCATTTTTAACCTGAAAGGGTCCATTTAGCTCATTTTTAATAATAGCAGCCCAGGGCAGTAATCCACCTTCATCTTGCTGACATCTGAGTAGAAGTGGAGGTCTGTGGCCACTACTGATCCAGCCACAGGCTGGATTCTGGTCTGGTCTGTCAAGATTCACTTTAATCTTATCATACAATAAAACCTTAAAAAATATGTCTTCAGATATTTCTTAGCCCATATTTGAGTTTCAACTTCAACCATTAGAATGTTAGACCTTAAGGACATGTCCCTCTCCTTTCTATACCACTCTGTCATTGTACTTTGTATGTAACCTCTTCTCATTTATAAGACCATGGAATCAATGGTGCTCTATAAATAAATAAATAATAATAAGATTATGTTTTGTTTGAGGTTGGCCTGGACTCAGTCCTTACCTTAGTTATGTCTCTGAGAACTGAACACCTTGTACTTCTTGGCACTCAAAGAGGTTTAAATCCTGGAAAATGACATTGTAAGGAAGTAAGAGTATGATTTGCATACTCTGAAGATCATTTAATAATTGTAAGGTGTTATACTTATAAATCAATATTACAGTTTAGAAATGCATATGTGTGCTGTCAAAACAATTGCTAGCTGCAGTAGTTTTGGTAAGGAAAGGATTAGTAACTAGTATGTAGCTCAGGGAGGCACTTAAGATATATAACAGGCTCTTGTGGCCTATAGTTGTAACACAAGTGAATATCAGCCAGACAGAAAATAAATGTCATGCTAGTTAAGGGACGTACCAAGCGAACGCCAAAATGAAGGGAAACCCTTTTTGTAGCTAAGGGGAAGATGGTGACCGCTGACCAAATCTACCGCTGGCTCTTGGGGTCCCTCATCACCCTAAATAGATTCCATATCTATGTGCCGAGCCGATTTCCTGACCCTAGGTATCCCTAGTGCAGGACCCTAAATAGGGAACGGGTGGGATGAGCTCTAAGTCAACCCCAGTAAACACTAGAGAAAACACAAGGAGAACACACAGGGGGAAAAAATGTGTACTTATCCACAGAAGACTTAGGTAGAAGTTTAGCAAAGTTTCAGCCACAACACCACAGATTTGTATAAGCTAACTGCTTGCAACCAGAGCTTGAATGAACTGAATAATATCACCAGCACAAGTCCATGGAAGATGGGAGCATTTATGCACAGGGGAATACTGATAATCAGCAGCTGGATGGAAGGAGGGCTCCACTGGGTCTTAAAAGGGAAGAGATGGAAATCCAGCAGGAAAGCAACTCCCCCATGACTGTTCTTTACACCTGGAGCAGTATGACAGACACCTGGTTAGGGACCACACTGGACGCTCTAGCAATGTACATAGTGTCAATAATAAGAATGTTTGTTTTCTATTTTGAGTTATGCAGCATTTGGAGTGTTGCACATCCCATAAGGGGAAGATAAGTTTTAGGGTTGTTTTATGGCATTCAAAATTTTGCAAGTCATTATACCACTGTATCAGTTATTTTATTTTTTTTTGTTTCAGCCTGCGGACGTGATGGGATTCTCTGTGGGGGAGTTTGGCACCCCTGAGGTGTCTGTTGCCACAGAGGTACTGCACCTCATCCAGAGGTGTGGTATCCTATCCCAGGGAAAGGAAGTGATCATCCACCGGTTCACACTACACAAGCACACAGACAGACTCATCAAAACACTCCACTAAACCGTTGTTAGGGCCTAGTGCAGCTGGACTTGTATAGTGGCTAGCAGCATCCCTGCCATTCTGGGGATGGAGCTTAGTGGGTGAGATGTCTAAGGTGAGTGGGCGGAGCTAAGTTGAAAGTTGACAGTTGACAGTGTTAGTGAGTGGTGTGGCAAGGAGGCGACTGGAGAGTAGAGACGCAGGGGTCCTGCTCAACCCGGGTGACACAAAAGAAGGGATCCTAGAGACACGGGAGTGCAGGAAGCACCCGTGGGCTTGCTACACAGAACACAGGGTGGAAGGATCTGGCCGTAAAATGGGGACCCGGTCTCTAGACTAAAAGAAAACTAACGTACTCTTTAGTAACACCAGGTGCCTGGGTGGCTACAAGCATCCAGGGCCAAGAATTAGCACACAAATCCACTGGAAGAGGGCCATAGAGGATCAAGGCGCCAAGCAGACAGAAACCCATTGAAAGTCTGCGGCCCCTGGCTCAGGGCACTGTGTGCGGAGGCGCAGGACAGAAGGGGGAGAGTCAACGCAGTAGAGTCCCCTTGTTTGAAGAAGCTAAATGTGAAAGGACATCAGCAGTGGTATAATCTTTTGATACTCTGTGTTGTCTATTCTTGGAAGTTCTCTTTCTAAATGCATTTCCATTCTTTTGTCCTTTATGACAAATATCTCCCTCTCCTGGCTTTTGGATGTGAATGGTCTAGGATTCTTGTGTACACAAGTTTTGACATTTGATTTGATATCTATTCATTGGATTAAATGCATTTGCATTCTATTGTTCTTAACAACTAATCTCCTTTTCCCTGTCAGGGTGATACCTGTGAATGATTTGTGGTTCATACTTAAGGTTGTGTCACACACAGCGATGGCGACAACGATGTCACTGCTACGTCACCATTTTCTGTGACGTAGCAGCGACATCCCGTCGCTGTCGCTGTGTGTGACATCCAGCAACGAGCTAGCCCCTGCTGTGAGGTCGCTGCTCGTTGCTGAATGTCCTGCTTCATTTTTTGCTCGTCGCTCTCCCGCTGTGAAGCACACACAAGCGAAGAACTGAACCGAGCAGGGAGCAGAAGCTGGCTTCTGGCAGCCTGCGGTAAGCTGTAACCACGGTAAACATCGGGTAACCAAGAAGCCCGTTCCTTGGTTACCCGATATTTACATTAGTTACTAGCACCGCGGCTCTCACGCTGCCAGTGCCGGCTCCCTGCTCCCTGCACTCCTAGCCAGAGTACACATCGGGTTAATTACCCGATGTGTACTCCAGCTACATGAGCAGGATGCCGGCACTGGCAGCGTGAGAGCACACCGCTTAGCGCGGGCTCCCTGCACACGTAGCCGGAGCCGGAGTACACATCGGGTAATTAACCTGATGCGTACCCTGGCTAGGAGAGCAGGGAGCCAGCGCTAAGCGTGTGCGCTGGTAACCAAGGCAAATATCGGGTAATGATTACCCGATATTTACCTTTGTTACCAAGTGCAGCATGGCTTCCACAGCGACGCGTGTCATTATAATCGCTGCTGCGTCTGCTGTGTTTGACAGCTAAGCAGCGATCATAACAGCGACTTACTAGGTCACTGTTGCGTCACAGAAAATGGTGACGTAACAGCGACGTCGTTGTCGCTGTCGCTATGTGTGAACCCAGCTTTATATTGTTTGACACTTGTCTGTTATTCATTTTGGGAGTTTATGCACTTGTTTTTTTTGTCTTTAACAACAAACAATTCCTCCATCTTTCTCCTATTTGCGTGATGTCTTTGATCGATCTGTGATTCCTGCTTTATACCAGTTTGTTCTATAAAACCCATTCTTTTCATTTGAATATACAGATTTTTTCTCTCTACCATTTGGGGTGTGTTTTTGGAATGGTATTTAAATGAATTTACTAATGATTTTTTCTAATCTTCATTTAGTAGTGTACTTTATATTTGTTGGTCATTATGATTGATTTTTCATAGATAAGAGTACATCGTGTGCAGAATTTTTAGGCAAGTTGTATTTTAGAGGATTTTTTTTATTATTGACCAACAACTAAGTTCTTAATCAACCCAAAAGACTCATTAATATCACAGCTTAATATTTTTGGAAGTTGGAGTGGGGTTATTTTAGATTTGGCTATCTTAGGAGGATATCTGTTTGTGCAGGTAAAAATTACTGTGCAGAATTATTAGGCAACTTAATAAAAACCAAAAATATTTCCATGTCACTTGTTTATTTTCACCAGGTAAACCAATATAACTGCACAAAATTTATAAAAAAAACCATTTCTGACATGCAAAAACAATACCCCAAAAAATTAGTGACCAATATAGCCAAATTTCTTTATGATGACACTCAACAGCCTACCATCCATAGATTCTGTCAGTTGCTTGATCTGTTTACGATCAACATTGCGTGCAGCAGCCACCACAGCCTCCCAGACACTGTTCCGAGAGGTGTACTGTTTTCCCTCCCTGTAGATCTTACATTTTATGAGGGACCACAGGTTCTCTATGGGGTTCAGATCAGGTGAACAAGGGGGCCATGTCATTATTTTTTCATCTTTTAGACATTTACTGGCCAGCCACGCTGTGGAGTAGTTGGATGCTGTCAGGGCCAGGTGGACGGGCAGACCCAGGAGGTGGATCCACTGGGCCGGACTCCTAGATGGTGGTAAGGGGTCCGGTAGCTGGAGCACTATAGACAGCAGAACAGTCCGTGCACACGAGGATAACGGAGAAGTCCCTGGGACCACGGAGTCACTGGTGGTAGTCCGGGTGACGCAGCTCAGGTTCGGAAGCCGAGATGATGTCAAGCGGGGTCCGGAACCTTTGGAGCGAGATGACGGGTCACCGCAGGGATCCGAGATGGTACGGACTGTCAGGATGGCAGATGGACAGCGTTCGGGGTTCGGGATTCGGTCAGGACCGGATGGCGAGGCAGGCACGGCTCTACAAGAGAGATAGGTGAGTATATCACAAAAACACCAGGAGACCTGACTCCTAGCTTAGGAAACACGAAGATCAGGCCCCGCCCCCTTGGACAATAAACCCCTTTATACCCTGTACCTGTTTTGCATCATTTCCTGTTAATGGACGCTGGCCCTTTAAGAAAGGGTCAGTGACCGCGCGCGCGCCCTAATGCGCATGCGCGCGGCCCGGGTGCCAGAAGCCAGGGAAGGAAGCTGAGAGGAGGACGCAGGGGAGCCGGCCAGGACCTGGGAAGCCGTCGGGCGCCGGGAGCGGAGACCAGGGGGCCTGGGAAGGACGGGCACCGGAGGCTGGAGAGCGGGGAGCGTGGCAGGTGAGCCGGGGAGCGGAGCTGAGGTCCCGGGGAGCGGAGCAGAGGACCCGGGGAGGGGAGCCGAGGACCCGGGGAGCGTGACAGTACCCCCCCCCACTCCCCCCTCCCCGCAACCGGGACATGAAGGCACGGATCAGAGGAGTGCCCACGTTCTCCCTGGGCTCCCAGGACCTATCCTCAGGACCATACCCCTCCCAGTCCACAAGGAAGAACTGTCGACCCCGTACGGTCTTCATGGCCACGATATCCCTTACCGCATAGATGTCGTCATCGGCAATAGGTGGAGGAGCCGGACTGGCAGCAGCGGAGAAGGGAATAAGGACAACCGGCTTGAGCAGGGAGACGTGGAATGAGTTGGGTATCCTCATCGTGGCCGGGAGCTGTAGCTTGTAGGAGACCTCATTGATCTTGTTGAGGACTTTAAACGGCCCGATGTAGCGAGGACCCAGCTTGTAGGATGGTATCTTCAATCGGACGTACTTGGAAGCAAGCCAGAGGAGATCTCCAGGAGAGAAACACGGAGGGTCCAGACGTCTCTTGTCTGCGTGTTGTTTCATCCGTAGGGAAGCACGCCCAAGGGACGCCTTGACAGAGTCCCAAATGGTTGCAAAGTCACGGGCTACAGTATCAGCAGCAGGGACATCCGAAGAAGGGGATACCGGCAATGGGACGGAGGGCTGGAGTCCGTAAACGACATGGAAGGGAGAGCTGGAGGACGACTCACTGATGTGGTGGTTATGGGAGAATTCAGCCCAAGGAAGAAGCGTGGACCAGTCGTCGTGATGGGCGTTGACATAGTGACGTAAAAAAGAGGTCAAGATTTGATTGACCCTCTCCACTTGGCCATTAGACTGAGGATGGTATGCAGATGAAAAGTCCAGAGTCACTCCCAGATGTTTGCAGAGAGCCCTCCAGAAGCGGGAGGTGAACTGAGTTCCTCTGTCGGATACGATGTGTAATGGAAAGCCATGCAAGCAGAAGATGTGATGTATATAGGCATCCGCGAGTTCTTGAGCAGAGGGCAGTCCTGCCATAGGGACGAAATGAGCCATTTTAGAGAACCGATCCACCACGACCCATATGACTGTGTGCCCGGAGGACAATGGCAAGTCCGTAATAAAGTCCATCGCTATGTGTTGCCACGGAACTGAGGGTATCGGCAGAGGCAGAAGACGGCCATATGGCAGGTGTTTGGGCGTCTTGTTCCTGGCACAAGAGGAGCAGGCAGAGACAAAAGCAGCGACGTCCGTGCGAAGGGATGGCCACCAGTAGTGACGCACAATCGCACTCCAAGTTCTCTTCTGACCAGCATGACCGGCTGTTTTCGAGGCATGACCCCAGTGTAACACTTTTTGCCTGTCTGTCTCAGAGACATAGGTCTTCCCGGGCGGTATCTGGGCCAGGGTGACAGGGGCCACCGGAATGATTTTGCTAGGACAGATGATGGGTTGGGTAGTCTCTTCCTCCTGCTCCATGGGCATGAAAGACCTGGACAAGGCATCAGCGCGTACATTCTTGTCCGCGGGTCGGAAATGGAGCTGGAAATCAAACCTGGCAAAGAATAAGGACCACCTGGCTTGCAGTGGGTTCAGTCGCTGAGCGGACCGTAGGTATTCCAGGTTCTTGTGGTCCGTGTAAATAATCACGGGGTATACTGCTCCTTCCAGAAGGTAGCGCCATTCCTCCAGAGCCAGTTTGACTGCCAAGAGCTCTCGGTCACCGATGGTGTAGTTGCGTTCAGGCGCTGAGAAGCTCTTGGAGAAGAAACCGCAAGTCACCATCTTCCCGGAGGAGGACTTCTGCATGAGCACTGCTCCGGCTCCTGAGGAGGAGGCATCCACCTCCAAGGTGAACTGGCGGTTTAACTCCGGACGGTGGAGTACAGGAGAGGAGGCAAATGCCCGCTTCAGAGAGCCAAACGCGGCGTCGGCTGCCGGGGACCAGTCCTTGGGATTAGCCTCTTTCCTGGTCAAAGCGGAGAGAGGAGCAGTCAGAGCAGAGAAGTGAGGGATGAACTGGCGGTAGTAGTTGGCGAATCCCAGGAAGCGTTGGATTGCCTTCAGTCCAGAAGGAGGAGGCCAGTTGAGAATGGAGGAGACCTTCTTTGGATCCATCTGCAGTCCAGTATCAGAGATGATGTACCCCAGGAAGGGGAGAGAAGACTGCTCAAAGACACACTTCTCGTACTTGGCGTACAGGCGATTCTCTCTCAGTCTTTGTAGAACCAGTTGTACGTTCTCTCTGTGGGTCTGGAGGTCCGGTGAGAAGACAAGGATGTCATCCAGATACACTACTACACAGACGTAAAGAAGGTCCCGGAAAACGTCGTTCACCAGTTCTTGAAAGACGGCTGGGGCGTTACACAGGCCGAAGGGCATCACGCAGTATTCATAGTGCCCATCGCGCGTATTGAACGCGGTCTTCCATTCGTCCCCAGAGCGGATGCGTACCAGATTGTAAGCACCCCGAAGATCCAGCTTGGTGAACACACGAGCTCCTCTAAGCCGGTCAAACAATTCGGGGATGAGCGGCAGAGGGTACTTGTTTTTTACGGTGATTTGATTCAAACCCCGGTAGTCTATGCATGGGCGTAAGTCGCCCTCTTTCTTCTTGACGAAGAAGAAACCTGCTCCAGCAGGAGAGGAGGATCTCCGAATGAATCCCCTTGCCAGGCTCTCTGTGATGTAAGTAGACATGGCCCTTGTTTCGGCTGGAGACAATGGATATATCCGTCCTCGAGGTGGTGTTGTTCCAGGGAGCAGGTCGATGGCACAATCGTAAGGACGATGTGGCGGAAGTACCTCGGATTCCTTTTTATCAAAGACGTCTGCAAAGGACCAATAGGCCGAGGGCAGCCCCGGTAGGTTCTCTGGAACCGGAGGTCGTCGGATGGGTTGTATAGTCTTCAGGCACTTCTCATGGCACGAAGAGCCCCATCGGGTGATTTCGCCAGTGCCCCAGCTGACTGACGGTTCGTGTGTCCGTAACCAGGGAAGTCCCAGCAGGATTTGATGGGACATGTGTGGGAGGACGTAGAAAGCGATGTTCTTGGTGTGCAGGGCACCGATACGCAGTTCCACCGGCTTGGTGATCCAGGAGATGGTGTCAGAGAGGGGTCTCCCATCCACAGAGGCAATCACGAGGGGCTTGTCGAGTGGAGTAACAGGCACCTGGTACTTGTCCACCGTGGCCTGCTGGATGAAATTGCCTGCTGCCCCGGAATCGAGGTATGCCTCAGCCGTGAACCGCGTCTCTCCCGTTGTCACTTGCACAGTCCACGTAACCGGGTCTGAGAGAGTCCCAGCACCTAGGGTGGCCTCTCCTACCAACCCTAGGCTTTGGAGTTTCCCGGCCTCTCTGGACAGGAGCGTAGCAGGTGTGTGTCCTCTCCGCAGTAAAAGCAGAGGCCCTTGGCGAGCCGCTCAGCTCGACGTTGTTCAGAGTGCCGCACTCTGTCGATCTGCATGGCTCGTGAATGGGAACCCCAGCTGTCGATGACTGAAGTACGGCGGGCTTCTGCGGAGGAGAGGAATGCCGTACCGGACGTCTCTCACGGGACACTTCCTTGGATCGCTCCTGAAAACGAATGTCCACTCGAGTCGCTAGGGCGATCAGGGCATCCAGGGTGGTCGGTACGTCACGACCCGCCAGCTCGTCTTTAATTCGCCCCGAGAGTCCTTCCCAGAAGACGGCGGTTAGGGCCTCGTTGTTCCATCCAAGTTCCGAAGCCAAGGTGCGAAACCGGATGGCGTATTGGCCCACCGTCAGAGTCCCCTGACGTAACCGGAGAAGAGACGAAGCGGACGCGGAGGCGCGTCCGGGCTCATCAAAGGTGCCACGGAATGCCTGCAGGAACTCCTGGATGTTCGTGGTCACAGGATCCCCCTTCTCCCACAAGGGGTTCATCCACGCCAGTGCCTCACCCTCTAGATGGGACATGATGAAGGCGACCTTGGCTTGATTGGAGGCAAAGAAATGCAGCAGCTGCGTGAAATGAAGGGAGCATTGGTTTAAGAATCCCCTGCAGGTCTTGGGGTCTCCGGCATACCGGGGTGGTGAGGCCAAACGAAGTCTGGAAGTATCTGAAGATGTCGCCACGGGAGCTGGAGCCGTGGACTGACTAGTGGAAGCCCGGGATGCTGAAGACGTGACTGCCGCTTGTAGCGTGTTCAGGCGGGCGTCCACAGAAGACATGAATTGCAGCATGCGGGTCTGAGTCTCACGCTGGCGTTGGAGTTCCTCCTGTACGGCTGCTAGTGCTGCAGCGGGATCCATGGCCTGATCTTACTGTCAGGGCCAGGTGGACGGGCAGACCCAGGAGGTGGATCCACTGGGCCGGACTGCTAGATGGTGGTAAGGGGTCCGGTAGCTGGAGCACTATAGACAGCAGAACAGTCCGTGCACACGAGGATAACGGAGAAGTCCCTGGGACCACGGAGTCACTGGTGGTAGTCCGGGTGACGCAGCTCAGGTTCGGAAGCCGAGATGATGTCAAGCGGGGTCCGGAACCTTTGGAGCGAGATGACGGGTCACCGCAGGGATCCGAGATGGTACGGACTGTCAGGATGGCAGATGGACAGCGTTCGGGGTTCGGGATTCGGTCAGGACCGGATGGCGAGGCAGGCACGGCTCTACAAGAGAGATAGGTGAGTATATCACAAAAACACAAGGAGACCTGACTCCTAGCTTAGGAAACACGAAGATCAGGCCCCGCCCCCTTGGACAATAAACCCCTTTATACCCTGTACCTGTTTTGCATCATTTCCTGTTAATGGACGCTGGCCCTTTAAGAAAGGGTCAGTGACCGCGCGCGCGCCCTAATGCGCATGCGCGCGGCCCGGGTGCCAGAAGCCAGGGAAGGAAGCTGAGAGGAGGACGCAGGGGAGCCGGCCAGGACCTGGGAAGCCGTCGGGCGCCGGGAGCGGAGACCAGGGGGCCTGGGAAGGACGGGCACCGGAGGCTGGAGAGCGGGGAGCGTGGCAGGTGAGCCGGGGAGCGGAGCTGAGGTCCCGGGGAGCGGAGCAGAGGACCCGGGGAGGGGAGCCGAGGACCCGGGGAGCGTGACAGATGCATGTGATGGAGCATTTTCCTGCATGAAAATCATGTTTTTCTTGAACAGTATTGACTTCTTCCTGCACCACTGCTTGAAGAAGTTGTCTTCCAGAAACTGGCAGTAGGTCTGGGAGTTGAACTTCACTCCATCCTCAACCCGAAAAGGTCCCACAAGTTCATCTTTGATGATACCAGCCCATACCAGTACCCCACCTCCACCTTGCTAGTGTCTGAGTCGGAGTGGAGCTCTCTGCCCTATACTGATCCAGCTTCTGGCCCATCCATCTGGCCCATCAAGAGTCACTCTTATTTCATCAGTCCATAAAACCTTTGAAAAATCAGTCTTAAGATATATCTTGGCCCAGTCTTGACGTTTTATCTTATGTTTATTGTTCAAAGGTGGTCGTTTTTTAGCCTTCCTTACCTTGGCCATGTCCCTGAGTATGGCACACCTTGTGCTTTTTGATACTCCAGTAATGTTGCAGCTCTGAAATATGGCCAAACTGGTGGCAAATGGCATCTTGGCAGTTTAACACTTGATTTTCCTCAATTCATGGACAGTTATTTTGCACCTTTTTTGTCCAACACGCTTCTAGTGACCCTGTTGGCTATTTACCATGAAATGCTTGATTGGTCAGTGATTACGCTTCAAAAGTTTGGCAATTTCAAGACTGCTGCCTCTCTCTGCAAGACATCTCACAATTTTGGACTTTTCAGAGCCCGTCAAAACTCTATTCTGACCCATTTTGCCAAAGGAAAGGAAGTTGCCTAATAATTAAGCACACCTTATATAGGGTGTTGCTGTCATTACACCACACCCCTCCTCATTACAGAGATGCACATCACCTGATTTACTTAATTGGTAGTTGGCTATAAAGCCTATACAGCTTGGAGTAGGACAACATGTATAAAAAATATCAATATCATGTGATCAAAATACTCATTTGCCTAATAATTCTGCACACAGTGTATATTTGTATTAGGGGTCAATTGACATTTATTATATTATTACCATTGTCTGCCTCCTGTGTGGTGTTCTTTTAAATATTTTTATTATAATGTTATCAATAAAAAATTGAACATTTTTTTATGCAAATTTGGTTGTGGTGTACACTCCTTTTTGTTGTAGGTTTATGTATTCGGAGTAGCCTTTTGTTGCCAAATCATTGGTTTTCCAACATGCTCTTTAGTAACACCGGGGGCCTGGGTGGCTACAAGCATCCAGGGTCAATAATCAGCACACAAATCCACTGGAACGGGGCCACAGAGGATCAGGGGGCCAAGCAGGCAGAAACCTGTTGAAGGTCCGCGGCCCCTGGCTCAGGGCACGGTGTGCGGAGGCGCGGGACAGAAGGGCGAGAGTCAGTGCAGTAGAGATGACCAGGAAAGGCATATCGGAGGGGTGCATCGGTATTGACCTCTGAAGTGCCCGGGATCAGCAGGAGCTCATCATGGTGGATCCTAGCATACCGCGGGAGATTGCCAGCTTACTGTACACCTGTGGAACTAGTACCGTGAGTAAAGACTTTGACTGCAACCCCCAGTGTCGTCTATGGCCTTCCCACGCCCATTCATGATTCCCGGGCATCAAGCTCTACCTGTGGGGAGCAATATCCCCTCAGTTGCGTCATCATCATCTGCCCCAGGAAATACATAGCGCAGCGGCATCCCACTTAACCGCAGTACCACAGGTGGCATCACGAACTTATACTCTTAACTACAACTCCCATCATCACAATCATCATCCCTTTATTGAAGAAAGACACCACCAGGGTCACGGACCCAGGCCACGCCACCGTAACATCAACAGACTAGTCCGGCCCGGTATCGAGTATCCCCAGCCCTGGAGCTGGGTGTGTCACATGCCCTCTCATCCACCTAAGTTTCCCAAACAGGTTTTCATCAGTGCTATGCTGGGTTTTATCTCTTCACCCTTCTTTTGGGTATAGAAAGAGATAAGTCAGGAGGCCTAGGGTCTATCCATGAGGTACACCTTTTCTTGATAGGATGGCTTAAGCAGCTCACATGTTTACAGTCATGGCCAAATGTGTTTGCACCCTTGTATTTGTTCCAGAAAATGAAGTATTTCTCACAGAAAATTATTACAATTACACATTTTGTTATATACATGTTTATTTATGTTATGGACATGGTTATGGTCTGTTATGAACAGTATTCAGTATTATATGAAAACATCCAAAAACAGGACTCAAAATGGCATTTAAACTGTACTCAGATATGGGGACTTTCTGATCATGAGACTTTTGTGATTCATGCTGACTTAGCTTAATATAAAATAATGAAAACACATATACATATATATCTCAGAATAAGCTCTTTTTGCTGTTTACCCAATAGGAGACATGTTACGTATTCTTGGCTCCTATCCAACTGATTCTTTAAATGTATCTGAAGTTCCGTAATTAAAGCAGTCATATTTTCTACCCAAATTCCTGTTCATCTCTGGTCTGTGTGGACAAATGGCATGTATGCAACTGACAAATGACTCATGATTTGAAATGCAGACGGGTTTAAGACGTGGATGCATAACTTGAATTGCATCACCCTAAATTATGCCACCCTTATTTCCTTTTTGTGCATGGGAAAAATGCAAAAAAATAGAAAAAAATGCAAATTGAACATAATTTCACTCAAAACTCCAAAGATAGGCTGAAAAAAATTAAATTGTTGTCAACCTTAGCTTATTATTTGGTTGCACACCCTTTGGAATTAATAACTGCAAATCAATTGCTTCCTATGAACATTGATATACTACTCACTCCTCTTAGCTGGAATTTTGGACCACTTTTCTTTTGCTAACTGCTCTAGGTTTCTCATATTTGAAGGGTGCCTTCTCCAAACAAGCTTAGGATCTCTCCATAGGTGTTCAATGGTATTTGGAGTCAACCTTATTACTGGCCACTTCAGAACTCTACTGCGCTTTGTTTCCATTCATTTCTGGGTGCATCTTGAATTATGTTTTTGAAGACTCATGGCATAGGATTCAATCCAGCTTTCTAACACTGTTTGACCCCAAAATCGTTTGGTAATCTTCAGATTTCATGATGCCTTGCACACAGTCAAGGCACCCAGTGGTAGAGGCAGCAAAACATCCCCAAACCATCTTTGATTCTCCACCATATTTGAGTGTAGGTACTGTGTTCTTTTATTTGTAGGCCTCATTCCATTTTTAGTTAACAGCAGAATGATGTGCTTTACAAAAAAGCTTTATGTTGGTCTCAGCTGTCCACAAGCCACTTTCACTGAAGGATTTTGGCTTACTCATGTATATTTTGGCAAATTGCAGCCTAGATTTTTTATGTCCGTGTGTCAGCATTGAGGTTTTCCTGGGTCTCCACTCTCCAGCCATAGCATTCCATTTCATTCAAATGTTGATTGATAGTTCAGGCTAATACTGATGCACTCTGAGCCTGTAGGACAGCTTGATTTTCTTTGGAACTTGATAAGGACGTCTTATCCACCATACGGACTATCCTGAGTTGCAGCCTTTCATCAATTTTTCTCTGTTGTCCATGTCCAGAGAGATCAGCTACAGCCCCATGGGTTGTAAACATCTAGATTATATTGTGCAATATGGACAAAGGAACATCAAGATTTTTTGAGATGGACTTGTAACCTTGATGATTACAGTTACACAACTGTTACAGTCATATGAAAACTTTGGGCACCCCTATTAATGTTAACCTTTTTTATTTATAACAATTTGGGTTTTTGCAACAGCTATTTTTGTTTCATATATCTAATAACTGATGGACTGAGTAATATTTCTGGATTGAAATGAGGTTTATTGTACTAACAGAAAATGTGCAATCCTCATTTAAACAACATTTTACCAGTGCAAATGTATGGGAACCCTTATCAATTTCTTGATTTAAACACTCCTAACTACTTTTTACTGACTTACTAAAGCACTAAACTGGTTTTGTAACCTCATTGAGCTTTGAACTTCATAGGCAGGTGCATCCAATCATGAGAAAAGGTAATTAAGGTGGCCACTTGCAAGTTGTTCTCCTATTTGAATCTCCTATGAAGAGTGGCATTATGGGCTCCTCAAAACAACTCTCAAATGATCTGAAAACAAAGATTATTCAACATAGTTGTTCAGGGGAAGGATACAAAAAGTTGTCTCAGAGATTTAAACTGTCAGTTTCCACTGTGAGGAACATAGTAAGGAAATGGAAGAACACAGGTACAGTTCTTGTTAAGAAAAAACAAAAAGCCAGCACTAAATGTGCACTTCAGCACTAAACATTCCAAACTGTACTTATTATAAAAAAAAATTTAAAATTTTTTTGAGATTTTTGGCAAAAAATTGCAATTTCTTGAGCTGCCTCGCCACGTCACGGCAAATCTCATTTGAGGCAGTCCTACACTAAAATATTTTTATAAAATGTGCCATACGGCCTCACATATGAATAGTAGAACTGCTCTTAGCAGCACTCACCTGGTCTATTTCAATCCCGTACCCATGACTGAGTCATGGCTGTGGGCGGGACAGGTCCAAGCAAATGCTGCATGAAGTAAATAGCCTGTGGACAAGGCCTGATGACAATGTGAACAGTCACCAACCTTGCCAAAAATCTCAAAAATTTTTATAACCGAGGCAGCTCAAGAAATTGCAATTTTTTGCCAAAAATCTCAAAATTTTTTATAATAAGTACAGTTTGGAATTGTTAGTGCTGAAGTGCACATTTAGTGCTGGCTTTTTGTTTTATCTACAGTTCTTGTTAAGCCCAGAAGTGGCAGGCCAAGAAAAATATCAGAAAGGCAGAGAAGAAGAATGGTGAGAACAGTCAAGGACAATCCACGCAGGTCTTGGTGAGTAACTTAGAGATGCAGTGCGGTGATTTACCGCTGGGTCTCTTCATGTCTTTTCCCCTTTTTTTCTTCATATAGTCACACACCCGTTATGGGCATACCTTATACCGCGCAGTGATCTTAATCAGGTTTGTTGTGGCCAAACTGCATGGACGTTCACTAATATAGATAAGTATTTTGACTACTTCATTTTATATGTCAGATTTCCCTTGGGATTATACCTTGCCATTTATCCCTGCTCATTTGGCCCCCATCGATATGATATGAACACTTGATAATCTTCTGAAGGCACACACCTTTCACTATTAGTTAATATCTATGTTTTCGTACATAATCCTCTAGTTCTCATATATTCTCTACTCCTCCAGAACCCCGCCTCACAATTTGAGGTCTACATATACACGAGCCTTAAAGCTCACCTGCATATTAACTACTACCTAATATCCAGGTATGTTTGATTTAATTTGAATTTTAATAGTCACACTATTTCAACAGCATATACCTCATAATCATTTTTATTCATTAGGATTCATACCCTCCCCCTCTTCTTACATGAGAGCCATTCCAAGTAACGTATAACACATGTGAGTAGATAATCCTTTTGAGAACACTTCGCTTAGATAGATACATTATGGATTAAAACTCTTTCTCTCATAACCTTGTTCCGTTATACTTTTATACAGACACTGGAAGATATATACTTATGAGGAGATATCATCATCTACACCACTCCCCAAATGAGACTAGCATATGGTAGGAGACATAGCCCCAATGTATTACCTTTAATTATCAGACCTCCCATGGAATACTCTTGATAATAATAGGATATGGGGATAAGTGAAAAAATTGGTCCCACCGCATACACCTTGCCTCTAAATGACATGTACATATCTATTCAGTTGTTTGACCTTAACTATTTGTCCTTTTATTCTGGTAGGTCCACTGTTTAGTATAGCATACTATGGGACATTGGTCCCTTTGGGACTCGCTGCATCGCATCTCTGATTGCTAAACTCACCTTTACCTGCTACACACAGGTACTTTACCTATAGCGCCTTTTCATAAAATGTAAGCATCCACTGATGGGATCTTGTCCACCGCATTAGCACTATTGAACTTATTTTTGCTTTGATACTGTTTAAAACCACTGCATGTTTTGATTGGCCTTTGTCAAATGTCGCTCTTCTTTTATTGGAATCCTCCATTTTCTTTTTCTACCCCCCCCCTTTTCCTCTTCCTTTTCTACCTTCTTTCCCACCTCCTCCCTTCCTATCTCTCTATATCTATCTTGATCTCATAAGATTTGGTTCTGTCTTAATTGATATTTGTACTTATACTTAGATGGTCCCTTGATGAAGACCAGATTGGTCGAAACATTTTTTTGTTTTGGACATCCTATATGTATAGACTTTCATGTAAAATAAAGAACCCTTTTTGAATCAGAACAATTGTTTGACAATTATTGGGGTAGAGTGCCGGAGTTTCTCTTGTTATATTGATTTTTTCTTTTCTCCTGAGCACCTGTAAGGTGAAGCAGGGTCCTAATCCTTTTATAAGGACAATCCACAGACCACCTCCAAAGACCTGTAGCTTCATCTTGCTGCAGATGGTGTCAATGTGCATCAGTCAACAATACAGTGCAAGTTGCACAAGGAGAAGCTGTATGGGAGAGTGATGCGAAAGAAGCCGTTTCTGCAAGCACGCCACAAACAGAGTCGCCTGAGGTATGCAAAAGCACATTTGGACAAGCCAGTTACATTTTGGAAGAAGGTCCTATGGACTGATGAACCAAAGATTGAGTTGTTTGGTCATACAAAAAGGCGTTATGCATGGAGGCAAAAAAACACGGCATTCCAAGAAAAGCACTTGCTACCCACAGTAAAATTTGGTGGAGGTTCCATCATGCTTTGGGGCTGTGTGGCCAATGCCGGCACCGGGAATCTTGTTAAAGTTGAGGGTCGCATGGATTCAACTCAGTATCAGCAGATTCTTGACAATAATGTGCAAGAATCAGTGACGAAGTTGAAGTTACGCAGGGGATGGATATTTCAGCAAGACAATGATCCAAAACACCGCTCCAAATCTACTCAGGCATTCATGCAGAGGAACAATTACAATGTTCTGGAATGGCCATCCCAGTCCTCAGACCTGAATATCATAAAAAATCTGTGGGATGATTTGAAGCGTGCTATCCATGCTCGGCGACCATCAAATTTAGCTGAACTGGAATTGTTTTGTAAACAGGAATGGTCAAACATACCTTCATCCAGAATGCAGGAACTCATCAAAAGATACAGGAAGCAACTAGAGGCTGTTATTTTTTCAAAAGGAGGATCTACAAAATATTAATGTCACTTTTATGTTGAGGTGCCCATACTTTTGCACCGGTCAAATTTTGTTTAAATGAGGATTGCACATTTTCTGTTAGTACAATAACCCTCATTTCAATCCAGAAATATTACTCAGTCCATCAGTTATTAGATATATGAAACTGAAATAGTTGTTGCAAAAATCCAAATTGTTATAAAGAAAAAAGGTTAACATTAATAGGGGTGCCCAAACTTTTTCATATGACTGTATTCGGGTCTGGGGAATGACTGGTGTATACTATATGTGCAGATTGGTGAAATTACTGTTTTTAATTTTTACTTTATTTTTTACATTATACTGCTTACATGGACATTATCCAGCTTGAATGATATCCCTTGTCTGCAGAATAAGGAGTACCATAGAGATTGTTTAAAGTGACTGTTGGGACCCCAACTGATCCTGTTAACTGGAGCCGTGAAGACCCCATGTTAATAGAGTGCTGCTTGATCATATGTACTGTCACTCCCTTTATTCTTAATGGGACCATCGTAGGTAGCCAAGCACTGCACCCAACTGGTTTTTTTCACTGATAAAAAGATCTATTTTGTGATCAATGGTCCTAGGGAAGTGCAAAGATATAGAAGACAAAAAATGTAAGAAACAATTTTCTGAAACATATCCAATTCCAATTGAAATGAAGAGAATATACATGGTACATGGTCATTTATGGGTTTAAAAAGACATGTTATACAGTCAAATAGAAGAGCAACATAGGATTTTTAGCAAAGATTCATACAAATAAACATCTAATGGTCTTCCATGAGAAAATACAGTATTTTCTGTGTAAATTCAGAAGCCTCCGTAATATTAGTTTTGCAGGACTACCTCTCCTTTATCAATTACTAGGCAGATGTCAATGTGGTCTGAGTCAGTATGAATGGTAATGAAACAGGATCTTTTCACTTGCAGAATAATAGCAAAAGTAATTGAGCTTTAATTAGCTTCATCCCCCAAACTTCAAATAGATGTTTATTTTTTTAATGGCTTCCTACCAGAACCCAGCCCATTAACTCTGTTAAAATTAGATTTTTTTTCTCTTTTAATTAGAGAAATCTTAGCAAGCTATTAGAGAGATGTTGACAGTATCACAAGATTTTTTTCACTCCGCTCTAAGTTGCCGACTGAGATACTGAGATAGCTATTTGTGGCATGAATTTCTTTTGCACAGTGGCAGTACATAATGAAATTGTTAGAATTTAGAAAGCACATATAAGATTTATACTCTATAATATATTGCTTTTCTCTCCATTCAAACAGCTCTTATTTACTCTATAAATGCATAACTGGCCTATTGGTAGTGTATTAAAACAGATAAATAAGGAAAAAAATTGATGTAGCAAAGGTTATCTCAATGAGGGGACACTATACAGATAGCGTAATTGTTAGTTAATGCTAGTTTGAATTGCTACTGTAAAGCTGCCTCTAGGGGACACAGGGACTTAGGTAGGAAAAGATCTCCTGAGTGTAGGTAGACAGAAGCCCACTAGAGGTCGCTAACAAGAGCAGGGATAGTTGATCAGTCAGGGTCTAAGCCGGAAAGTCATGTCGGTACCAAGGAGAAAACAAGCCAAAGTCAAAGAACAGAGTCAAGGTCGGATACCGGAAGAGCAAGTAAGCACAGGGGAGGACGTGGGGAAGAAAGGACAGGACAGAAGACCAGAGGAAAGGGAGTTGTGGCAAAAAGGATAGGTAGGAGAGACGGAAGCACTGACAGGCAGGAAGAATGGAGATAAGGAAGGCCAGCCTGGGAAACAGAGATCAGGTCAGGTCAGGGGGACAGATGTTAGGTCAGGCAAGAGGGATGGAAGTCAGGTCAGGCAAGGAGAGGACAAACAGTACCAGGTAGCAGGATAAGAACCAGAGAAAGTCTCACAGGAATGGAGCACACAGCAGAGCCGGAAATATCACTGGTGGCATCCCAGAGGCAGCAGCACCAAGATATGGTGGTATGGCGCCTGGAACAAGGCCAGAACAAACAGGTCCCTCCCGGAGGAAGGATACATGCACTCGCTCAGGAACAGCATACCCGTGCATGAATCATGATGACACCTACCACTTGGACATTGGTTGTCCAGCACTTTAACATTGATGGCGTATCTTATCCTGGGTACTGCACATCTGCTCCCTATTGACTCAAAATGAGTGTGGATTTGCAGTACCCACTTATGGCCACTGTACAGTTGACAGAGATATGCTATGTAGGTACCCCAACTGAGTTGCTCCCGGCTACAGTAACAGCTGATTGGTTGGACATGCTGGGTGTCACACCGCCATTGATAAGGCATTAATAACGTATACTGAGGATAGGTCATCTATGTTAACATTCTAGACAACTCCTTTAACTACTGGAAAAACGAAGGTCAAGTGACAAAGTGTACTGACTCAGAGATTTCTTAAATACCTATAGATTTTAATAAGCAGTGGCATCAGTATGCATAGAATTTGGAATTTTTTCTGGTCTCTTAATGTGTACTGAGGGTGTCACCCTTTAAAATTATTTTCCCTTCCTTCATATGTGATTATCATAAAGACTTACTTTGAGGGTTGGTATGGAGAGTATTGTGATTTTAACACAGACACTAGGCCAACATTCTAAAAAGATAACTGACAGAGGCTGACATGCTGGTCTTCGATTAAAAAGAGGTCAACATTTAAAAGACACAACTACAGGACATCCCATGTCAGCCTTGTGATTGCTATCTGATGCACTCATAGCTGAAGAGTGAAGATACATTTACCTTGTTATATTATTGTGAATACTCTTTTTAATATAATCATGAATTTTAAATGGTCTGCCGATAACTTGACAAAGGAAGAAAAGCTTGTTCGATGGGTAAAATGAAAAGATCATTGTTCTCAACAGTGCATTGTCCCACCAAGAACAATGCCAGCTTATGTGCACTAAACGGTCAGAGATCGACTACAGATCATTTAGTGTGTACCTGATTCCCAGTCTTCCTGTGTAAATAGTAGAGATGAGCCACCCCCCTAGAGTTCGAGTTCGACGAGCCTCTCGAACCCCATTGAAAACAATGGGAGGCAATCACAAACACCTAAAAACACCTGGAAAACACCCTCAAAGGTGTCCAAAAGGTGACAAACAACTCCCAAGACAACACAAACACATGGGAAAGTGACAAGGACAAATACCCATGCGAAAACTAAACAGCTGGACGAGGAAAAAGAGGAGGAGACACAGATATAAGCTTGGCATGCCCTTCTAAAGCCATGTAAAACACAGCAAGGAGACTCCAAGCAGAGTCTCCCTTTTTTCCAAAAATTGGGCCACACACACCACTTCAGTGGCATCACTTGTGCCCCAGTTGCAAACTGGATGTGTTGATTTGCATCAAGCACATTAAAAAATAAGACAGCCTTAACTGTCCCCAGGATGACACCAGGGTAGGTAGCAAAGTCCTTGCTAAACTAAAACTTGGTCATCTTGGCTCATTTTTAAAAACACAGCAAGCGGACTCAAGGCAGAGTCTTCCTTTTTTCCAAAAATTGGGCCACACACACCACTTCAGTGGCATCACTTGTGCCCCAGTTGCAAACTGGATGTGTTGATTTGCATCAAGCGCATTCAAAAATATGCCAGTCTTAACTGTCCCTAGGATGACACCGGGGTAGGTAGCAAAGTCTTTGCTGAACCATGACTTGTTCATCTTGGCTCGTTTTTAAAAACACAGCAGGGGGACTCCAAGCAGAGTCTCCCTTTTTATTCCCAAAATTGGGCCACACAGACACCCTTCAGTGGCAGCACTTGTTCCCCTGTTGTACACTTCACAGGTAGATTTGCATCAAGCACATTCCAAAATACGCCAGCCTTAACTGTCGCTCGGATGACACCGGGGTAGTTTGCAAAGTCTTTGCTGATCCCAGATCTGTTCATCTTGGATCATTTTTAAAAACACAGCAAGAGTTACTCCAAGCAGAGTCTCCCTTTTTTCCAAAAATTGGGCCACACAGACACCTCTTCAGCGGCATCACTTGTGCCCCAGTTGCAAACTTGAGAGGTAGATTTGCATCAAGCACATTAAAAAATATGCCAGCCTTAGCTGTCCCCAGGATGACACCGGGGTAGGTAGCAAAGTCCTTGCTGAACTATGACTTGTTTATCTTGGCTCGTTTTTAAAAACACAGCAGGGGGACTCCAAGCAGAGTCTCCCTTTTTTCCAAAAATTGGGCCCCATAGACACCCCTTCAGTGGCAGCACTTGTGCCCCAGTTGCAAACTTGACAGGTACATTTGCATCAAGCACATTCCAAATCCACAAGCCTTTACTCTCCCCAGGATGACACAGGGGTAGTAAAGTCCTTGCGGATCCATGACTTGTTCATCTTGATGAACGTTAGTCTGTCCACATTGTCACTGGACAGACGCGTGTGCTTGTCTGTCAGCACACACCCAGCAGCACTGAAGACATGTTCTGAGACAACGCTGGCAGCTGGACACGACAAGATCTCCAAGGCATAAGTGGCGAGCTCAGGTCATTTTTCAAGATTTGAAGCCCAAAATGAGCAAGGCTCCAGTTGCAAAGTCATGGCATCGATGTTCATTTGGAGATACTCCTGTATCATCCTCTGCAGCCGTTGACTATGTGTCAGACTTCTTGTCTCTGTTAGCCTTGCAAAGGATGGTCTAAAAAAATTATGAAATGATTCAATAAAATTGCTGTTACCAGAAACAGACACGATGCTGCTGGTACGGTTAGACTGTTGATGACAGTTAGTTTGAGACCCAATCGGCTGACCTTAGGCGTCGCTTCCAGGATCGTGGCTATAGTAGACGCGTCATCAAGAAGGAATATCAGAGAGCTAAAGGGACACCTAGACCTCAACTGCTGGCCTACGCTCCCAGGGAGGGCCCTGGGGAGCCTGAACTGAGATTTATTGGTACATTCAACCATGAGTGGGACACCATGAGGGACATCCTTAAGAAGCACTGGCCGGTTTTGTGGTCTGATCCTGTTCTATCAGATGTCTTGACTGATGTACCACTCATGACTGCACAACGATCCCGCAACCTGAGAGACATTTTTGTCGACAGCCACTATGTCCCACCAGTTCACAACCCTTTTAGAGCTGGGGCCCCATTGGTTGTCTGTTATAAATGTGGCCACTGTTTGGCATGCCGTAATGTCATCCGTGATAGAGACTTTACTTCATCTGATGGTACTAAGGTCTATACCATCAGGAAATATATTACGTGCAGCACAACACACGTGGTATATTATGCTACTTGTCCGTGCTCATTGATATACGTGGGGCTCACCTCACGTGAGCTCCACGTCAGAGTACGAGAACACGTACGAGACATCGAAGCAGCCAAAACAGCTAAAACAGCTGAAGAATTGGCATTGCTTAAAACTATACCCCGCCACTTCAGTCTGTTTCATGCCTGTAACTCATCTGCCCTTGAGGTCCGTGGAATTGATGTGGTCAGTCTTGGATCCAGGGGTGGAGATCTAAACAAGAAATTAGCCCAATGCGAGGCACGATGGATCTGCACCCTGGATACAATTGTCCCAAAAGGGCTAAATGTTGTTAGTTTTGCCTCTTTTTTGTAATTCGGGGTTTCCCTTCCTATCTAGCTTCCGACACATTTGATAACTGTTTTAAACTTTGTATGTATTGAATTCATGTTTTTTAACTTCCCCTCTTTGTTCCGCTCTTTTCCTCTCTGGGTCAGTGAAGGCTAACTTTTTACTTTTTGCTTTTATTCCATTTAGATTTTGACGTCATCTGATTTGTCCATTAATCTTTTTGGATTCCTAAATCGCAATTGAATATTCACTTCTGCCCATCTCTGGATTGAGATCATCATTTGATATCCCTAACTTTATACATATTCCTTTGGAAAGCCGTATCAGGTGTTCGGACTTCTATCAGGCTTGACCACTGTGTTTTGAGTTCTATAAGTATGAATAAAAGATATTTGGTTATAACTGTTTGCTATATAATACTTGTTAACTATTGAAATCTTATCTGCATATCTTTTAATTCTAACATCTGATCTTTACCTGCCGATCTCTTTTCTTTTATCTTCATATGCACCGCCACATCTATTGATTGCGTCCCACGGGGTGCGCGGTCACCGCTGTGTCAGCAGCCGGCTGGCTGCCGTCGTTATGGCTGCGGCGCATGCGCGGGAGCTGGATGACGCGTCCCTGCTCACGCGCGTGCGCTCCAGCGTCTGACGGCTCGCCTGCCCGCTGCATCCCGGCTGGCGGCTCGCGCATGCGACTGTGGCTGAGGTGACGTAGGCGGAAGTCCGTACACGGGCGGCGATTTAAACCGGCCTGAAGAGAGGACAAACACCACTCTCCCTCCCTGAAGAAGCCGTATATGGGGACACTCTTCTCCCCTAGGTGAAACGTACGTCGGTGGGTGTGGGGGGTACTCTGCCATCCAGTCATAAGACTTGAACTGCCCTGATCTGCCAATGGTATGTGTCCTGCGCATCGCTGTGTAATATCATCACCTTTATTGCTATGTTTGCACTCCAGCACTTTATTTAGGGAAGCTGTCGCTATTTGCATAAGTTTAACTTATCGCTACTGATATTATTTATTCAGCTTCCCTACTGTTACCCTTCTTTTTTCCTGCACTTAGCATTTTTTGTACAGTGTTGCTATTTTTTGACTATTTAAATGGGTATATTGCAATCTCCTCTTTGCTGGCACATAGCACTTTGTTGATGTGTACATGTGATGTGCAGGCGACAGCTCCTGCTTCAAGCGTTAACTTCCACTCCTTGGCACTGGCCTTTTCACATCTTAATTACTTGCCATATGTCCTGCATCCCCTTTAACCTTCTTTTATCCTCCATGTTTTCAGATGTGTTTACCATCATCTGTTGCCTTTTGTCTGTTTATGTAATTTACTTTAAAAAAATCTTTACAAAAATTGCTTATAAAAAAATAAAAGACGCTGTTTTTCCCAGAAAAAACTCCTTTATCCTCCCATTTCTTGCTTTACTCATGGAAGTTGTGTGAGTGGGGTGATTTACATCTCTCCTCACCTTATAATTAACTTTGGTATGGTGAAACTGAGATTCTGTTTGCTAATTGTAGTAAATTCCTTGCAGATCCATGACTTGTTCATCTTGATGAACGTTAGTCTGTCCACATTGTCACTGGACAGACGCGTGCGCTTATCTGTCAGCACACACCCAGCAGCACTGAAGACACGTTCAGAGACAACGCTGGCAGCTGGACACGACAAGATCTCCAAGGCATAAGTGGCGAGCTCAGGTCATTTTTCAAGATTTGAAGCCCAAAATGAGCAAGGCTCCAGTTGCAAAGTCATGGCATCGATGTTCATTTGGAGATACTCCTGTATCATCCTCTGCAGCCGTTGACTATGTGTCAGACTTCTTGTCTCTGTTGGCCTTGCAAAGGATAGTCTAAAAAAATTATGAAACGATTCAATAAAATTGCTTTTACCAGAAACAGATACGATGCTGCTGGTACGGTTAGACTGTTGATGACGAGACCATCCCATGTTTGTCAAGTTACAACTGGGAGATTCACTCCGTGTACCACTGGTGTTTGGTGGAAAAGCCGAGCTAAGGGGCACTTTGCATACTACGACATCGCAGGTGGGGTCAAATTGAAAGTGACGCACATCCGGCATCGCAGGAGATATCGTAGTGTGTAAAGCCTTTTTGATACGATTAATGAGCGCAAAATTGTCGTAATCATATTATCGGTGTAGCCTCGGTCATTTCCATAATTTCGGAAGGACCGATGTTACGATGTTGTTCACACATCGCTGTGTGTGAAGCTGCAGGAGCGAGGAACATCTATCTGCGTCCTGCGGTTCACGCCAGCTATGCAGAAGGAAGGAGGTGGGCAGGACGTTTACATCCCGCTCATCTCCGCCCCTCAGCTTCTATTGGCCACCTGCCGAGTGACGTCGCTATGACGCCGCACGACGCGCCCCCTTAATAAGGAGGTGGGTCGCCGGCCAGAGCAACGTCGCAGGGCAAGTGAGTGCATGTGAATCTGGCGTAGCGATAATGTTCGCTACGCCATCTATCACTATGATATTGCAGCTTCGATTGGGGCGGGGACTATCGCGCTCGGCATAGCAAGCATCGGCTTGCGATGTCGTAGTGTGCAAAATGCCCCTAAGATTGAGTAACAGCTTCTGCTGATACTCCTGCATACATGCGTCCCTTTCTATGGTTGGAATTATTTCACAAATTTTAGACTTGTACCGGGGATCTAATAGTGTGGCAACCCAGTAGTCATCATCACTTCTAATTTTAACAATCCGAGGGTCATGTTGTAGGTAGTGCAGCAAGAAGGCGCTCATGTGTCTTGCGCATCCATGCGGACCAAGTCCTTGCTGTGTTTGTGGCATAGAGGGGCTAACTGTTCTTTCTTCCTCTGCCATCTTCCCCCAACCTCTTTCAACTGAAAGGTGACCAAGGTCTCCCTCATCTGCTGAGTCTTCCATGTCCATGGACAGTTCGTCCTCCATTTCTTCATGTTCTCCTGCACCTTCCTCAACATTTTGCCTGCTACCATGCGCCCTTGTTAATCCCATTCCCCCATCGTCCCATGCCTGCCGCCTTGGTGATGATGAATGTCTGGACCTTGGTGATGTTGTTATCCCTTGCGCATATGAATTCTCATGTACTTCCTCACCTTCCTGTTGAACCACCCCCTGACTCCGAATAGTGTTTAGTGTGTGCTCCACCATGTAAATGACTGGAATTGTCATGCTGATAATGGCATTGTCAGCGCTAAACATATTCGTCGCCATGTCGAAACTGTGCAGAAGGGTGCGTAGGTCCTTGATCTGAGACCACTCCATCAGGGTGATCTGCCCCACCTCTGCATCTCGTTAGCCCAGGCTATACGTCATGACGTATTGCACCAGCAGACAGTTTACGTGCCCTGTTCAGAAAGCCATCTAGGCCGGGATAGTGTGTTAATAATCGCTGAATAGCAAGGTTCAACACGTGAGCCATACAAGGCATGTGTGTCACCTTGCCCAGGCGAAGGGCTGCACCCAGGTTTGCAGCATTGTTGCACACGGCCTTACCTGGCTGCAGGTTGAGTGGAGACAACCATTTATGAAACTCAGACAGCAGAGCTGACCACAACTCAGCCGCTGTGTGACTCTTATTTCCAAGACATTTCAAGCTAAAGACCGCCTGATGCCGTTGCGCTCTGTTGCCAGCATAGTAAGGATTTGTGCGTGATTCCTTGTGCGCAGTTACAATGCTGGTGGCCTGACCAGGCAGGCTTGGGGCAGAGGTGGAGGACCCAGACGAGGTTGAGGAGGCAGAAGCGTTGGAGAAACTTATACATACATAAGATTGACGCACAAGTCGTGGAGACGGCAAGACTTGTTTAGCAGACCCTTCTCCATCTATCACCATAGCTACCCAGTGCCCAGTCAGCGACATGTAACGCCCCTGTCCATGCTTACTGGTACAAGTATCGGTGGTGAAATGCACCCGTTCACACACAAAGTTTCTCACGGAAGCGGTGATGTTGTGTGCGACATGCTGGTGTAGCGTAGGCACACCTTTCTTATAGAAGTAGTGGCGACTGGGCATCTGGTACTGGGGCACAGCGACGGACATAAGGTCTCGAAAATCCTGTGTGACCACCAGGCGAAAAGGCAGCATTTCGGTAGCCAAGAGCTTACAGAGAGATAAACTCAACTGTGGCGCACCTGAGGCTTCCGTCGCCACAGAGACATTGCACCTCAGCCAGAGGTGTGATGTCCCATTCTGGGAAAGGAAAGGAGTAAACGCCGGTTCACAGGCAAAATCCCACTACACCCATTGTTAGGCATATTTTGGGACCGGGGATAGTGGCAGCTACCCCTCCCATGCTGCATGCTGGGGGGGGGCATAAGACCCATCTCTTATCCCATAGGGTGGGGCCTAGCAACTGGGAAAGTGGGAGGAGCCAACAGCAAGAAGGAGCAGAGACAGGAAGGTCAAGAGGAGATAGTCTGAGAGAAGAGAGGAGTGAGGAGTGCAACAGAGAGAGAGAGGTCGAAACCTCAGAACAGCAACAGAAAGTGAAGCTTCCTGGTGGAGACCCTGGGGCCCAGCTAGGCCCAGGTGACACCACAGCAGTGAACTACAGAAAGGATTCCAGGGCCACTGAAGGGCTTTCAAGCTTGTGGCCTGTTCCACTAAGTTATCGGGTGGAGGGATCAGGCTGCATACAGGGAACGGTCCCTAGAAACTGGAGGAAGATAAGTCATTTTCCAAAAGTGAACTACGAGGCCAAGGGTGGTTGCAAGCTCCCCGGGCCACAACCCACTGTAGAACCTCTGAGAAGAGGGCAGAGTTCCATCCAGGCAAGCCTTCTTGTCCAGAACCTATAGTGCAGGCCAAGACAGGTTTATCCAGAAAAGTCAAGGCTTTGAAGACAGCCGAGGAAAGAGACACATCAGAAGGGTGCACCGGCATTTACTCCCCAAACTACCCAGGATCAGCGGAGGTCCCTGACAAGGGATTCCAGCACACCAGTGGGCGACCAGTTCGTGACAGCCATGAACCAGTGAGTAAAACCTTGAAACTGCACCCCCTGCTGTTGCCTCCATTATTTCGCCTGCACTGCACCATCTACAACACCACCATAGACTTTAATAAGCACCAACGGTTGCCCTGGGGTACTGCTCCACCTGTGGGGAGCAAAACCATCCCAGCTGCTAATCCATCAGCCCTGGAGGTCCCATCCAGCAGCGGCGGCTCCACAGCTACAATCCACAGGTGGCGTCCCGAATAATTCCACAAACATTATTATATATCATCACCACCATCACTGCCATATTAGTTGACCCCGCCAGGGTCACGGAGTCGGGCCCTGACACCACTGACTACCCCCGGACTAGTCCGGCCCGGCACCGGGTGTCCCATAGCGCTGGGGTGGGCGAGTCAAAACCTGTTAGCTTTGTCATGGGTCGGAGGAAATGGCCTTTTATTTGTCCACATCTGAGGGACAGAGATCTGGCTACTGTGTGTAGACGGTGGTAAGTAGTGTGTCCCTGGAAAAATGCAGGTTTGTGAGGAAAGTGGAGGCGTAGACATAATGTTGCCTTCATCCAACGTTGGTGCTATCGATGTTTGAGAGAGCTGTATACCCGCACTTGTTTCCCCTTCCAAACCAACTGACGACCTACCAAGCAAACTGCCTGTTGCGGTTACAGTGGTGGAAGGTGTGCGTGGAAAACCAGGTGTGACAGCTGTCCCCACAGTCATAGAATATTAAGAGCACCCGGATGCACTGGAAGGGGCAGGCGGTGGTTGGCCCGCTATGCTAGGCCGCATTACAGCACAGTGAGCTTCCCACTGGGATTTATGCTTGGTATTCATGTGACGATTCATAGAAGAAGTTGTGAAACTGGTGAGCTTTTTGCCTCTACTTATAGATTCCCGACAAATTTTACAGATCACATGATTTGGGAGATCCTTTGCAAGGTCAAAAAAGGGCCAGGCTAGGCAAGGCTTAGAGGACATGCAACTTGCAGAGCCACCGCGACTTGTGCTCAGAGGCAGAGTGGTGGCTGAGGATGCAGTTGTAGACGTGCTACCAGTACTCTGACTCTGTCCAAGAAGGCGCAAGGTAACTTCGTCGTCAGTTGCATCCTCCTCCACCGCCTCTGTTGACCTCCTCAAGTGCCTGACTGTGGGTTGACAGTAAGTGGGATCTAGAACTTCATCATCAAGCGTTGTGTTTGCACTCCCCTTGCCCTCAGACCTAGCCTCTTCCTGCCCTGACCGAATATTTAAGTTGTCATCCCAATCTGGTATCTGCATCTCATCATCATCAGTATGTTACTCATTGTCTCCACCAACAGTTGTTACAGTTTGGGAATGAGGGTCTACATTATGCTCATAAACTTGGTCATCAGGGCCTGAATCAGAGTCACAAAGGTTCTGGGCATCACTGCAGACCATTTCCTGGTCTGTACTCACTGTAGCTTGGGAGCAGACCTTTGATTCCCAGGCTATAGTGTGACTGAACAGCTCTGCAGACTCTGCCATCTCTTTTACACTATACTGTGCCAGGCGGGTGAAGACTTGAGAGCTGGGAGAAAGGAAGTGTGATTGGGATGACAACTCAGAGGACTGATTTTTTATGTGGTAGTTGAGGTGGAGGAAAGGGCACTTGTTGGAGCACTTGAGATCCATTCAAGCATGTTCTTTTTTTGTGCATCATCTACCTTTCTTACAGTTGTTCGGGTCTGTAAAAAAGGGAGCACATCGGATTGTCCACAGAAAGTAGTAGACATCTTACTTTTGCTGGAAGATGGCCTATCTTCAGCAGATGTTAATGTAGTTTTGCCACCTTCCCCACGGACACAATCTTTTTTTCCTTTTCCAACACGCCTGTTCCCCTTTCCACCAGCATCTGTCCTTTTGCCACTCATTTTGTTAGCGACCAGATTAGCCACTTAAAATGTGGTAGCAAAAATTGAGAGGTGGTATAGATTGCAGAGGTGGTCTAGCTTTATTGACAGCTGAAGAACCAACAATGACTATCCCTGACAATGCAACTATGGCCCTAAAACTGGCGGCACGGTTTGCTATAAGAATAGCGTAGCAAAATGTGCATGAGGGTTGAATGCAGAGGTGCTGGGACTTGCTTGGCACCAGTGGGACACTAATTTATTATAGCAGACACTGTTTGGATGCCACTAATTTGCAGCACTGTTTGCTATAAAAATAGCGTAGCAAAATGTGCATGAGGGTGGAATGCAGAGGTGGTGGGACTCGCTTGGCACAAGTGGGACACAAAATTAGTATAGCAGACACTTTGTTGTTGCCACTAATTTTCAGCACTGTTTGCTATAAAAATAGCGTAGCAAAATGTGCATGAAGGTTGAATGCAGAGGTGCTGGGACTTGCTTGGTACCAGTGGGACACTAAATTAGTATAGCAGACACTTTGTGAATGCCACTAATTTTCAGCACTGCTTGCTATAAAATTAGCGTAGCAAAATGTTCATGACGGTAGATAGCAGAGGTGCTGGGACTTGCTTGGCACCAGTGGGACACAAAATTAGTATAGCAGACACTTTTTGGATGCCACTTATGTTCAGCACTGTTTTCTATAAGAATAGTGTAGCAACATGTGCATGAGGGTTGAATGCAGAGGTGATGTTACTTGCTTGGCACAAGTGAGACACAAAATTAGTATAATTAGAAGAAGATTCCATAAGACCATACTCAAACAATTCCCCTGGGTTCTGTACCCACAGAAATCCCTCGGGTGGCACAAACTCATAAACATAATAATTTAAGACAGAGATTCTGAGTTTTTAAAGTGCAAGTGTACATATTTTATTTCACAATAGGTGACAATTTCAATAAAAACTTTTTTCTAAAAGTCAAAACGCCAGGACTGGACCAAAACAGTTATTATTGGTATATGTGTAAGACAAAAGTCTCCCGAGGTTCACAAGGCACATATATAAATTAATGGTACATAACCACAACATCAGGGAGCAAACTAACAAAGCAGACCTACAGGTTATTGTGACTAATTTCGTGCAGATGACATATGAGCACAGATGCATTAAAGGACAGTCAATAACATATTTTAGCATAAGTAAGTAAAAATTATTAGTCCAAAATGCAAAGGGTCCTGCAAAATCCACTGCATAGAGTGGTTTTTACTCCACAAAAAGTGCTTGTTGCATGCCTAGTAACAAGCCCCAAAGAGACCCGTAGGGTAGAAGGTACATTGAACAATCCAGGCGTTTGGGAAGGCCCCCATTACGCCCTACGTACGTTTCAATTCTTTAGTTTGTAGAGAATCTTCCTCAGGGGGTCAAGGTGCCGTAGTGAGGGGTCCTCAATCAGCCGGGTTTAAATAACACCGCTCAATAATGGTGAACCCGGAAGTCACGTAGTCGGCGCATGCGCGGATCGCTCCGGGTGATCTCGCGCGATTCACCGCCGTCAGGCCATCTCGCGCATGCGCAGGAGCAGGGACGCGTCACCATAGCTCTCGCGCATGCGCACGGCGCCTCAGACGGCGGCTACCATCGCGCTGACCAGCTGGGACCAACGCACGCGCACATGTGAGTCGGGCCATCAAAATGATACATATTAGTATGTTACAAAAAGTAATTTTCATATATATTCCACAGCGGTAGTCCAAGTCTTCAATATTGATATTGTAAAGATGCAAAATTGCCTAAAGAGGGACAATCAAAAGAATACCCGGCATTACTGATGGAGCCAAAAATTAAAATAATGATATTAAAAGTAACACTGAAATTTACAGCGAAGCAGAGGTAGTCAAGCACAGATACAAAGAGGGGTGGTTCAAAGAAACGGGACATAACTAATAGACTCATTAAGTCCCTTAGGGACCAAAGTGTCCAATGTAAGGATCCATTTGGCCTCACATTGTGCCAAGCGCTTTTGAAGATCACCACCCCTGATCCCTCCCTCTATCAAATCAATGCCTCTAATTTTCAATTTAGAGGGGTCACAGGAGTGGTGGATCTTAAAATGCCTTGGCAAAGTTTTCAGGAGGGTGATGTCGGTCACCGCTTCGGCCGCAACAATGTCCCTAACATGCTCCCTGACTGTAATGCGGAGCTCACGTGATGTGAGCCCCACATATGTCAGGGAACAAGTACACGTGGCAAAGTACACAACATGTGTAGTGTCACATGTGATGTATGATTTAATATTGTAATTACTTTTGCCATCAGATGAATAGAATGTTGTACTTCGTAGGACATTGCTGCAGGCCAAGCAATGGCCACAGGGGAAACATCCCTGTAAAGGACCCCGTGAGCCAAATATATATGTCCTTGGGGGGACATAGTGGCTTTTCACTAAAAGGTCCTTCAAATTCCTAGCTCTCCTGGAAGTCATGGATGGAAATTGTGGTAGTTGTTCAGCCAAAACTGGATCAGTTAACAGAACTGACCAATGTTGTTTCATTATGTTCCGCATCCTCTCCCACTCCTCGTTGTAAGTGCCAATAAATCTAATCACCCGGTCAAAGGGTTCCCGTCGTTTGGGAGTTGTGTCCTAGGTGTTTTTTTAGCCCTATTGTAGCCAGATTTTATACACCTCTTGCTGTAACCCCTATCCAGAAAACGGCCCCTGAGATCGGACGATTGTGCTTCAAAGTTGGTATTTGAGGAGCAGATCCGTTTCATCCTCAAGAATTGCCCCGTCAGAATGGCGCGAATGGTAGATGGATTATGGGCTGATGAGGCATGCAGTAATGCATTGACGGACGTGCTCTTGCGATACACGTCCGTCTGGATCGACCCCCTATCGTCAACAAAAATTTGGATATCAAGGAAGTCGATCCTGCGATTACTGCATTTGTGTGTCAATTTGATGTTAAATTTATTGTGATTTAATTGCCTCATGAACTGATCGAGTTGCTCCGCCGGGCCCTGCCAAATAAATAATATATCATCGATGAATCGATGCCAGCACTGCACATGGGCAACGCCCTGCACGCCCCCGTCTCCAAAAACCAGCCTCTCCCAGTAACCCAGGAAGAGGCCAGCGTACGAGGGCGCACAGGCCGCGCCCATTGCAGTGCCGCGTTTCTGTAAATAAAAATTGTCCTTAAACACAAAAAAATTATGTGTCAGGGCGAAGCGGAGCAACTCAAGGATCAGTTCACCCATAACGCCATCCCGACCGGACATCTCAAGGAAAAAACGGACCACCCTCAATCCATCCTCATGTGATATTCAAGTATTCAGACCCTCTACGTCTGCAGTAACTAACACCATATCCTCCTCCATAAAGATACCGTCAATGCGCCGTAGGACGTCAGTTGTGTCACGAACATACGAGGGGAGTGTTTCCACCAAGGGTTTAAGATGGAAGTCAATAAATTTGCAAATGGGGTCACACAGCCCCTCGATGCCGGACACAATCGGATGCCCCGGCGGGTTGACGGCATCTTTATGTATTTTGGGTAAGACGTAGAAGGTCGGTATCCTCGGATATTTCCTGCATAAGCCATCGTGCATTTTTTTGTCAATCAGTCCGATCTCAAGAGCCTTGGAAAGGATCACAGCAAGTTCACTGGTGTATTTGGTTAGGGGGTTACATGTAAGTTTAGTATATGTGTCCCTGTCTCTTAATTGCCTTAGTACCTCATGTTCGTATTTTTCAATAGACAAAACCACAATATTTCCCCCCTTATCGGCAGGCTTGATGATTATATCAGAATAACTTTGTAGCTCAGTGAGGGCCCTTCTCTGATCACGGGTGAGGTTATCCCGTTTACATGTAGTTCTGATTTTCTTAAAGTCCTCACTGACCAACCTAGTAAATATATCCACTGCCGGACATAGTGAAAAGGGGGGAAATTTTGTGGATCTAGGCAAAAGTGTCTGAGGGAACACACCTGTCGGGGGAGCCTCCTGTTCCTGTAGAAGTTCTTCCAGGTTTTGAATGGCCTCCCTCTCCACTTGGCTGTCAGTCATAGCATCCCTCTTACAAAAAAGTTTTTTAAAAATTAATCTACGGGCAAAAAGGTTAACGTCCTTCAACGCTGTGAAGAGATTGAATGGGTTAGAAGGGACAAATGTCAGACCGCGGGAGAGGACCTCCACCTGGGCACCAGAAAGAACACGTGTAGATAAATTTATTACCTGCAGTTTGTTGCCTTGTTGCTTATTTTTTCCGGGGGGCCCAAATTGTCGATTTCTCTGCTTGACCCGACCACCTACGGTTTCTGCAGGCATATTGTGACTTTCTGATGCTCCAGAGGAGGATCCCTCGCCAGAGGTCTGGGATATGAAGGATGTAGATCTCGATCTCTGTTTCTTGTCAGAGCGATACATCTGACGTCCACGGCCCTGTTCGGTTTTCCACCTATAAGCTCTTTGTGTGGAATAATCCAACATATCACGATTGAATTTTTTAATTTTATAAGCTTTAATTTCCTTCTCCCATCTTTCCAACTCTCTCTCCATCTCAGCATTGAAGTGGCTAACTGTAGAAGGATCACATTTTTCTACAATAGCTTTATCAAGGGATTCCAGTTCGCCCTCAATCTGAGTTAATGAAATGGTATTGTTATCACATAAAAGGGCCAGGAAACCCTTGGAACATGTCTGTGCCAATGTTTCCCATTTCATTTTGAAATCCTCATCCTCCAATACAAACGACGGAAACACCTGTACCCGGAGGCCCCGTGGGATTAGATCTTTCTCCATATATTTGGATAGGAAAGCCCTATTCCACCAAAGTTTGGTTCGTTTTTTAGACAATTCTTTATATCTAGAGGTCAATGCCTCATTCGAATGAGTACCATCTGCTCCACTGCTTGTGTCACCATCACTCCTCAGTGCATCATTAAGTGATGAGAGCCAGCTGCTGTCCCTGGCCCTAAAATTCATGTCGGCTTTGGAATAGGCTGTGAAAAACACAGAAATAAGCAATATTAGAAGAAGATTCCATAAGACCATACTCAAACAATTCCCCTGGGTTCTGTACCCACAGAAATCCCTCGGGTGGCACAAACTCATAAACATAATAATTAGTGATGAGCGAGCATGCTTGTAACTACTCGGTACTCGCACGAGTATCGCTGTACTCGGGCTGCTCGGCGGGGACCGAGTAATCTCGCGATACTCGTGCTGTACTCGTGGTCTTCATTTCTGCATGTTGGCGCTCTTTTGAGAGCCAGCACTCATGCAGGGATTGGCTGGCAGACCACTGCAATGCCACAGCCCTGTTAGTTGTGGAATTGCAGTGATTGGCCGGCCTGCACAGCGTGACCGAGCCTTTATACCGGCCGGCGTGCTGTGCTCTGCTCACAGCTATCCAGACAGTCAGTGCAGGGAGAGTGTCGCTGATTCAGGGAAAGCTTTGCGGCCCTTTATAGCTTTTTCAGTTGCAGGGCTGCAAACAGTGTGACCAAAAGTCCTTCTCAGGACTATTCTAGTTGTATACAGGCAGGCAGGGTATAGCCAGGTCGGAGTACAGTAGCAGAGTCCTTCTCAGGACTATTGTTGCTATATACAGGCAGGGTATAGCCAGGTCTGAATACAGGCTAGTGACCAGAAGAGTCCTTGTCAGGACTATTGTACCAGTATACAGGCAGGCAGGCAGGGTAGTGGTGACCGTATACCAGCCTTCATCATATCTGGGGCTGGTGTACACAGTGTAAAACAGTCCAGATAGTGTCTGACTTGTCTGTAATTGTCGCTCCCCAAAAAAACCTGTTAGGTTCTTATTGCGTCCGTGCTTGGTTTTTAAAACCACATGTGTGTGCCTGTTGGTGGCAGCGTACAGGTGCACTTGTGTGCAATTTCCACAAACTTTGATATAACGCACAAGTAGTGAATATACACGTCAGCAGTGCACAGCATTGCAAAATGCGCAAGGGCATGGGCAAGGAACAAGGAAGTGGACGTGATGGTGGTGCAGGCAGAGGCCGAGGTCGTGGGCAAGCTCTAATTTCGCCACAAGAAAGGGCCACATCTAGTCGCTCGCACGTCCTGTCCCAAATTCTTGGGGACCGCAGCAGTACACCGCTCTTGAACCAAGACCAGTGTCAACAGGTTGTTAGTTGGATAGCAGATAATGCTTCCAGTCAGATTGGCACCACCACAAACACTCTGTCTTCCACACGGTCAAGTGTCAGTAGCCGTGATACTGCACCGCACATTTCTGAACCTGATCCTCCTTCCTACCACCAGGCTGAGTACACGTCCTCCTCGGACATTAATGATCCCACACTTGGACACTCGGAAGAGCTGTTCACGTTTCCATTCACACATTCTGGCCTCTCGCCAGCTCATATTGAAGTGGGTCATGAGGAGATCGTCTGTACAGATGGCCAAATATTTGAGCAGCCACGTTCTCACGAAGTTGGCAACGTGTCTCAACAAGTGGTGGACGATGATGAGACACAATTGTCAGGAAGTCAGGAGGAGGAGCAGGGTGCGGAAGAGGAAGACGACGTGGTGGATGATCCAGTAACTGACCCAACCTGGCAGGAGGATATGCAGAGCGAGGACAGCAGTGCACAGGGGGAGGGAGGCGTAGCATCACAACAGGCAGTAAGAAGCAGGGTGGTGGCCCCAGGCAGAAGTCAGGCAACCGTTCCCCGGAACAACACGACGACACAAGGTGCCTGTACAAATGTTAGGTCTTCCCGAGTCTGGCAGTTTTTTAAGTTGGATCCAGATGATTCAAAAAAGGCCATTTGCAACACCTGCCGTGCCAGCATCAGCAGGGGTACCAAAACTAGCAGCCTGACCACCACCAGCATGATCAGGCACATGTCAGCCAAGCACCCGACTTTGTGGGAAGTACAACAGAGTCGAGGAGCAGTGCTTGCTGATGTCACTGCTACGTCTTCGCTGGTTGTGCATGCGAGCCAATCCCCTGTCCATGCTGCCTGCGAACAAGCCTCCTCCACTCCTGCACCTGCAGTTGCCTACGCAGAAAGAACACCATCATCAAGCACGTCCTTGTTCCAGCGCAGCGTTCAGTTATCCATTCAGCAAACCTTTGAACGCAGGCGCAAATACACTGCCAAAACCCCACATGCCACAGTTCTAAATGCTAACATTTCGCGACTGCTTGCGCTGGAAATGTTGCCTTTTAGGCTGGTGGAGACAGAAGCATTCCGTGACCTGATGGCGGCAGTTGTCCCACGTTACTCGGTCCCCAGCCGCCACTATTTCTCCTGGTGTGCCGTCCCCGCGTTGCATAACCACGTGTCACAAAACATCACACGTGCCCTGAACAACGCTGTTTCAACCAAGGTCCACCTAACCACAGACACGTGGACAAGTGCTTGTGGGCAAGGCCGCTACATCTCGTTGACGGCACACTGGGTTAATATTGTGGAAGCTGGGACCCAGTCTGAGCGAGGGACGGAACACGTCCTTCCCACACCAAGGTTTGCAGGCCCTACCTCAGTCAGTGTTTCACCCACACTCTACAGCTCCGGAATGTCATGCTCTTCAGCCTCCTCCTCCTCCTGCGCATCCTCATCCACTGTACCCTCCACACCAGTCACAAGCTGGAAGCACTGCAGCACTGCCTCGGCGAAGCGGCAACAGGCTGTGCTGAAGCTAATCTGCATAGGTGACAAACCCCACAATGCAGAAGAGCTGTGGACAGCTCTGAAACAGCAGGCAGATCACTGGCTCACACCTCTGAACCTAAAGCCAGGAAAGGTCGTGTGTGACAATGGCCGGAACCTGGTGGCGGCTTTGAGGCGAGGCCAGCTGACACATATTCCATGCGTGGCCCATGTGCTCAACCTCGTGGTTCAGCGGTTTCTAAAGTCATACCCAGAGCTGTCTGATCTGCTGGTAAAAGTTCGCCGCCTGTCTGCACATTTTCGAAAGTCACCTACTGCTTCAGCCGGCCTTGCCGGCTTTCAGCGCAGTTTGCATCTTCCGGCTCACAGACTGGTGTGTGATGTCCCCACGCGTTGGAATTCAACTCTGCACATGTTGGTCAGGATATGTGAGCAGAAGAGGACAGTTGTTGAGTACCTGCATCACCTAAGCCGTCGGGAAATGGGTCAAACTCCACACATAACACCTGAGGAGTGGAGATGGATGTCAGACCTATGTACCATCCTCCAAAACTTTGAGGACTCCACCAAGATGGTGAGTGGTGATGACGCCATTATTAGCGTCACCATACCGCTACTCTGCCTTCTAAAACGGTCTCTGCTGAAAAACAAACATGATGCATTGCAGGCGGAGCGCGATGAGTTGCAGCAAGAAACAGTAGTGGGTGTGGGTGATGATAACACACAGCCCAGCCTCGTCTCATCACAACGTGCAGTGGAGGACTATGACGAGGAGGAGGATGAAGACATGGAGCAACTCTCCGGCCAAATTGAGGATATGACATGCACACCAGTCATATCCTCGGTTCAGCGTGGCTGGCCAGAGGACAGGGTGGAGGAGGAGGAGGAGGAGGAGGAGGACAGCATGTTCAGTCATCTTGTTGGTCAGGCTACTGAAGTCCTGGCTGTTAAGAGTCTGGCGCACATGGCTGACTTTATGGTAAGCTGCCTGTCTCGTGACCCTCGCGTTAAGAACATCTTGGCCGACAATCATTACTGGTTGGTAACACTGTTAGGCCCACGCTACAAGGAGAACTTTTTGTCTCTTATTCCCGTGGAGGAGAGGTCAACCAAAATGCAGCAGTTCCGGAAGGCCATAGTCACGGAAGTAGGCAAAGCATTCCCCTCACAAAACGCTAGCGGCATAGGTCAGGAATCAGTGGACAACCGAGGCGTACAGCCGAGAGAGGCACAAGTCCAATCCGCCAGAGGTAGGGGAACAGTCTTTAAGATGTGGGACAGTTTTCTCAGCCCCTCACGTACCACAGCCCCTGAGGTGCGGGGTAGTGCCACAAGAAATCCTAAGTTTGCCCAGATGCTGAAGGAGTACCTTGCAGATCGAACAACTGTACTCCGACATTCCTCTGTGCCTTACAATTATTGGGTATCCAAGCTGGACACGTGGCATGAATTGGCTCTCTACGCCTTGGAAGTCCTGGCCTGCCCTGCTGCTAGCGTTTTGTCAGAGCGTGTTTTTAGTGCCGCAGGTGGAATCATTACAGATAAACGCACCCGCCTGTCAACTGAAAATGCTGACAGGCTGACTCTGATCAAGATGAACAAGGGTTGGATTGGGCCAGACTTCACCACACCACCAGCAAATGAGAGCGGAATTTAAAGTTTGCCATGTACCTCCACTCACCCATGGGTACACACTTCTGGACTTTGGATAATCGCTGGACTGCTCCTCCTTCTCCTCATGCGCCACCATGATGATGACCGTTACAAATTGCAATACTTAGGCCTTTGTTTCAGGTATACCCCCAGTGGTAAATTTTTTCGCCCATTCTTTGCAGAATGGACATTACAACGACAGGAGACCCGCTCCTTTGCAATGGGAACAATGTTTTGAGGCCCTCATGCACGTCTCTACCCAGGGACAACGTGGAGCCTCCCAATTTTTGGCTGCCCTGCCTAAGGGCTATACTATAATACACCCACTTCCTGACAATGGACACTTAATGTTTTGAGGCCCTCATGCACGTCTCTACCCAGGGACAACGTGGAGCCTCCCAATTTTTGGCTGCCCTGCCTAAGGGCTATACTACAATAGACCCACTTCCTTACAATGGGCACTTCAGGTTTACAGGCCATCATGCACGTCTCTATCCAGGGACAATGTGGAGCCTCCCAATTCTTGGCTGCCCTGCCTAAGGGCTATACTATAATAAACCCACTTCCTGACAATGGACACTTAATGTTTTGAGGCCCTCATGCACGTCTCTACCCAGGGACAACGTGGAGCCTCCCAATTTTTGGCTGCCCTGCCTAAGGGCTATACTACAATAGACCCACTTCCTTACAATGGGCACTTCAGGTTTACAGGGCATCATGCACGTCTCTATCCAGGGACAACGTGGAGCCTCCCAATTTTTGGCTGCCCTGGCAAAGGGCTATACTAAAATAGACCCACTTCCTTACAATGGGCACTTCAGGTTTACAGGCCATCATGCACGTCTCTATCCAGGGACAATGTGGAGCCTCCCAATTTTTGGCTGCCCTGCCTAAGGGCTATACTACAATAGACCCACTTCCTTACAATGGGCACTTCAGGTTTACAGGCCATCATGCACGTCTCTATCCAGGGACAATGTGGAGCCTCCCAATTTTTGGCTGCCCTGCCTAAGGGCTATACTACAATAGACCCACTTCCTTACAATGGGCACTTCAGGTTTACAGGCCATCATGCACGTCTCTATCCAGGGACAATGTGGAGCCTCCCAATTTTTGGCTGCCCTGCCTAAGGGCTATACTACAATAGACCCACTTCCTTACAATGGGCACTTCAGGTTTACAGGCCATCATGCACGTCTCTATCCAGGGACAATGTGGAGCCTCCCAATTTTTGGCTGCCCTGCCTAAGGGCTATACTATAATACACCCACTTCCTGACAATGGGCACTTCAGGTTTACAGGCCATCATGCACGTCTCTATCCAGGGACAATGTGGAGCCTCCCAATTTTTGGCTGCCCTGCCTAAGGGCTATACTACAATAGACCCACTTCCTTACAATGGGCACTTCAGGTTTACAGGCCATCATGCACGTCTCTATCCAGGGACAACGTGGAGCCTCCCAATTTTTGGCTGCCCTGGCAAAGGGCTATACTAAAATAGACCCACTTCCTTACAATGGGCACTTCAGGTTTACAGGCCATCATGCACGTCTCTATCCAGGGACAATGTGGAGCCTCCCAATTTTTGGCTGCCCTGCCTAAGGGCTATACTACAATAGACCCACTTCCTTACAATGGGCACTTCAGGTTTACAGGCCATCATGCACGTCTCTATCCAGGGACAATGTGGAGCCTCCCAATTTTTGGCTGCCCTGCCTAAGGGCTATACTATAATACACCCACTTCCTGACAATGGACACTTAATGTTTTGAGGCCCTCATGCACGTCTCTACCTAGGGACAACGTGGAGCCTCCCAATTTTTGGCTGCCCTGCCTAAGGGCTATACTACAATAGACCCACTTCCTTACAATGGGCACTTCAGGTTTACAGGCCCTCATGCACGTCTGTATGCAGGGGCATTGGTGAACCTCACAATTTTGGACTGCCCTGGCAAAGGAAAATACTACAAAGACTCACTTCCTCAAAATGGGCACATTAGACTCAAGAGGCCTTCATGTACGTCTCTTCTCAGGGACATCGGAGTGCCACACAATGTTTTCACGTAAAATCTTTCATGTATTAATCTCAAAAAGTAACATACACCAGCTCTATCTCACTATTGGGTATGTGCCCTTAACATTTCCGCCATGAAAAATCATTTTGGGGTCATTTTGGAAGGTTTTCTGGTGAGTCCGTAAAAATGGCGTAAAACGCGGACAAAATTGTTCACAGCTGTGACTTTTCAGTGATAAATGCTTCAAGGGGTCTTCCCCATGCTGTTGCCATGTCATTTGAGCACTCTTCTGAGACTTTTGTGACATTTTTAGGGTTTCTCCATGCTGCCGGGGGGTCATTTCACAAAAATACTCGGGTCTCCCATAGGATAACATTGGGCTCGTTGCTCGGCCCGAGTACACGAGTATCTTGGGAGGCTCGGCCCGAGCTTCGAGCACCCGAGCTTTTTAGTACTCGCTCATCACTAATAATAATTTAAGACAGAGATTCTGAGTTTTTAAAGTGCAAGTGTACATATTTTATTTCACAATAGGTGACAATTTCAATAAAAACTTTTTTCTAAAAGTCAAAACGCCAGGACTGGACCAAAACAGTTATTATTGGTATATGTGTAAGACAAAAGTCTCCCGAGGTTCACAAGGCACATATATAAATTAATGGTACATAACCACAACATCAGGGAGCAAACTAACAAAGCAGACCTACAGGTTATTGTGACTAATTTCGTGCAGATGACATATGAGCACAGATGCATTAAAGGACAGTCAATAACATATTTTAGCATAAGTAAGTAAAAATTATTAGTCCAAAATGCAAAGGGTCCTGCAAAATCCACTGCATAGAGTGGTTTTTACTCCACAAAAAGTGCTTGTTGCGTGCCTAGTAACAAGCCCCAAAGAGACCCGTAGGGTAGAAGGTACATTGAACAATCCAGGCGTTTGGGAAGGCCCCCATTACGCCCTATGTACGTTTCAATTCTTTAGTTTGTAGAGAATCTTCCTCAGGGGTCAAGGTGCCATAGTGAGGGGTCCTCAATCAGCCGGGTTTAAATAACACCGCTCAATAATGGTGAACCCGGAAGTCACGTAGTCGGCGCATGCGCGGATCGCTCCGGGTGATCTCGCGCGATTCACCGCCGTCAGGCCATCTCGCGCATGCGCGGGAGCAGTGACGCGTCACCATAGCTCCCGCGCATGCGCACGGCGCCTCAGACGGCGGCTACCATCGCGCCGACCAGCCGGGAACAACGCACGCGCACATGTGAGTCGGGCCATCAAAATGATACATATTAGTATGTTACAAAAAGTAATTTTCATATATATTCCACAGCAGTAGTCCAAGTCTTCAATATTGATATTGTAAAGATGCAAAATTGCCTAAAGAGGGACAATCAAAAGAATACCCGGCATTACTGATGGAGCCAAAAATTAAAATAATGATATTAAAAGTAACACTGAAATTTACAGCGAAGCAGAGGTAGTCAAGCACAGATACAAAGAGGGGTGGTTCAAAGAAACGGGACATAACTAATAGACTCATTAAGTCCCTTAGGGACCAAAGTGTCCAATGTAAGGATCCATTTGGCCTCACATTGTGCCAAGCGCTTTTTAAGATCACCACCCCTGATCCCTCCCTCTATCAAATCAATGCCTCTAATTTTCAATTTAGAGGGGTCACAGGAGTGGTGGATCTTAAAATGCCTTGGCAAAGTTTTCAGGAGGGTGATGTCGGTCACCGCTTCGGCCGCAACAATGTCCCTAACATGCTCCCTGACTCTAATGTGGAGCTCACGTGACGTGAGCCCCACATATGTCAGGGAACAAGTACACGTGACAAAGTACACAACATGTGTAGTGTCACATGTGATGTATGATTTAATATTGTAATTACTTTTGCCATCAGATGAATAGAATGTTGTACTTCGTAGGACATTGCTGCAGGCCAAGCAATGGCCACAGGGGAAACATCCCTGTAAAGGACCCCGTGAGCCAAATATATATGTCCTTGGGGGGACATAGTGGCTTTTCACTAAAAGGTCCTTCAAATTCCTAGCTCTCCTGGAAGTCATGGATGGAAATTGTGGTAGTTGTTCAGCCAAAACTGGATCAGTTAACAGAACTGACCAATGTTGTTTCATTATGTTCCGCATCCTCTCCCACTCCTCGTTGTAAGTGCCAATAAATCTAATCACCCGGTCAAAGGGTTCCCGTCGTTTGGGAGCATAGCTGAGTAGTTGTGTCCTAGGTGTTTTTTTAGCCCTATTGTAGCCAGATTTTATACACCTCTTGCTGTAACCCCTATCCAGAAAACGGCCCCTGAGATCGGACGATTGTGCTTCAAAGTTGGTATTTGAGGAGCAGATCCGTTTCATCCTCAAGAATTGCCCCGTCGGAATGGCGCGAATGGTAGATGTTCACTTGCACAAAATTAGTATAGCAGACACTTTGTGGATGCCACTAATTTTCAGCACTGTTTGCTATAAAAATAGCGTAGCAAAGTGTGCATGAGGGTTGAATGCAGAGTTGGTGGGACTCGCTTGGCACAAGTGGGACACAAAATTAGTATAGCAGACACTTTGTTGTTGCCACTAATTTTCAGCACTGTTTGCTATAAAAATAGCGTAGCAAAATGTGCATGAAGGTTGAATGCAGAGGTGCTGGGACTTGCTTGGCACCAGTGGGACACAAAATTAGTATAGCATACACTTTGTGGATGTCACTAATTGTCAGCACTTTTTGCTATAAGAATAGCATAGCAAATTGTGCATGAGGGTTGAATGCAGAGGTGCTGGAAATTGCTTGGCAACAATTGAGTATAGCAGCCACTTTTTGGATGCCACTAAGTTTCAGCACTGTTTGCTATAAAAATAGTGTGGCAAAAGTGGGCAGGTGGGTACAGTGGCCGGGTTCTCTGGGTCAGTGGACAGGAAAGGAAGCCTCACTTTCTATCCCTCCTAATGGTGAAATGATGCAAGGAATTCCCTGAGCTTAGGTACACAGACGCTGTTATCTGAAGCTGTATACAGCATTTCCACGGACCTGACTGTCACCTATGCCTCTGGGCCCGAGGAAATCAGCCCTGAAAAGGGATGAAATAAACTTTTGTCCCTAATCTGTAGAGCGCTGTGTGTATAGCGTACACAGCCGGAGCGGTGACAGGAGCTGCGTGAGCAGTGACTGTCACCTACACGCAGAAAGCAGATAATGGCGCCGTGAAGGAAAATAGCCGTATTTATAATGCAAGGACATGTGACATTCACAGTCTATGACACATGCTACTTAGCTGTGTGTGTGTCTGTGGTTGGCTGACATGCTGGCCAGCCCCACTGGACGCGCGATTAGGGGGGGGGAAATGGCGATCGCCATTATCCCAGCAGCACTGATCTAAACGCGCTGCCCCCGCACACTATACGCTGAAATTTGATAATAGTGTGAATCACAGAGTGACTCACACTATTACAGTGAAATCCAACTAGTAACTAGCTAGGCTTTTTGCTGATCGAACCGTTCTCGAATGTAACTCAAGCTGTCGAGCTTTTAGCAAAAAGCTTGCGTTCGAGTTCGATCTCGAGCACCCCCAAAATCACTCGAACATGAAATTGGTGAACCTCGAACCTCGAACATCGCTCAACTCTAGTAAATAGGCTATTAAAGAACTGATTATCTGGAAACAAGTGGCCAATCTATGGACGTTTATTACCTCCAGCTGCCAGGTGTAAACACTTTATTTTTCAGGACATTTCATGACCTCAGTCACTGGTTTATTAATCAAATGGTAAAATTAGAGATTATTTTTATATCATTTCTGTCGCTAAACTCCACTCAACAGAAACTGCCCTTGTCAAAGTGACCAATGACCTATTGACAGCAAAACGTAACGGTGACCACTCTCTGCTTATTCTTCTTGACCTTTCTGCTGCCTTTGACACTGTTGACCACCATCTCCTTCTCTCTATGCTCCACTCTATCGGCCTAAAGGACACTGTTCTTTCCTGGTTCTCTTCCTATCTTTCTGGCCGCTCATTCAGTGTATCATTTGCTGGCTCCACATCTTCTCCTCTTCCTCTCACTGTTGGGGTCCCTCAAGGTTCAGTCCTTGGCCCTCTTCTTTTCTCCCTCTACACTGCCCCAATTGGTCAGACCATCAGCAGATTTGGCTTTCAGTACCATCTTTATGCTGATGACACACAGCTATACACCTCCTCCCCTGAGCTCACCCCCGCTGTACTACAGAACACCAGTGACTGCCTGACTGCAGTTTGCAATGTCATGTCTGCTCTCTATCTGAAACTTAACCTTTCCAAAACTGAACTTCTTCTTTTCCCTCCATCTTCCAACTTTCCTCAACCTGACATCTCCCTCTCTGTGTGTGGCACAACGATAAGTCCTAGGCCGCAAGCCCGCTGCCTGGGGGTTATACTTGACACTGATCTCTCCTTCACCTCCCACATACAATCTCTTGCCCGCACCTGCCGCTTGCACCTCAAGAACATCTCTAGAATCCGCCCCTTTCTCACAATGGAAACGACAAAAACCCTCACCGTGGCCCTGATCCACTCTCGCTTGGACTACTGTAACTCTCTATTAATTGGTCTCCCCCTAACTAGACTCTCTCCTCTACAGTCAATCCTTAATGCAGCAGCCCGGGTCACCTATCTGGCTAACCGCTACTCGGATGCCTCTGCTCTGTGCCAGTCATTGCACTGGCTGCCCATATATCATAGGATCCAATTCAAACTGCTTGTTCTCACCCACAAAGCTCTCCACAGTGCAGCACCCCCCTACATCTCCACCCTCCTCTCTGTCTATCAGTCCACCCGTTCTCTACGCTCTGCAAGCGACTTTCGACTAACATCCACACTAATTCGAACCTCCCACTCCCGGATCCAAGACTTCTTCCGAGCTGCACCAACCCTCTGGAACGCTCTACCCCAAGAAGTTAGGACAAATCACAACTTACTCAGCTTCAGACGCACCCTAAAGACGCATCTTTTTAGGGCGGCCTATCACACTCCCTAATCAGATTCGATTCACATAGTCCCTCTACAACCTCTCACAACATAGCTCCACATCAAACTCCATGGCACCCAAAGGCATCTCAAGGCTCGGGCCCACTGGTCCAGGAAACCATTATCCAGCCCCATTTCCGTGAGATGGTTGGATTGTCATTGTAAATAAGCACTTGAACCTTGCCTCTCCCCCCATCTCATTGTAGATTGTAAGCTCTCACGAGCAGGGTTGTATTTTTTTTTCCCCTCTAAATATTGTATTTCTATAACTGTTACTTGTTTGTATATGATCCTCCTGAATTGTAAAGCGCTACGGAATATGTTGGCGCTATAGAAATAAAGATTATTATTATTATTATTATTTATAAAAATAGTTAAAAATCCCATCACTTTTCACAAACACTGACTCGATAAGCTTCCAAAAGAATAGAATTTTATAGAATTTCAATAGGAATTCCCTCCATAATTTTCTCAAGACTAGTGTATTCCTGGGCTGATGGAAAAAATTATTATTGAGTACAAAGTTAGCAAGTGGAGACTCATTACTGATTCATCCCAAGAAAGTCTGAAAGCTGTGCTACTGCACAATGGCAACGAGTATGCTTCAGTGCCTGTAGGGCATTTTGTGCACATGAAGGAAAGCTATGAGAACGTAAAATTTATTTTCAAAAAATGTAACTACAGGGATCAAGGATGGTCAATGTGTGGTGGTCTGGAAGTTCTCTCTTGGCTTCTTGGGCATCAAGAAGGATACTACATCAAGTGCCCATTATTTTTGTTTGAATGGGACAGCCGGGATATGACTCATCACTGGAGCCAAAAAAGTTGTCAGACAATGACATCTTTGAAACCTGGGCTCGAGACCATAGCATCAGAAAGTTCTCCTGCTCCCATTACACTTTAAGCTTAGGCTGATGAATCAATTTATAAAATTTTTACCAAAAGAGAGACTTTTAAACGGAATCTGTCACCAGTTTTTTGCTAACTCATCTGACGGCAACATAATGTATGTAAAGAAATCATGAATCCAACAATGTATCACATAGATTATTGTGTGCAGCCTTTCTCACACAATCAAAGAATTTATTTTCATGAACAGGAGAGCTGCCCCGTCCACACCAGACTCTCAAAAGAGATGCATTGACTGTGAGGTGTCAATCACAGCAGGGGGTGTGTCTGACTGCCCTGCCCTTGAGTTTCTGGTCCTGCAATGTTATTCCCAGAGTAATAAAGACATTACTTTAAGTAAACAATTGCACAGACTCTGATAAGAGAAGCACAGTTGTTTTTTTTGCTTTTTAACTTTTACAGCATTCTGTCCTCAGCTTACATAGTAAAAAACCTGCTGACAGATTCCCTTTAAGTGCCTGTGTACTATGTTTCAAGGACTCTCAGACGCAAATCTGAATGAAGTCATTTTTGGGGGTCAGGATATAGAGAAACTCATAAACAACGATGCGTTCAAAACAAAAATGAAAGATGTTGATAAAAGGGCTTCTTTTAAAGAAGTTGTGATGAAATTTATAGATAACAACAAAGATCCAACATTTAAGTCCATAGTGGAAAACATGATCTCACCTGCCCGTGTGGTATGTGGATGCTCAGTGCTCTTATACGGCTGCAAGAACTCGGAATCCTCTGACTGGTTGATCTTCCCGGGCATCCACTTAGCACACGAGCAGTTAAGACCGTGACCCCTGCCCACCTCCAACAGCTATCCCACTGTGTCATCATTCACACCAACGGTCAGTAGTTTTTACCTCCCCCTACATCTCTGTTCATATTAACTAGTGAACCACAGCTTCCTGTGCTGCTCTACAAGCGACTGCTGTCAGTATCCCTGCACGCCTGCAGGAGCTTGAAACGTCCGACCGACCGATCCCTCTTGGCAGCTATTCAGTACATGGGCAGGTAAGATCTAAGCATCCCCTACCCTCCAGCTGCATTAAGTTCTTACCGGCCAATTACTTCAACTATAGCCTACGGTCAGTGATACCTTAACACTTTTTTTACTTTCTACGGCTCCCATACCATCTGGAAAGTCCCTTTCTTTCTTGCAAAATTTTCTGCAAAAACTGACTTCAAGATTTCCAACAGAGCAGCACTTCATACAGGGATCATATACAGGCACTTTAGCCGACTTACATTTGCAGCTTGACCTTATAACTCAACTGCCCTATTTAGACAAAAAAAACAGCAGCCTTTCACTCCTTAATTTTCACAGGTATCTCCCAGCTGTACATTCCACTTCCATTCAGTGGTCTTCACATCGCATTTAGGTCACTGTAAGTTCTTTCCCTACAACTACTGTAGTAAGTCCTATTAATCCTTGATGTGCCTTCTCTTCACAGGCATTGTCTGAATTTGCCTCCTCCTGTTTTTCCATATGATTTTCCTGGGGCCTGTACCCTTCTACACTCATCCTCTCTCAGGTAAAATTGCTACACCTAAGATTCCTTTATTTATGATAGTGGAGTAGTCCCTAGTATTCAAAACATAAATCATGAAAGTAGTAAAATGTAAGGATCACAAAATATATTTGAAAAACAATAGATTTTTTTACTGTTATAAAACAACAGTTCTGTTTTTATTGTAGGGTAATTTTGACTGAACAACAAATTGTGCTTCTTATCTGGAAGATACTACTGTTAGGGGCAGTAGCGGATTCCATAAAGCATCTGAATGATAATTGGAGCTGCGTGCTCAGATCAGCTCAGAATTCAGATTAGAAAATCAAACCTTTTCCTTAGTTTGTTTTCCAGTTTTCTAGTAAATAGAATACATTGGTATAAATAAATTACCTTTTTTCTCATAGTTAAAATCCAAATGGCTTAATCAATTCACCAATTCATCAATTCATCCAAAACAGCGAAACAGTAAGGCCATGTGCGCTCGCTGCGGATTTTACTGCGGATTTGCCGTGGATTTGCTGCAGAAAATGCTTCTAACATTGCAGTCATTACCTAGCAAAAGCTATGGGTATAAAAAAATACTGTGCACACACCGCAGTTTTTTTATACCTGCGGATTTACCCTCAGATTTTCCTCTGTGGAATTATGTGCATGTCACTTCTTTTCCGCAGGTACCTGTGTTTTTTGCCATAGATAATGGTAAAAAAAAAGGTACCAACCCATGGAAAAATTGCGGCAAAACCGTGGTAAAACCGCAGCAATACCATGGGTGCGTTTCTTAAAGGGAACCAAACATCAGGTTTTTCGTCTATAAGGTGCAGCCAGTGCAGTACTGGCACTATAAGGCACAGGCTATACATACCATTAGTGGGCAGCTCGGGTGTTTAGTCAGTGAAATCCAACTTTATAAAGTTTGAAAATTCGTGCACTTTTTGATTGACGTGTGTACCTCTCTCCTAATGTCCGCCCTTGCCCTCGCTTCTTCAGATCCCGTTGTGACCGCGGGAGTGCGCGCGGTTACAACAGGACTGGAGATCAGCTGACAGGAGGACGCGATTAGCTGCAGCTACGCTACCAGCACAGCAGCCGCAGGGCTCAGGTGAGGTGAGTTCACAATGTTGTGTGTGCGCGCCCCTGCGTTGACCTGGGCTCACCTTCTGAATGCCAGGTCACCGCAGGAAAGCACTCACAGCTGTGTGTCTGTGCTATGTGTGTGTGCAGTGTGTGTGTGTGTGTCTGTGCTATGTGTGTGATTCTGTGCAGTGCGTGTGTGTGTGCAGTGTGTGTGTGTGCAGTGTGTGTGTGTGTGTGTGCAGTGTGTGTGTGTGCAGTGTGTGCACGCAGTGTGGTGTGTGTGCGCACGCTGTGTGGTGTGTGCGCACGCTGTGTGTGCGCACACTGTGTGTGTGTGTGCGCACTCTGTGTGGTGTGTGTGTGTGCGCACGCTGTGTGGTGTGTGTGTGTGTGTGTGCGCGCACGCTGTGTGGTGTGTGTGTGTGTCCTGAATCCAGGCCTGGCATTACTGGAGTTTCCTCCGGTAGCCAGTCCGACGCTGCACTGAAGTGTGTAGTTTTTTTTTTTTTCCAGATGATATTGGATCCGGATTGGACGGTGCGGGACCCTTGACCCAGGAGTACAAGGCTCAGCATGCTCCATCCAGGACTGTATGCTGGAGGGAGAGGCAGGTGGAGCAGAACTACAAGGCTTAGCATACTCCATCCACTAGTACGGGCTGCCCCCAACCCCCAGCTGCCTATTTGTACTCGGTTGGGAACCAAAAATATAGAGAAGCCCTTTTTTTTTTTTTTTATTATTATTTCATGGATTTCAGGAAATAATTAAAAAAAAAAATGACATGGGCTTCGCCCAATTTTTGAGTCCAGCCAGGTACAACTAGGCAGCTGGGGATTGGAATCCTCAGTGCAGAGTGCCCAAGCTTTCTGGGCACCCCTGCTGCGAATTGCAGTCCGCAGCCACCCCAGAAAATGGCGCTTTCATAGAAGCGCCATCTTCTGGCGCTGTATCCAACTCTTCCAGCTGCCCTGATGCCGGGTGGCTCACTGAGCAATAATGGGGTTAGGGCTAGATGTGTATTATCAGCTAGCCCTAAGCCCGAAATTCATAGTGTCATGCCAATATTAGACATGGCCACCATGAATTTCTAGTAAAGATAAAAAAAACACACAGAAAAATATTTTTATTAGAAATAAAACACAACACAATTAGTGACTCCATCTTTATTGAAATAAAGAACCCTCCTCAGCAGTAATCCTGGGTCAAGGGTCCCACGCCGTCCAATCCGGATCCAATATCATCTATAAAAGAAAACAAAACTACACACTTCAGTGCAGCGTCGGACTGGCTACCGGAGGAAACTCCAGTAATGCCAGGCCTGGATTCAGGACACACACACACCACACAGTGTGCGCATACACACACACACCACACAGCGTGCACACACACACTACACACACACCACACAGAGTGCGCACACACACACACCACACACACTGCACACACACACACTGCACACACACACACACTGCACACACACACACACTGCACACACGCACACTGCACACACACACTGCACACACACACACTGCACACACGCACACACTGCACGCACACACACACACACACACTGCACACACACTGCACACACTGCACACAAACACACACACACACACTGCACACACACACTGCACACACACATACACACACACATATACACACACACACACACTGCACACACACTGCACACACAGCACAGAATCACACACATAGCATAGACACACACACACTGCACACACACATATACACACTGCACACACACACACTGCACACACAGAACAGAATCCCACACATAGCACAGACACACACACACTGCACACACACACACTGCACACACACACACACACACACACACACACACACTGCACACACAGACACACTGCACACACACACACTGCACAGAATCACACACATAGCACAGACACACACACACACTGCACACACACATAGCACAGACACACAGCTGTGAGTGCTTTCCTGCGGTGACCTGGCATTCAGAAGGTGAGCCCAGGTCAACACAGGGGCGCACACACAGCATTGTGAACTCACCTCACCTGAGCCCCGCGGCTGCTGTGCTGGTAGCGTAGCTGCAGCTAATCGCGTCCTCCTGTCAGCTGATCTCCAGTCCTGTCGTAACCACGCGCGCTCCCGTGGTCACAACGGGATCTGAAGAAGCGAGGGCACATGCGCCGCCCTCTTGTGCACACGGCTGCACGGTACTGCGGGCTTCAGAAACATGGCGCCGGAGATAAGCGCTATGCGCAGGCGTCAACTCCGACGTCATGTTACTGAAGAGGGAAATTTAAATACAACCAGAGAGAGGGAGAAACAGGTAGCGGGGGGGGGGGGGGGGGGGGGTCGGGGCGGGGATACAAGTGCATAACACGCCCGTACATTAGGAGAGAGGTGCACACGTCAATCAAAAAGTGCACGAATTTTCAAACTTTATAAAGTTGGATTTCGCTGCCTAAACACCCGAGCTGCCCCCTGATTGTATGTACACACTGTGCCTGATAGTGCCAGTACTGCACTGGCTGCATCTTATAGACGAAAAACCTGATGTTTGGTTCCCTTTAAGAAAAATCCATTTTCTAGTGCGCACATAGCCTTAAATACAAACCCCCCTCATTTTTAGCTAAAAGTCTAAACTTTACTATATGCAGATTTTTCTTGTTTTATTAGCTGTAAAATCATTTTTTAATATGTATTTTGCAGCCGAAATAAAGCACAAGGACACAACTTGTTGCAAAATGAAAAACTACTAGATGAGAAAAAAGATTCAACTGCTTTAGGCTATGTGCGCACTAGAAAGTGCCTTTTTCTTAAGAAAAATCCAGACCCTCTGAAAGAATCCCGCACCCTCGGTAAAAACTGCGGTAAAATTGCATCCACGTTTTTGACGCGATTTGCAGCGGTTTTGCGGCGGATTTGCCACGGATTTACCACGGATTATCCGCAAATTGATCCCCGTGGTTTTTACTATTATCTATGGCACAAACAGCAGGTACCTGCGGAAAAGAAGTTACATGCTCATTAATTCCGCAGCGGAAAATGCGCAGGTAAATCCGCGGGTATACAAAAAAAGCAGTATGCGCACAGCATTTTTTCAAACCCATAGAATTTGCTGGGGAATGACTGCAGCAATGTTAGACACATTTTCTGCAGGAATTCTACGGCGAATGCGCAGCAAAATCCGTGGTAAATCCGCAGCGTGCGCACGGGGCCTAAAAAGGGTTTGTTTATTTATTACAAGAAAATATTGATACAGCAGCTTTTAAAGGTCAGGACTCATTCAGAAGTCCAATTTTTGCAATGCTCTATGGGGCCATTCAAATGTTCAGGAATTTTCATGGCCCGAGCGATTGGCATAAAATCACAGAGATATGTGTAATGGTCGGATAATCTGCTACAAGTTATAAATATTTTAAAGGGTTCATCTGGGGTAATGTGTCACGCTCTCCGGGTCCCCTGCTCTGCTCCCCGGCTCACCTGCCACGCTCCCCGGCTTCCCTGCTTCGCTCCCCGGCTCCTCTGTCAGGCGTCCCCCGCTCCACGGTCTCCAGCCTCCATCACCTGCGGACCCCAGGCGGCCCGGTCCCCGCTCCCGGCGCCCGTCGGCAGCTCTGCTCCAGGCCGGCTCCCCTGCTTCCTATACACCGCTCCCTGCCCTGGCTTCTGGCACCCGGGCCTCGCGCATGCACATTAGGGCGCGCGCGCGGTCATTGACCCTCTCTTAAAGGGCCAGCGTCCACTGACAGGAAATTGAACACACGGGTACAGGGTATAAAGGAGTTTAATGTCCAAGTGGGTGGGGCCTGTTCTTCGTGTTTCCTAAGCTAGGAGTCAGGTCTCCTTGTGTCTCTGTGATATACTTACCTATCTCTCTTCTAGAGCCGCTCCTGCCTCGCCATCCGGTCCTGCCGATTCCCGAACCCCGAACGCTGACTATCTGCCATCCCGTCAGTCCGTACCATCTCTGATCCCTGTGGTGACCCGTCCTCTCGCTCCATCGGTTCCGGACTCTGCCTGACAACATCTCGGCCTTCGAACCTGAGCTCCGTCACCCGGACTACCATCAGTGACTCCGTGGTCCCAGGGACTTCTCCATTCCACTCTTTTGCACGGACTGTCCTGCTACCCGTAGTGCTCCGGCTACCGGACCCCTTGCCTTCATTAAGGTGTTCGGCCCAGTGGATCCACCTCCTGGGTCTGCCCGTCCACCTGGCCATAACAGTAAGAACAGGCCATGGATCCCGCCCAAGCACTAGCGGCCTTGCAGAAGGAACTCACACGCCAGCGTGAGACCCAGACCCGCATGCTGAACTTCATGTCATCTGTGGATGCCCGCCTGAACACGCTGCAAGCGTCGGTCACATTTTCGGCATCTCGAGCTTCCACTGTACAATCCACGGCCACAGCTCCCGTGGCAGCCTCCTCGGATGCTTCCAGACTTCGTTTGGCCTCACCACCCCGGTACGCTGGAGATCCCAAGACCTGCAGGGGTTTCATCAATCAATGCTCTCTCCATTTCAAGCAGCTGCCGCACTTGTTTGCCTCCGACCAAGCCAAGGTCGCATCCATGATGTCCCATCTAGAGGGTGAGGCGCTGGCCTGGATGAACCCCTTGTGGGAGAAGGAGGATCCGGTGACCACCAACATCCAGGAGTTCCTGCAGGCATTTCGTGGCACCTTTGACGAGCCCGGACGCGCCTCCGCGTCTGCCTCATCTCTCCTCCGGCTACGTCAGGGGACTCTGACGGTGGGTCAATATGCCATCCGTTTTCGCACCTTGGCTTCGGAACTCGGGTGGAACAATGAGGCTCTAACCGCCGCCTTCTGGAAAGGCCTCTCGGGTCGTATCAAAGATGAGCTGGCTGGTCGTGACGTTCCGTCCACCCTGGATGCCCTGATTGCCCTAGCGACTCGAGTGGATCTTCGTTTTCAGGAACGATCCAAAGAGGTGTCCCGTGAGAGACGTCCGATACGGCATTCCTCTCCTCCGCAGAAGCCCGCCGTACTTCAGTCAACGTCATCTGGTGTCTCCGTCCACGAGCCCATGCAGATCGACCGTTTGCGGCAGTCTGAACAACGCCGAGCAGAACGGCTCGCCAAGGGCCTCTGCTTCTACTGCGGAGAGGGCACACACCTTCTACGCTCCTGTCCAGAGAGGCCGGGAAACTCCAAAGCCTAGGGTTGGTAGGAGAGGCCACCCTAGGTGCTGGGATTCTCTCAGACCCGGTTACGTGGACTGTTCAAGTGACAACGGGAGAGATGCGGTTCACGGCCGAGGCTTACCTCGATTCCGGGGCAGCAGGCAATTTCATCCAGCAGACCACGGTGGACAAGTACCAGGTGCCTGTTACTCCATTCGACAAACCCCTAGTGATTACCTCTGTGGATGGGAGACCCCTCTCTGACACCATCTCGTGGATCACCAAGCTGGTGGAACTGCGTATCGGTGCCCTGCACACCGAGAACATCGCTCTCTATGTCCTCCCACACATGTCTCATCAAATCTTGCTGGGACTCCCCTGGTTACGGACACACGAACCCTCAGTCAGCTGGGGTACTGGTGAAATCACCCGATGGGGCTCCTCTTGCCACGAGAACTGTCTGAAGACTATTCAACCCATCCGACGACCTCCGGTTCCAGAGTCCCTACCGGGACTGCCCTCGGCCTATTGGTCCTTCGCGGACGTCTTTGATAAAAAGGAGTCAGAGGTACTGCCGCCACATCGTCCTTATGATTGTGCCATCAACCTGCTCCTGGGAACTACACCACCTCGAGGACGGATATATCCGCTGTCTCCTGCCGAAACAAGGGCCATGTCTACCTACATCACAGAGAACCTGGCAAGGGGATTCATTCGGAGATCCTCCTCTCCTGCTGGAGCAGGCTTCTTCTTCGTTAAGAAGAAAGAGGGCGACCTACGCCCATGCATTGACTACTGGGGATTGAACCAAATCACCGTGAAAAATAAATACCCTCTGCCGCTCATCCCCGAATTGTTTGATCGGCTTAGAGGAGCTCGTGTGTTTATCAAGTTGGATCTTCAGGGTGCCTACAACCTGGTCCGCATCCACTCTGGGGACGAATGGAAGACCGCATTCAATACTCGCGATGGGCACTACGAGTATTGTGTGATGCCCTTCGGCCTGTGTAATGCACCAGCAGTCTTTCAGGAATTGGTGAACGACGTGTTCCGGGACCTTCTCTACATCTGTGTGGTGGTGTATCTTGATGACATCCTGGTCTTTTCTCCGGACCTCCAGACCCACAGAGAGAACGTGCAGCTGGTACTACAAAGACTGAGGGAAAATCGTCTGTACGCCAAGTACGAGAAGTGTGTCTTCGAGCAGTCTTCTCTTCCCTTCCTGGGTTACGTAATCTCCGATACCGGACTGCAGATGGATCCGGAGAAGGTCTCTTCCATTCTCAACTGGCCCCCTCCTTCTGGACTGAAGGCAATCCAACGCTTTCTGGGATTCGCAAACTATTACCGTCAGTTCATCCCTCACTTCTCGGCTCTGACTGCTCCTCTCTCCGCCTTGACCAAGAAGGGGGCTAATCCAAAGGACTGGTCACCTGCGGCCGACGCCGCGTTTGGCTCTCTGAAGTGGGCATTTGCTTCCTCCCCTGTGCTCCACCGTCCGGAGTTAACCGACAGTTCACCTTGGAGGTGGATGCCTCCTCCTCGGGAGCCGGAGCAGTGATCATGCAGAAGTCCTCCTCCGGGAAGATGGTGACTTGCGGTTTCTTCTCCAAGAGCTTCTCAGCGCCTGAATGCAACTACACCATCGGTGACCGAGAGCTATTGGCAGTCAAACTGGCTCTGGAGGAATGGCGCTACCTTCTGGAGGGAGCAGTGTACCCCGTGATCATTTACACGGACCACAAGAACCTGGAATACCTGCGGTCCGCTCAGCGACTGAACCCACGGCAAGCCAGGTGGTCCTTGTTCTTTGCCAGGTTCGATTTCCAGCTCCATTTCCGACCTGCGGACAAGAATGTACGCGCAGATGCCTTGTCCAGGTCATTCATGCCCATGGAGCAGGAGGAGGAGACATCCCAGCCCATCATCTGCCCTAGTAAAATCATTCCGGTGGCCCCTGTCACCCTGGCCCAGATACCGCCCGGGAACACCTATGTCTCTGAGACTGAAAGGCAAAAAGTGTTGCACTGGGGCCATGCCTCAAAAACAGCCGGCCATGCTGGTCAGAAGAGAACATGGAGTACGATTGTACGTCATTACTGGTGGCCATCCCTTCGTACGGACGTCGCTTCTTTTGTCTCAGCCTGCTCCTCTTGTGCCAGGAACAAGACGTCCAAACATCTGCCATATGGCCGTCTTCTGCCTCTGCCTATACCCTCAGTTCCGTAGCAACACATTGCAATGGACTTCATTACGGACTTGCCCCTGTCCTCTGGACACACAGTCATATGGGTCGTGGTGGATCGGTTCTCCAAAATGGCTCATTTCGTCCCTATGGCTGGACTGCCCTAAGCCCAGGAACTCGCTGAAGCCTACATACAGCACATCTTCCGGTTGCATGGCTTTCCATCACACATTGTGTCCGACAGAGGAACTCAGTTCACCTCCCGCTTCTGGAGGGCTCTCTGCAAACATCTGGGAGTTACTCTGGACTTTTCTTCAGCCTACCATCCTCAGTCGAATGGCCAAGTGGAACGAGTCAATCAGATCTTGACCTCCTTCTTATGTCACTACGTCAACGCCCATCATGACGACTGGTCCACGCTTCTTCCTTGGGCTGAATTCTCCCATAACCACCACGTCAGTGAGTCCTCCTCCAGCTCTCCCTTCCATGTCGTTTACGGACTTCAGCCTTCCGTCCCATTACCTCTATCCTCTTCCTCGGATGTCCCTGCTGCTGATGCTGTAGCCCGTGACTTTGCAACAATTTGGAACTCTGTCAAGACGTCCCTTGGACGTGCTTCCCTGCGGATGAAGAGACACGCAGACAAGAGGCATTTGGATCCTCCGTGTTTCTCTCCAGGAGATCTCGTCTGGCTTGCTTCCAAGTACGTCCGATTGAAGCTACCATCATACAAGCTGGGTCCTCGCTACATCGGGCCGTTTAAAGTCCTCTGCAGAATAAATGAGGTCTCCTACAAGCTGCAGCTCGCGGCCACGATGAGGATACCCAACTCCTTCCACGTCTCCCTGCTCAAGCCGGTTGTCCTTGGTCCCTTCTCCGCTGCTGCCAGTTCGGCTCCTCCTCCTATCGCTGATGATGACATCTATGCGGTAAGGGATATTGTGGCCATGAAAACTGTACGGGGCCGACAGTTCTTCCTGGTGGACTGGGCAGGGTATGGTCCTGAGGATAGGTCCTGGGAACCCCGGGAGAATGTGGGTACTCCCCTGATACGTGCCTTCCTGTCCCGGTTGCGGGGAGGGGGGCGTGGGGGGGGTACTGTCACGCTCTCCGGGTCCCCTGCTCTGCTCCCCGGCTCACCTGCCACGCTCCCCGGCTTCCCTGCTTCGCTCCCCAGCTCCTCTGTCAGGCGTCCCCCGCTCCACGGTCTCCAGCCTCCATCACCTGCGGTCCCCAGGCAGCCCAGTCCCCGCTCCCGGCGCCCGTCGGCAGCTCTGCTCCAGGCCGGCTCCCCTGTTTCCTATACACCGCTCCCTGCCCTGCCTTCTGGCACCCGGGCCTCGCGCATGCGCATTAGGGCGCGCGCGCGGTCATTGACCCTCTCTTAAAGGGCCAGCGTCCACTGACAGGAAATTGAACACACAGGTACAGGGTATAAAGGGGTTTAATGTCCAAGTGGGCGGGGCCTGTTCTTCGTGTTTCCTAAGCTAGGAGTCAGGTCTCCTTGTGTCTCTGTGATATACTTACCTATCTCTCTTCTAGAGCCGCTCCTGCCTCGCCATCCGGTCCTGCCGATTCCCGAACCCCGAACGCTGACTATCTGCCATCCCGTCAGTCCGTACCATCTCTGATCCCTGTGGTGACCCGTCCTCTCGCTCCATCGGTTCCGGACTCTGCCTGACAACATCTCGGCCTCCGAACCTGAGCTCCGTCACCCGGACTACCATCAGTGACTCCGTGGTCCCAGGGACTTCTCCATTCCACTCTTTTGCACGGACTGTCCTGCTACTCGTAGTGCTCCGGCTACCGGACCCCTTGCCTTCATTAAGGTGTTCGGCCCAGTGGATCCACCTCCTGGGTCTGCCCGTCCACCTGGCCCTAACATAATGTACCTATACTAGAAATAATACCTGTAGAAACATTATCTGCCGTTATTGGATAAAAAAAAATATTGCCAGATCCAGCATAAAAACTGAAAAACCTATTTTCATAAGACTTTTGCTGCATTTTAATCAAAACATATATATATTTCTGATTCATAGAGCTGTGCAGTACTGTCCTCCTCTGATTTCTAATTAAAAAAAAATGAAAATGAAGATATTTCTTCTTCGTATCTGCATATTTACTGTGTTCACACTTTGAATAATAACCTGCTTATTATTCCAATTAATGTGTAACGAATAGTACTTTATTCAAATTCAAGGTACAAAACAATTTTAATCACCGTTATCTCAGTTATAATTGTCTCCTCATTTAGTTTTGTGGCAATTTTGTTTTAGCTGTAATTTACTGCTCTATAGTTTACCACATATACAGAAATTGGATATAATCTGAGGACTGTAAATAAAACAATCTGACTCATTTTATCACACACGACATGATCTGGTCATGCCTAGTAGATGGAAATCAATGCAATTAACATGGCTTTTACTTCTAATACTGTAGACAAGCCAGTATGATCCCTCATCTAAAGTGACACTAGCAGATCTCCCATTTCTAAAAGTTTTAAATATTTAACCAGTGAACTGCTACCAATCATACGATGAAAAAGAATGAGGCCCTCAAAAATTTCCCTCATGATTTGTACATAACGATGGCCTTGCTTTATAAAAGTGTCTGCACTAGAAATAGGGTATAAAACACTTAACACAAATATTTTGTGACTTTTGGCTCGAACACTGTCACGTTACCTCTGCTCAGTTATCAGGGCATGCTGACCTGTCAGTTGGGTGAGTGGCAGCTCGGTCGTCTAACCTGGAGCTGGGGTATGCTGAGTTGTCAGTGTTTTGAGTGACAGCTATGTTATCCAATCTCATACTGTGAAGTGCTAGGTTTCTGCAGGTGTTATCTGTTATTTCTAATTGCCCATCTCCTTAGTTCGGCACTTTATCCCAGAACTCTGCCACTAAGGGCACAAACACATCAGCGGTATTCTGCCGCACTGCCGGATCCAGCATAAGGGCAATACAGTACAATACATTTCACAGACAGTGCGGCAAGCCCCAGTCACATGCTGTCACATGCTCCGGTCACATGACCGCATGTGCCCAGAGCTTGCCAGTGAACTTTAAAGTACTGTACTGTCCTTGTGCTGTATCTGCGAGTGCGGCAGGAAAACGCTGATGTGAAACCAGCGTTAGTCTTCTCTTTAGTAGTGCTTTTTGGCCTCAGTTATGTGCAATCTGTGGATTGAACTGTTGCTGTCACACCTTTGTCATAGTTAGATCATCCTTTTGCCTCGTCCGTTTGTTCCTTATTTGATAACCTTCAGTTACTCTCAGGGGCATACATAGAAATCATGGGGCCCCACAGCAAAAGTCTGAATCGGCCCCCCCCCAAATAAAAAAAAAAATACAATAAAATATTAACATAATAAACAGCATATATGTTATTGGGGGGCCAACAAGTTACTGGGGAGCCAGTGTGGGGAGGGGGAGCATAAAAGTTACTGGGGACGCATATACACATTATGGATGAATTTTTATCCTAGCCAGGCTATACATCTACCAATCCAGTAGACTGACGGTCACTGGGCAGCGCAGGGCCTGACGGTCGCTGGAAAGTGCAGGGCCTGACGGTCGCTGGGCACCGCAGGGCCTGACGGTCGCTGAGTTATGCTGCGACAAAATAGTCATACAATTACCAAATAACACATTATATAGTATTATTGAACAGCACCCACCATACCAAGACCAATAATTCTACTATACATTGCAAATTAATGCCGCTACACCATGACCAAATATTATCACCACATGGAGTCTGAATATAACCACCGTTCTGTTACTGAGCAAAGGCCACTGCACAAAGACAAGTGGGTTCACACCACGAATCCCCCCCAAAAAATCTGCAGTGTGTGAACGTGGCCTAAAGTAGCGATGTCCTCCTTCGTGCCCCTCTCCGCACACACAATATACATTTTCAGATGTCCCTCCCATATAATAGTAACGATTATGACCCTGTTTATAGCTTTAGGCACCATAATAAAGCACTTCACAGCACAGGGATAATACACACAGTGATGTCACAGTACAGGGATAATACACACAGTGATGTCACAGTACAGGGATAATACACACAGTGATGTCACAGTACAGGGATAATACACACAGTGATGTCACATTACAGGGAAAATACACACAGTGATGTCACATTACAGGGATAATACACACAGCAATGTCACAGTACAGGGATAATACACACAGTGATGTCACAGTACAGGGTTAACACACAGTGATGTCACAGTACAGGGATAATACACACACAGTGATCTCACATTACAGGGATAATACACACAGCGATGTCACAGTACAGGGATAATACACACAGTGATGTCACAGTATAGGGATAATACACACAGCAATGTCACAGTACAGGGTTAACACACAGTGATGTCACAGTACAGGGATAACACACACAGTGATGTCACAGTACAGGATAATACACACAGTGATGTCAAAGTACAGAGTTAACACACAGTGATGTCACAGTACAGGATAATACACACAGTGATGTCACAGTACAGGGATAATACACACAGTGATGTCACAGTACAGGGATAATACACACACAGTGATGTGACAGTACAGGGATAATACACACAGTGATGTCACAGTACAGGGATAATACACACACAGTAATGTCACAGTACAGGGATAATACACACAGCGATGTCACATTACAGGGATAATACACACAGCGATGTCACAGTACAGGGATAATACACACAGCAATGTCACAGTACAGGGATAATACACACAGCGATGTCACACTACAGGGTTAACACACAGTGATGTCACAGCACAGGGATAATACACACAGTGATGTCACAGTACAGGGATAATGTACACAGTGATGTCACAGTACAGGGTTAGCACGCAGTGATGTCACAGTACAGGATTAACACACAGCAATGTCACAGTACAGGGTTAACACACAGTGATGTCACAGTACAGGGATAACACACACAGTGATGTCACAGTACAGGATAATACACACAGTGATGTCAAAGTACAGAGTTAACACACAGTGATGTCACAGTACAGGATAATACACACAGCGATGTCACATTACAGGGATAATACACACAGCGATGTCACAGTACAGGGATAATACACACAGCAATGTCACAGTACAGGGATAATACACACAGCGATGTCACATTACAGGGATAATACACACAGCGATGTCACAGTACAGGGATAATACACACAGCAATGTCACAGTACAGGGATAATACACACAGCGATGTCACACTACAGGGTTAACACACAGTGATGTCACATTACAGGGTTAGCACGCAGTGATGTCACAGTACAGGGTTAACACACAGTGATTTCACAGTACAGGGTTAACACACAGTGATGTCACAGTACAGGACTAACATACAGTGATGTCACAGTACAGGGCTAACATACAGTGATGTCACAGTACAGGGTTAATACACAGTGATGTCACAGTACAGGATTAACACACAGTGATGTGACAGTACAGGGTTAACACACAGGAATGTGACAGTACAGTTTCTTTCTGTAGTTTTACAGGCAGACATTTGCACATTATAATACTCACCTGCTCCTGTGCTGTGTGAGATAATGTCAGTGGCAGCCTCTGGCCTCATGCACTTCCTGTCAGTCCTCCTGGCTGGGCTCAGATCCTGTCCTTTCCTTTTTCTTTCTATTTTTTCTGTTCTCACTTCTGCTCATTTTCTCTGCTCCTTCTGCCTCTTTTCTCTACGTGCAATGCTCAGGTCTGTGTTCCTTCTGCCCTTCCATATTTTCAATCTCCCGCACTCTACTGAACAAGCTCCGCCCACTCTACTGATTGGCTGTTCTCCTCCTGGCATCTCTTACACCTCTCTAATTGGAAGAAGATGCTGCCTGTCCACTCCCTCCTTTTTCAGCAGAGGGCCGCGGTGTGCAGTGTGGGCATGTCTGCTCCTCTGTTTTGTGGTGGACTGCAGCTGTACAAATAGTGCGGACCCCCTGCTGCCTTAATCAGGTGCTTGGTGATTGGGCCATCACAGGGCCCCTTTCAGGTCACGGGCCCCATAGCAGTGGGGTGGCCTGTCTCTATTGATGGTACGCCACTGGTTACTCTGACTCTGCACCCCTTAATCTTCACATGTTCCCCTGAACATTCACATATCCTGCCTCTCAACTTTTCCATGCAGTGACTATTGTCACATCATTTTTGGCCAGCTCTACAAAAAAAGACAGAGTTGGGATGGGACAGTAGCTGGATGAGGCGTGGTGACACTTAGTTATTTAACTCAAGGTGGGATGTGACATGATCGATGCCAAAATTCTTACTTTAGTCCATCTAAATGAATGAGGTGCCTCTGATTCCAGCAAGACACCTCATCAAGATTGACTTGAACAATGCAGGTTTGCTTCAGGGCCAAAGTGTTTGGAGTTTCTACTGTTTTGTTTAGAGAGTATAAGGCCTCTTTCACACATTAGTATTTTGCATCAGTGTCTTATCAGTATGTGTATGCCAAAGCCAGGAGTGTCTCCAAACCACAGAACAGGTGTCAGTGCTTCAATTAGGCTGTGTGCGCACGTTGCATTTTTTCCTGCGTTTCCGCAGCATTTTGAGCTGCAGCATTTTCATGCCAAATTGCATGCGTTTTGATTTCCAGGCATAGTCTATGGAAATTAGGGCTTTCTTGTGCCCACAGTGCTTTTAAAAATACGTTTTAGGTGCGTAAAATTTGTCAAAATCCCTGGTGTTTGAAGAAGCAACATGTCAATTGTTTTTGCCATTTTGGCAGCATTCTACACCCATAGAAATCAATGAGTTGTAGAAAAACACTGCCAAAATGTTAAGCAGTGTGTTTGCATTGCATTATTGATGCGATCTGCATGTTTTTCTAACATAACAAAGGCAGGTCTTTCGGTCTCTCTCTCTCTCTGTCGGTCGGTCTCTCTCTCTCTTTATTTCTCTATCACTCTCTCTGTCCATGTCGGTCTCTCCCTCCCACCCCCTCTCTCAAACTCACCGATCTACGATCTCCGGCGTTTCGCTGCAAGGCGTTCACACTGTGGCGGCTTCTCCTATTTTGAAAATGTCGGCCACTCATTAATCAATCTCGTATTCCCTGCTTCCCCCGCCCACCGGCGCCTATGATTGGTTGCAGTCAGACACGCCCCCATGCTGAGTGACAGCTGTCTCACTGCAACCAATCACAGCCGCCGGTGGGCGTGTCTATATCGAGCAGTAAAAAAAATAAATAAATAATTAAAAAAAAATTACGTGCGGTCCCCCTAATTTTGACACCAGCCAGGGTAAAGCCCCATGGCTGAAGGCTGGTATTCTCAGGATCGGGAGCTCCACGTTATGGGGAGCGCCCCAGCCTACCAATATTAGCCAGCAGCCGCCCGGAATTGCCGCATCCATTAGATGCAACAGTCACAGGACTTTACCTGGCTTATCCCGAATTGCCCTAGTGCGGTGGCAATCGAGGTAATAAGGAGTTAATGGCAGCAGCCCATAGCTGCCACTAAGTCCTAGATTAATCATGGCAGGCGTCTCTCCGAGATACCTTCAATGATTAACCTCTAAGTTAAATAAAATAAACACACACATCCAAAAAATCCTTTATTTGTAATGAAAGACAAAAATACACCCTCTTTCACCACTTTATTAACCCCACAAAAATATCTCCAGGTCCGACGTAATCCATACAAGGTCCCACGACACTCTCAGCTCTGCTACATCGGAAGCTGATAGGAGCGGCAGTAGAACACCTCTGCTGCTATCAGCTCCATGTAGCAACTGAAGTGAGTCGCGCGATCAGCTGTGCTATCACTGAGGTTACTCGCGGCCACCACTCTCAGGTAGAGGACTGCAGCTGTGGCCGCGAGTAACCTAAGTGAAAGCACAGCTGATTGCGCGGCTCACTGCAGTCACTCAGGGGATTTGCGATCACAGGTGAGTCCTTTCTCGTGTGACCGCAAATCAAGCCACGGCACGCACAGAGCCGCACGATCACAATGAAGTCGGGTGAAGTTCATCTGAGTTCATTCTGATCGTGCAGCTCTGTCTTGCAGCCAGCCATGCTCTTTTTGACAGTGCGGTCCCACTCGGCTCTGCTGCAAGTCTATAGGGATACTGCAGAGACGAGTGGGACAACACTGTGAAAAATGTGCGTTCTGGATGCTTTTCCCACTCTGTCTATGGCCTCCTCCACACGCGCGTGCCTCCGATACGTGTTAGGTCCGTTCCTGCACGTACCAGAGACACGGGCACACGTACTCCAATGTTAAACAATGTACTGAGTTACACGTTCGTTTTTCCATACGGAGCATGTGTCCGTGTACGTGATACGTTTGTTGGTGCGTTAAACACGGAAGCAAGTCTGTTTTTCTCATGGAACACGCACACACGCACCCATTAAACTCAATGGGTCCGTGAGCACATGTACGTGACACGGATGCATCTCCGTATGGTCCGTGTCCGTTTCTTTGCAAATATGGCAATGATTGTATCATTTTGGTACAGGTGCATGTGATTAGAAATGTTCCCTAGGAAATTGCATTTATCTTGCAGGACACAGTGAGGGTGTGTGAATTGAACACACCAGCAACATATTATCCCATTTATTACATGACTTTTTCCAACTACACGTACTAGCAAAACGGATGGCATACGGATGGAATACGGAATACATACGGACTGCAAAAACGGACACACGCACATCTCATACGAACATACGGATGACACACGCATCACACACGGAGCTAGAAAATGTATGTTAAAAACGCAACACGGACATGAAAAACGGTACGCATAACACGTATGTGATTTACACGCACGTGTGAGGGGGGCCTATGGCAGAGTAAGCATCCAGAACGCATGAATTGTCCAGGAATGTGCGCACGTTGCATTCTGCTTAATGCGTCTCAGAACGCAGCTTTTTCGGCTGCATTCTGAGATGCACAGGCAGTGACTTACATGCTGCGGAGTTGAGTTTCCCATCTTGTTTGTACTTGTGTATAATTGTTTGTACAGATGAATGAGACAAGTCCACAATTCTCTTACTGAGATCTTAGCTGATTTTTTTTTTACTGTCCCATGATGCTACACAAAGAAGCAGTGTGTTTCAGGTGTGCATTAAAATTCATCCACAGGTGTGTCTCTAATTAACCCAGATGGTGCCAATAAGCCTATCAGAAGCTTCCAAAGATGTGACCTCATCATATGTACTATCCCATATTGTTTAAAGGCATAGTACTTTTAGTGTATGTAATTTTTTGACTCTGCAGAAAGTAATAAAAATGTCTTAAAATTTCTCTTTCTCTCATTATTTTGGCATTTGGTAAATATAAATTTTAGTAATCCTAATTGACCTAAATGGGGAAGGTTAATTTTGATTTCATGTCAGTTAATGAGAAAAACATGCAGATGTGTCTTTTTAGATAGTGTATGTAAGCTTCTGGTTTCAACTGTATGTGCCTTGGATTAAAAAATCCCAAGCAACAGGTAGTGGAAATTTTGTGAGAGAATTAACAGTCTGATTGGTGATTTCATTGAAAGTAACAGTGGGCCTAATACACCACAATTTAGTTCTCCACATTCAAAACTACCAATGATCAATGCACAACTAGAACCAATAAAATCTTTTGAGCCATCAACACCTAATTATTAAAGATGGGCGGACCTGGACTGTAAAAGTCCAAATCCATGCTGTTTCAAACTTACTTAAAATACATTAAAAATAATGAAAATAAGAATGAAGCAAGCGCTTCATACCTACCAAGGCTCCGGCGCAGATGTAACTGTTCCCGCAGCTGCCAATTTACTTCCAGGGCTTTTCATTACCATATGCATTATTGCATATGCACTGCTTTTCCCGCCCACCGTCTGCCTTGGCATCTGTGATTAGCTGCAGTCAGATGCGCCCCCAGCCTGTGTGACAGCGTCTGCCTGCAATCAATCACAGGCACTGTCTGCATGTCTACATCATACAGTCAAAATAAATAAATAAAATATTTGGCATAGGGTCCCCCCATATTATGATACCTAGCAAAGATAAAGCATATGGCTACAGGCTGCAGCCCCCAGCCGTGCGCTTATCTTGGCTGTGTATCAAAATAGGAAGAAACACATGTGGCTTTTTATTATTATTATTATTATTATTATTATTATTATTATTAGTAGTATTATTATTATTAATCATTGCTATTTGTAATCTATATATATAATTGCCTTATTCTGTCTGTCTGTCTTGCTCCAAAATTATGTTGTTACAGTGACAACCATCGCATTGGCTGCTCGCCTCGCCTCTGCTCCTCCCCCTGCACGGATTGGCCGCTCGCCCAGGCTCCACCCCCCGCACGGATTGGCCGCTCGCCCTGGCCCTCCGCACACATCGCCCTCTCGACCACGCTCCTTTCCCCGAATTCAAATGAAGCCCCGACTCCCAGGTGACTGCTGCACTCCCAGGAGTCCACACCGGCAACCCAGCCCAGACATAAGCTTGCAATGCTGGGATCGTGACAGAGCTGGCGTACGCTGGTAACGATGATACACATCGGGTAACTATGGGAAATGCTTCTCTTAGTTACCCGATGTGTATCATGGTTACTAGCTTACCTCGGCTCCCGTACCACGTGCAGGGAGTCGGCATACGATAACGCCTCGCCCGCTCGGCCCCGCCCCCGGCACACGTTTGCCCGCTCGGCCCCGCCCCGGCACACGTTGGCCCGCTCGGTCCCGCCCTGGCACACGTTGGCCCGCTCGGCCCCGCCCCCGGCAGCACGCTCGGCCCCGCCCCCGGCACACGTTGGCCCGCTCAGCCCCGCCCCCGGCACACGTTAGCCCGCTCGGCCCCGTCTGTGTGTAAGTTTTTTCGGTTCTGTTTTTTTGGGGGTGCGGATATTCGCTGTCAGTGCGATCGTGGTTTTCATTAACGCATACTTGACTTTTCCCAAAAGTAAGAACTTGACAGAGGAGAATGGCACAAGGACTGGAGTAATATTTCTGCACGCCAACTCCCAGCATTAGTGCTGCAGTGCAGATGATAGGAATCAGCTGGAGGAGAAAAGGGCAAGGAGCAGATAAGAAAAGAAGAAAGAGGAGAAGAGACAGAGGTAAACAGGTGGGGAATGAGGAAGAGGAGACAGCAATCCCCTGCACCTGGGGGAAGGTGGGCAGCAGCCACAGGGGGCACCAGGGCACAGCACTGGGGCAGCAGCCAAGGGGCACCATGGGCAGGCACAACACACCACACACACACTGGGAACCACAAACACTGCCCTACACAGACACACACACAGACAATGCAGCACACACACAACACCCAACACACAAACACCGCGACACACACAAATATACGCACATACCGCGCAACACACACACATTGCACAAAACATACCTCCCCCAAAACACACCCACACAAATCGCGCAACACTCAGCACCACACACAGACAACACTGCAGACACACAGCGCTCCACAAACAACACAACACACCCAACGCAACACACAAACAACACCGCTCTCACACACCCCCACACCCAAACAACACCCAGAACATTTACAGCGCCCTACACAAACACTTGGCAACTACACACAACAACATCTATATATATAACAAAAATGATACATTAACTACACAATAAATTTTAGAATACCCGATGCAATAGAATCGGGCCACCTTCTGGTATTATTATTATTTATATAAATAATTTAAAAAACCAACATGCGATCCCCCCAATTTTGATACCCAGACAAAATAAAGCCCAACAGCTGGGGACTGGTTTTCTCAGGCTGGGTAGACCCATGCTTATTGGGCCACCCCTCAGCCTAAAAATAGCAGCCTGCAGCCTCCCAGAATTGTCGCATCCATTAAATGCGACCGTCCCAGCACTTTACCCTGCTCTTCCCGATTGCCCTGGTGTGGTGGCAATCGGGGTAGTAAGGGGATAATGACAGCTCACAGCTGCCACTAAACCCTAGATTAGTAATGGAAGGCGTCTGTTAGACCCCATTACTAATCTGTAAGTGAAAAGAAATTAACACAAACACCAAAAAAATCATAAATTTGATATAGAATACAAAAAATCACTCTCTTTCACCACTTTATTAATCCCAAAAAATACCCCTGAAGGTCTGACGTAATCTACATGAGATCCCGCAATGCTTTCAGCTCTGCTATATCTGAATTCACAGACCTTGTCATAAAACAATGACTGTTTGAGGTCAGGTTACCTACAGTCACAGGTGTAGGACAGCGGTAATAAGGGATTAATAACAGCCCACAGCTGTCACTGAGCCCTAGATTAGTAATATCAAGGGTCTCTGAGACTCCCATTACTAATCTGTAAGTTAAAGTAAATGAACACAAACACCAAAAAATTCTTTATTTGAAAGAAAATACAAAAAAAATCATCTTTCACCATTTAATAACCCCAAAAACACCCCTCCAGGTCCGATATAATCCACACGAGGTCCCACAACGATTCTAGCTCTGCCAGATCTGAACTGATGCACCAGGGCAAATGGGAAGAGCCAGGTAAAGTGCTGGGATTGTCGCATCTTATGGATGCAACACTTCTGGGCAACTTCAGGCTGCTATTTTTTGGCTAGGGAGCGGCCCAATAAGCATTGATCTCCCCAGCCTGAGAATCCCAGCCCCCAGCTTTCGGGCTTTATCTTGGCTGGGTATCAAAATTGGGGGGGACCACACATCAGTTTTTTAAATTATTTATTTAAATAATTTCTTAAAAAAAGCTGCATGCTGTTCCTCTTATTTTGATACACAGTCAAGATAAGAGCACAGCAGGGGGCTGCAGCCTGTAGATGTGGTTTTTATCTGCGCTGGATAACATATTATAGGGGAGCTCTATGTCAATTTATTTATTTATTTTTACTGTGCGATAGACCCACAGACCGGGTCTGTGATTGGAAGCAGCAGACACGCTGTTACTCAGGGTGGGGGCGCATCTGACTGCAACCAATCACAAATGCTGGTGGGCGTGGAAAGCAGTGCAAATAAATGATAGTGCATGGCCTCAGAAGTGAATGTGTGGCTTGGAAGCAGTGTACAGCCATGATGGAGCCTCTGTAAGTACAGTGTGCTTGCTCCTATCTCCCTATCTCTTCTACCAACATTTTTAGTAAGCAAGATTCTGGTTCCTATAGACTTATATGTGGACTAACATCCAGCCCGGAGCCGGATTTTAAAATCCAAATAACAGGGAACCGCTGGTCTCAGTTATTTGCTAATCCGCCCATCACTACTAGTTATCCCATTCCTCATCAAATTTTCCATCAAGCACATTCATACCTCCCACCACCACCTTAAATTCATCATACTAACTTCCACTCATTGCCAACAGGCACTGCTGATTTCCCTTGGAAAAATTGATGGGGACAGGAATACCAAAATTTGTCAAACAGAACTTTTATGTAAAATTCAAAATCTGGCTTTCACTGATGTGGTATGGTGTTTCTTGTATACCTGCACTAAGTAACTTTTTACATTAATGAACTGTCGTGAATGCTCTTCTGTTTTTTTATTTTTTTTTATTTTATTATTTAAAAAGAGCACATTTAGGGGCTTCTTTTAAATATGTCAATATGATACATCAAACATAAGTCGAATATTAATGCAGGCTGCATGACTGTAATAATGTATTAGTACAAGTGCATCTCAATAAATTGGAATATCATCAAAAAGTTAATTTATTTAAGTAATTCAATACAAAAAGGGAAACACATATGTAGCGTCATTACAAACAAAGTGATCTATTTCAAGTGTTTATTCCTGTTAATGTTGATGATTATGGCTTACAACCAATGAAAACCCAAAATTCGTTATCTCAAAAAATTAGAATAATTACTACAAAACACCTGCTTCGTAAGCATTTAAAATGGTCCCTTAGTCTGGTTCTGTAGGCTACACAAACATGGGGAAAACTGATGACTTGACAGATGTCCAGAAGGCAGTCATTGACACACTCCACAAGGAGTGTAAGCAACAAAAGGTCTTTGCTAAACAAGCTTGCTGTTCAGAGTGCTGTATCCAAGTATATTAATGGAAAGTTGATTGGAAGTAAAAAGCATGGTAGAAAAAGGTGCACAAGCAACCGGAATAACAGAAGTCTTGATATGATTGGTAAGAAATGGCCATTCAAAAACTTTTTGGAGTGGACTGCTGCCGGAGCCAGTGCTTCAAGAGCCACCACACACAGGTATATCCAGGACATGGGCTACAACTCTCACATTCTTTGTGTCAAGCCACTCATGACCAATAGACAATGCCAGAAGCGTCTCACCTGGGCCAAGGAGAAAAAGAAATGGACTGTTGCTCAGTGGTCCAAGGCGTTGGTTTCAGAGGAAAGTAAATTTTGCATTTCATTTGGAAATCAAGGTCCCAGAGTCTGGAGGAAGAGTGGACAGGCACATAATGCAAACTTCTTGAGGTCTAGTGTGAGGTTTCCACAATCAGTGATGTTTTGTGGAGCCATCCATGTCATCTGCTGGTGTAGGTCCACTGTGTTTTATGAAGACCAAAGTCAGAGAAATTTTAGCGCACTTCATGCTTCACTCTGCTGACAAGCTTTTTGGAGATGGAAATTTCACTTTCCAGAAGGACTTGGCACCTGTCCACACTGCCAAAAGTACCAATACCTGGTTTAATAACCACAGTATACTGTGCTTGATTGGCCCGCAAACCTCATAGAGAATCTATGGGGTATTGTCAAGAGGAGGATAAGAGACACCAGACCCAACAATGCACATGAGCTGAAGGCTGCTATCAAAGCAACCTGGGCTTCCATAACACCTCAACATTGCTACCGGCTGATCGCATCCATGCCACGCCGCATTGATGCAGTTATTCATGCAAAGGGAACCCTGACCAAATATTGAGTGCATTTACTGTACATACTTTTCAGTAGGCCAATATTTCTGAGTTTAGAATCATTTTTTTCAGTTGGTCTTATATAATATTCTAATTTTCTGAGAAACTGACTTCTGGGTTTTCATTGGCTGTAAGTGATAATCTTCAGCATTAACAGAAATAAACACTTGAACTAGATCACTCTGTTTGTAATGACTCTATATAATATATGTTTCCCTTAATGTATTGAATTACCGAAATAAATTACATTTTTGGTGCTATTCTAATTTATTGAGATGCACTTGTAAATATACATATTTATTGGTATAATATTATTTTCATTTTTTTCTTTATTTTCTGATTATTTTTGTTCATATTTTAACATTTTTTTTTTCTTTTTTCCACTTTTTGACTTTTTCTTTTTTTTTTTTATTTTTTACATTAACTTTTATTACTCTGATCACTACATAGTTACATAGGATAACAAAAGACCTAGGTCCGTCTAGTTCAACTTTTACCCACCAATTATACATTTTTGTCTCTAAATCATCTATAACCATGTTATGTACACTGAGGAAATCGTCCAGACCCTTTTCAATAGTTACATAGTTACCATTGCAATGTTACAAGCATTGCAATGTATTAATCATGTCATTGTTACACTTACAGAACATCTGTGAGACCATGTTTTTGGTCGTAGTTGGCTGAGGTGGAAGTCATCACTAGACTTCACGTTGCCACGTCAATGATCAGGCCCCATGTGATCACATTGTGTGGGTCCCAAACAGATGGGAAGAGAAGCGCTCTCCCTCCACAGCCACTTAAATCTTGCTATCACTATTGATCATTGCATTTAGGGAGTTAAACAGCCAGGAGGGAGTGGGGAAACTTCTTTGGTTGTGACAGTTGGAGGGTGGGAAGGCCCATGATTATTTACCCTGGTGCAGTGGCAATTCAGGTTAATCGTTTATGGGCTTGATGCCGGCTGTGAAAAACAATTTTTATTTGTGTTTTGTTTATTTCTTTTTACTTAAACAATCAGTAATTGGAGGGGTCTCATAGACCACTCCCCATTACTAACCTTGGGCTTGATAACAGCTGTGATTTTTTTTCACAAATCCTAGATGTTATTAACTCCTTATATTACCCCAATTGCCACCCGACAAGGGCTATCGGGATGAGCTGGGTAAAGCTCCAGGATTGGCACATCTAAAGGATGCACCAATTCTTGGGTGGCTACAGGCTGCTATTTTTAGGCTGGAAAGGGCCAAATAACCATAGGCCCCCCTGCCTTTTTAATACCAGGCCCTGGTTGTCCACTCTATTTTGGCTGGACATCAAAATTGAGAGGACTCCGTGCTGTCTTTTTAAAGCTATTTTTTTAAATAAAAAAAGCTGCATGGAGTCTCAGTAGAATGATGCACTGCCAAAATAACACACACACAGCTGGGTGCTGCTGCCTCCAGCTGTCTTCTTTATCTGTACTGGGTATCAAATTATGGTGGACCCTACACCATTTTTTCCAATTTATTTTTATTTTTACTCTCCACTCCAACTAGTATGAGAGCAAATAATAACAGCATACCGGTAGTCTGACTACAGCCAATCACAGATGCTGTCATATTAGGGGGGGGAGTAGTGAATATGCGTGAGATTTAATGAGTGGACCGAGAAGCAGTGTGACTTATATAGGGTTCGGTGTTCTGGCTCAAGTTGGGGTTCAAGTCCGATACTGAACTGGACTTCTATTTTAAAGTCCGGCTGGACCCACCGAAAGGAATATCTGCGGGTTCTCCTATCTCTACAGAAGACTATATTGTTTATAACAGCACCACTTGTTGGCTTTTATATAGTTGCTTTGTGCCACAAATGAAAGCTCAGTTTAGACATCCATATTTTATGGCTCGCATATGTACCACAATGACCAGAAATAAAAGCCTACTAGATATTAGAGGTCACATATGGACAATGAAACATAAATGTCTGATTCAGTCTACATTAGAAAAGCAAGAGACCAAGGAACAGGAATAAACAATAAAGGTGAGTCATAATGGAAAGTGTAACCTGTTTATTTTTTTTTTGTTACCAACGTGTTTTGAGGTGAAAAAAAAATATTAAGGTGACATGACAACTTTTTTAAACATTAATATGTTTTATGTAGTTTAACAAAATCAATTGCTGTTAGTTATACTTTGAACTTAGGTAAATAAGATCTTTAGAAGGATGAAGCGTTCCCAAATTGTACACCGGACACGTGGTAGGCACAATTATAAAATTCTTCATCATGGACAGACATATATAAATCTATTACTTCGGACAGAACTAAAATATTGTTATTAAATAAACAAGGTCTTATTACCTCAGCCAAGAAGTAAAATGTATGACACAAATCCTTGAGAGAATTCCTTTGAAAGATCTTTCATCATGACAAAAGTTCTAAATGACTATATTAGCAGCCTAGGAGAGAGAGTTATTGCTTCTTTTTTGTCTGTCCAGGGAAATAAGGAACTCGAGCAGTAGCTGGCATATTGAAACCTAATAACCAAGAATATTAAAAAATAAGAGGTGGAATTTTCCAGTGTCAGAGCTCGGGGGAATAAATTAAGTGCTAAACCTTGTTTACCGGGTCTTCATCATTTGAGGGGAAAAAAGTAATTTGTCTTTATTAGAGCTCAGGTCGGTGAGAGATGATAGTTAGCAAGAAGGAGAGAGAATGTACATCTTATGCGCCAGCTAAGAAATATGTCACTTCTTAGAGGACTTGTATGGCCGAGATTTTAGGACTGAGTACTGTACATCTAAATACTGCAATCTCATATCCACTCTCAACAAAATTACTTGCAATGGATGTACAATGTTTGCAGGGAACAATCATTACAGAAATGTTGATTAATGAGGATTTACCTATGCAATAAAAAATAACTTGTTTTTTTAACATGTTGGTGTAAAGCAACCTTAATTTCTGGATAATATGTTAAAATCTATTTAGTCATACATTTAAATTAGGTTTAGAATGATAAAGATCCCCCCCTATAGAATTGCAAAGTCAAGAAAAAAAAACAACAATCCTTAGAAGTTGAACATATATTGTACACACTCGGCACACTTATGTAGTTGCTATATACATATTTTCAATCAATACGTACATGCACACAAATACATCGGCCATAGTATTGAGCGAGTAGTTAACTATTCGTACTCGCTAAGCTGTTATCGAGTTCTGTCCGTTACTCACATATTTGTTACGAGTAACGGGCGCAATGTAAGTCAATGGGAAATACTCGCTAAGTAGTAAGTAACCGAAAAGCTGTACATTTTGTTCGAGTAGCGACTAGTAGGGCTTTCGGGTTGCTCACTACTTAGCGAGTATTTCCCTTTGACTTACATTGTGCTCACTACTCATAACAAATATGCAAGTAGCGGACAGTACTCGCGAACAGCATAGCGAGTACAAATATTTAACTACTCACTCAACACTAATCGGCTACCTAGTGTATATGCACAAATGCATACTCTGAAATGTCTCATTCAGACTACCATTTTTACACATACGTGTTCTCCCTGTGATTTGAAAGCGTAAACATTAATTATATTTTTATTTCATAAATCAATTAGTGCATATGAAAATAACCAACTTTGTAATATATCTTATCAGACTAATTTGATTCTCAATTCTCTTCATTGAAGACTTTCCCATTACTGAGATAGACAATAGGAATTGTTAAGATGTGATTCTATGTAAATAGAAGCAGGAGAAGGGGCGGAGCTCTGTCTCAAGCTCCTCTCTCTGCCTTCAACTCCTTCTACTGCATCTAATCTCTCTACCTCTAGCTCCTCTCTCTGGCCTCAAACACATATCCGTGAAACACGTGCGTGTTGGGTCCATTTCTGTATATACCGGAGACATGGACAAACGTGCACCAATGTTATGCTATGTTTGAGGTCACACGTGCGTTATTCCATACGGTCCGTGTGTCTGTGTCTGTGATACGTATGTGTATCCATTTTGCACGGAAGCATGATCATTTTCTGCACAGAATATGCACACACGGACCCAATGGAAGTCTATGGGTCCGTAAGCACATGTACGTGATACGGATGCATCTCCGTATGCTCCGTGTACGTTTTGTGCTTTTTTTCTAGCGATGTCGGTCATTCTTTCTTTTTCTGTGTATGTCGGTCAATCTCCCTCAGTCCGTCGGTCAGTCTCTCTGTCTTGTCTGTCCCTCTCTCTCTGTCCATGTCGGTCAGTCACCCCCCTCTCTCATAGTCACGGTTCCATGATCACCGGCGCGGCGCTGCACAGCTGTTAAAAAAACTCCGTCGGCTTTTACTATTTTGAAAAAGCCGGCCACTCATTAATCAATCTCGTATTCCTTGCTTTCCCCACCCACCGGCGCCTATGATTGGTTGCAGTGAGACACGCCCCCACGCTGAGTGACAGCTGTCTCACTGCAACCAATTACAGCCGCCATTGGGCGTGTCAATACCGAGCAGTAAAATAAATAAATAATTAATTTTAAAAAAAAACACGTGCGGTTCCCCTCATTTTGATACCAGCCAGGGTAAAGTCAAACGGCTGAAGGCTGGTATTCTCAGGATGGGGAGCCCCACATTATGGGGAGCCCCCCAGCCTAACAATATCAGCCAGCAGCCGCCCAGAATAGCCGCATCCATTAGATGCGACAATTCTGGGACTCTACCCGGCTCTTCCCGATTTGCCCTGGTGCGTTGTCAATCGGAGTAATAAGGAGTTAATAGTAGCAGCCCATAGCTGCCACTAAGTCCAAGATTAATCATGTCAGGCGTCTCCCCGAGATACCTTCCATGATTAATCTGTAAGTTACAGTAAATAAACACATACACCCGAAGAAATCCTTTATTTGGAATAATAAACACTAACAAATACCCTCGTTCACCACTTTATTAAGCCCGAAAAAGCCATCCATGTCCGGCGTAATCCACGGAGGTCCTGGGTCATTTCCAGCTCTACTACATGAAGGTGACAAGAGCTGCAGAAGAACACCGCTGCTCCTGTCAGCTCCACACAGCAACTGAGGTGAGAAGTGCGATCAGCGATGATGTCACTCAGGTTACTCGCGGCCACCGCTGGATCCTCCAACTGTGACTGCAAGTCGCCCGAGTGACAGCGATGAAGTCACAGGTGAGTTGCGATCATGGGTGGAGGATCCAGCTAGCTGCGGGTAACCTGAGTGACGGCAGCGCTAATCGTGCTGCTCACTTCAGTGACTCAGGGGATTAGCGGTCACCGGTGAGTCCTTCACAGATGACCGCTAATGCCGCGGGTGGAGGGGACGCGCTCGCCACGCTCGGGTCCGAGGTTTCTGCTGCTGCTGCTCAGTGGCTCGAGCGGTGAGCCGGACCCGGGGACTCGAGCAGCGCTCCTCAACCGTGAGTGAAAAGGGGATGGTTTGTTTGGGGAGAGAGTTTGTGATGCCACCCACAGGACGTGGTGATGATGGCACCACCGCTGCTGGTGACGGGGATCCCGGGAGAGATGGTAGGGAGCAGCTAGGATGTTGTCACCTCCGTGGGGAGGGGGTTGGTGATCCCAGGGCCCGGTGGTGTAATGGGGAGGCTGGATGGCTGGGGTGCAGGGTTGCAGGGACAGCGCGGCGCGGTGGCGGACGGCACTGGTGTACTCACTCAGACAATCAATGATAGAGTCTCTGGTAAACCAAACGGCCGGATGGACGGGTCTGATCAGGTAAAACTTCGGTTTGATTTATGTTCGTTCAACAGAAAAATAAAGTGCTGAGAGTCCCAACGGGGACAACTTGGCTGCAACGGAGGGCCGCTGCCTTTATTTGAGGTCACACTCATCAAGGACCTCCTCCAGCTTGACATCTGGACGGCACGGTGGGGAAGGGGGCTGGGGCCGTGCCTGCACTCAGTGGCTTTCCTTCTGTTTCACGTCGAGGTCATACCAGCCCATCTCCCCGCAATGTCGGGTGTAGGTTACCAGGTCGCCTGGCAACAGATAGCGACCTGGGTGGCTCGTTGGGAGATGCAAGTTCACGTCGCGGCGAGCCACAAACACTTCGGCCTCCAGGCCCGGTTCATAGATAAAGCCGAACCCCCTTTGCGGGTCAAACTTCCTGACTTGGCCCTCGTAGATCGGGCCCCGCACCCAGAAGGTGGCGTGCCGGAGGTGGTCCTTCTCTCGTATGATACGGGCTACCACGTCGGCTCTCTTCCGCTCTCTGGCGGCGATCTCCTGGCCCAACGGGTTCAACTGTTTGTCCCAGTACGGGGCGTTGGCATACCCCTGCGCTCGGGTCGGGTCCCGCTGGAATGCCCCCACGCCGGCTACAACCAGCACACTCTTTGGGGGGTCTGGCGGTGACGTGGCCAGAAGTGCTGCCCTGCAGCGACGACCCGGTGCAGCCTCAGCCGAGGCAGGCAACTCAGGGACAGATGGCCTCACTGGTTGCGCCTTTGGGCCCGCAGCGGCCGGATCTTCCACGGCCGGGCGGACTGCCGGGGCCGGGTCATCTGTGGGTGCGGCCACTTCCGGGGCCAATGGTTTTGCTTCATGGATGGATACCTCCGAAAGGACCTTCCACGGCAGTGGAATTGGTGCGGGCCGTCTCCGGATAATGCCCACAGGCCGGTCCTCTAGGGCGGACGGGTTAGATTCCGCTACCAATGTTAGGGGTAGCGGACCGAGTGGAGGGGCAACAGCAACCGGTACAGATGGCGGGGGAGACAGGAGGGTGAGCGGACGCAGACCGGAACCCTCAGCCGCAGCGGCCAGTCCTTCTCGGACACAGGGGAGTGGGTCGCTTACCTGCTCCTCCAATGCTGTCTCCACCTCGCGTCTCCGCACGGCCGCCGCCACTTCCTCCATCTCGGTCACCCAGCGCTCCATCAAGAACCAGACCTGGGTCTGCAGGCGGCAGCACATTTGTGCGGTCCGGGCTTCCACCCACGCCGCCGTTCCTGGCGTGGGCTCGGGAATTTCGGCATCACCGGACGGTATGGACATGCTGCTCACGGGTTCCAGGAACAATATTGGTACAGAATCCTGGCGTCCCCGCTTCTCTATGCCCTCGGCTTCATTAGGCAGGCCTTCGCCCGCCCCCCCCTTGGTTCTTTCTAGCACTTCATCTTTGGGGGCAGGGCTTCGCTTTTCGCGCCTTACCTGCTCGGGGAAGACGCTCGAGCGGGAAATCTTTGCGCCAAAGATGGCGGCTCTTCAAATTTTTCGGCCGGACGCCGCCGGCGGGGACTGCAAGGCGCACTTCTACCGGTAGGTAGATTGGTTCTATCCTGTTCGTGACGCCAAGTTGTCGCGGGCGGAGGGGATGCGCTCGCCATGCTCGGGTCCGGGGCTTCTGCTGCTGCTTGGTGGCTCGAGCGGTGGGCCAGACCCGGGGACTCGAGCAGCACTCCTCACCTGTGAGTGAAAAGGGAATGGTTTGTTTGGGGAGAGAGTTCGTGACGCCACCCACGGGACGTGGTGATGATGGCACCACCGCTGCTGGTGATGGGGATCCCGGGAGAGATGGTAGGGAGCAGCTAGGATGTTGTCCCCTCCATGGGTGGGGGGTTGGTGATCTCGGGGCCCGTTGGTGTAACGGGGAGGCTGGATGGCTGGTGTGTAGGGTTGCAGGGACAGCACGGCGCGGTGCCGGACGGCACTGGTGTACTCCCTCAGACAATCAATGACAGAGTCTCTGGTAAACCAAATGGCCGGATGGATGGGTCCCGCAGCTGGCTGCAGTGTTGTTGTGCTCTTCCTGGACGGCTGATGGTGGCTGTCTTTCCCTGCACATTTTAGAATGTTCTGACTCCTGTGGTTGCCCACCGGTAGTCCGCTCCCCGGCGTATAGGTGCCGTAAGAGCCCGTTTTGCCCGCAGGCGCTGGCCCTTGGATCTCTAGCCTGTGGCGGTGGCTGTATATCCTCACGGTGTGGACTTTTGCCTTCTGTCGGGTCTTGGTTGTTGGAAAACCCCTGGGGTTCCTGTCACACTCGGATTTGACTATTGTCGGCGGCTCCAAGCCTGGTTGGCGTCCGATGGCCCTGCCTGTGTGCTTAGCTTCACTCCGCTCCCCGGTTCGGTACCGGCCCCGGTCCTATGGCTCTGCAGAGTTCCGCTAACTCCTGCAGACGGCCACCACCGTCTGCCAACCTTGCTGTCAGTACCTGAGCTCCGACCCAGACACTTGCAGTTTCTGACCTCTCACTTTCACCTCCTGAACTCATCTACTGCTTTTCCCGCCTCCAGGCCTGTGAACCCCTTGGTAGGTGGGGCCAACCGCCTGGCTCCGCCCCACCTGGTGTGGACATCAGACCCTGGAGGGAGGCAACAAGGGTTTTTGGTTGACTGTTGTTACTGTCTAGGGTGGGGGGTGTGTATGGTGTTATGCATGTGACTACCTGGCTAGTCCAGGGCATCACACTAATCAGTACGCGACACAGACAGAGCCGCGGTATGACAATGAAGTCGGGTAAAGTTCACCCAAGTTCATTCTCATCGCGCGTCGCTGTCTGCTGTCAGTGGGTATGTATCAATGACATTGTGCATCACACACAGAACATTTTACACGGGCAACACACGGACATGTCACTTACGTATCTCACGCACACACGGTCATTGAACACGCACACACGGCTAGCATACGCAATTCACACGGATGCCACATGTACCATAAAAACGGACTAAAAAACGGAAAACGGACCCAAAAAATGGAACGTAACACACGTGCGTGTTTTTCATGGATGTGTGTTGGAGGCCTCTGTCTGGTTTTCATCACTTTCATAGGTTATAACTCTGGAACGCTTCAACTGATCCTGGTGATTCTAAGCTTGTTTTTTGTGACATATTGTACTTCATGATAGTGGTAAATTTAAGATGATAGTTTTTGTTTATTTGTTAAAATATCAGAAATTTAAAACAAAATTTGAAAATTCCACAATTTTCAAACTTTAAATTTTTATGCCCTTAAACCTAAGAGTTATGTCACACAAAATAGTTAATAAATAACATTTTCCACATGTATACTTTACATCAGTGCAATTTTTGAAACATCAATTATTTTTTTTTTAGGAAGTTGTAAGGTTCAAAATTTATGAGCCATATCTCATTTTTCCAACAAAATTTACAAAACCATTTTTTTAGGGACCACATCACATTTGAAGGGATTTTGAGAACCCTAAGTGACAGTAAATACTCAAAGTGACACCATTCTAAAAACTGCACCCTTCAAACTGTGCAAAATCTCATTCAAGAAGTTTATTAACCCTTTAGGTGTTTAACAGGAACTAAAGCAATGTGGAAGGAAAAAATGAAAATGTTACATTTTCCCACAAAAATGTTAATTTAGCCCAAAATTTTACATTTTCACAACGGTAACAGGAAAAAATGCACTATACAATTTGTTGAGCAATTTCTCCTGAGTAGGGCAATCCCCAGTCTGTGATAAAAATGTACTGCTTGGGTGCACAGCAGGGCTCAAAAAGGAAGAAGCATCTTTTGAATTTTAGAGTGCAAAATTTTCTGGAATGTATAGCAGATGCCATGTCACCATTGGCGAGCCCCTGATGTGACTAAACAGTGGACCTGCCCACAAATGACCACAGTTTGGAAACTAACCCCATCAATAAGTTTTCTACATGTTTAGAGAGCAAATTTAACCCCCATGTGCTACCCAGAATCTTATAACATTGAGCTGTGAAAATGAATAAATACATTTTTAACACAAAAATGTTCCTTTCACCCCAAATTTTTAATTTTCACAAGGATAAAAGAAGAAAATGCACTAGAAAATCAGATAATTTCTCATGAGCGTGAAATACCACATATGTGATGAAATCTACTGTTTTGGTGCACAGCAGTGCTCTGAAGCGAAGGAGCGGCATTTGACTTTTTGAAAGCAATATTAGCTGGAATGGTTAGCAGATGCCATGTCGAAAGAGCCCTTGATGCATCTAAACAGTGAAGTTCCTCCAAAAGTGACCCCATTTTGGAAATTAAACCCCTCAAGGAACTTATCTAGATTTTTGGTGAGCCCCTTGAACTCCTAAATGGTTCATAGAATTTAATAACATTGAGCCATGAAAGTGAAACAAAGCATTTTTACCCACAAAAATGATGATTTAACCCCAAATGTTTCATTTTTACAATGATAACAGGAGAAAATGAGCAACACAATTTGTTGTGCAATTTCTCCTGAGTATGCCTTTACCACATGTGTGAGGGAAATAATCTGTTTAGAGTCATGGCTGAACTTGGAAGGTAAGGTGCACCATTTGACTTTTTGAATGCAAAATTGTCTGGAATCTTTAGCGGACACCATGTCATCTTTTGAGAGCCAGTGATATAACTAAACAGTGGACTTCCCCCACAAATGACACCATTTTTGAAACTAGACCCTCAAAGAATGTATCTAAATGTTTGGTGATCCCTTTTAACCCCATAGGTGCTTCATAGAATTTTATTCCCTTGAGCCGTGAAATTGGAGAAATACATTTTTAAGCACAAAAATATTGCCTTAATCAAAAATTTTTCAACTCACCAGGGTAACAGGAGATAATGGACAGTACAATTTGTTGTGCAATTTTTCCTGAGAGCGCCAATACCCCATATGTGGTCGATAGTTTCTTTTGAGCGTCCTAGCGCCAGTATAGCACTGGATTTACTTTATATATGAAAATACTGATGGTTCCCTTTAAAGGATGTAATTTTCAAAATGGGGTGACTTTTGGGTGGTTTCCACTATTTAAACACATCAGGTGCTCTATGAATGTGACACCCCATATGTGGTTAAAAACTACTTTTGAGGGACATTACAGTGTGAAGAAGGGAAGGAGCGCCACATTTGAGTTCAGATTCAGCTGGAATGGTTTGCGGATGCCATAAAACATTGTCAGAGCCCCTGAGGTGCCATAACAGCGAAATCTTTAACAAGTGACTCCATTTTACAAACTGCACCCCTTAGTGCATTCATATCAGGGTACAGTGAGCATATTGAAACTATAGGTGTGTCACAATTTTAATACTATTGGGCGATGAAGAAAAAAAAAATTACATTTTTACCACTAAAATGTTAAGGCAGATTTCCAATTTTCACAAGGAGAACAGGTAAGAGAGGCAGCATAATGTCTTACACAAATTTTTCTGAATATGGCAACACCTTATATGTGACTGTACAGTACTGCTTAGCTTCACCGCAGTGCTCAGGAAGGAAGGAGCACAGCAGAAGTCGCAGGTCTGCAGTACTTATGGGCGGCCAGGGTTGCCTAAAATGGGCCTTTCCTGAGACAGCAAAGGATATCCTAACTTATGTTATTTGCCACCTTTCTAAATAAACAACTCAGTAGAGGTAGAAATTCCAATAATTTGACTACTACATGCGTGAACCAGCACATGTGCATGCAACATGCGTTATTCTGGGAATCTTACTGTGCTAAAATGCGGTATAATGGCTTCTCCAACCACTGGCCATCCTGTCAACAGCGTTTGCTGCTTCTTCTTCCTTCATCACCGTGTCAGGTGTTCTCACAGAGGTCTCCAGCTGCAGAACCTCCAATTGTTCTTCTGCTACAGTCGAGGGGAGTGAGAGCACGTCAGCTGTTACGGAAATGGACATGGATACTGTTTTGACTGATCTATGACACTGAGCACCACATCTTTCTCAATCCACCAAAACATCTACGCCTGCACCTCCCTTACAGTCCACCAGTTTGTCCCGTACACCCTACACCACACTCTCTCAGCACAACAGCCAGACCTCAGTCCATCAGTTGTGGTCACATAAAAGATAATTTCCTCCTACAGATACGAAAGCTAAAAGCGTGAACTTCACCATATCCAATCTGTTGGCAAAGGAAATGCTGCCTTTCCACCTGGTGGATTCATATGGCTGTCTGTCTGTATGGAGGAGAGCAGACAGCAGCTGCAGAACGACAAGGCTCAGCATGCTCCATTCACTAGTGTATGCAGGAGAGCAGACAGCAGCTGCAGAACTACAAGGCTCAGCATACTCCACCCAGGACTGTATGCAGGAGTTTTTTGCCCACCAAAAAAATGACGTGGGCTTCACCATATTTTTGTATGCTAGCCAGGTACAGCAGGCACCTACGGGCTTCCCCCAACCCCCAGCTGCCTATTTGTACCTGGCTGGGAACCAAAAATATAGGGAAGCCCGTTTTTTTTAATTATTTCATGAATTTCATGAAATATTTAAAAAACAAATGACGTGGGCTTTGCCAGATTTTTGTATGCTAGCCAGGTACAGCAGGCACCTACGGGCTGCCCCCAACCCCCAGCTGCGTATTTGTACCTGGCTGGGAACCAAAAATATAGGGAAGCCCATTTTTTTTAATTATTTCACGAATTTCATTATATAATTAAAAAACAAATGACGTGGGCTTCGCCATATTTTTGTGTCCAGCCAGGTACAACTAGGCAGCTGGGGATTGGAATCCACAGCATAGGTTGGCCCGAGCTTTCTGGGCCCCTCTGCTGCAAATTGCAGTCCGCAGCCGCCACAGAATTTGGCGCTTTCATAGAAGCGTCATCATCTGGCGCTGTATCCATCTCTTCCAGCTGCCCTGAAGCCGGGTGGCTTGCTGGGTAATTATGAGTTAATACTAGCTTTGTTTTACTACCTAGTATTAAGCCAGAGATTTTTATTATCAGCCAAGTTTGACCCTGCCATTAAGAGTCTCCAATAAAGGGTTAAAAAAAAAGACACCACATAGAGAAAAAATACCTTAATAGAAATAAATACACAGACATACTTAGAGACTCCATGTCTATTTCTCCCTCTTATTCCTCCACGATCCATGGTCTTCTGTCTTCTTTCTCCTTCAACCCATGCAGCTCTGCTATATCAGACAGCGCTGCATGGGAGGAAGGACGCCGCTGCTTCCCGTGCAGTCTTTTCACTCCGTGAGTGAGAAGAAGCTGCTGGCTGTAAGCGGTGACGTCACCGCTGACAGGCGCATTGCTATTGCAACGCTGATCTCTGTTATTGACCGGCTGTGGCAGCCGGTGAATAGCGGAACGGGGAAGCAGAACGGGGAGTCGACCATTTGCCAGAGCATGTCGCCGGTACACGGAGATACACAAACGTGCACCGTGTACTGGAAAGATGCACTGACAGGACCTAGCAATGACATCTAGCCATGTGACCAGTCTGTAGCCAATGAGATAATAGACATGTGACTGGTCACATGCTATTTTGACGTCACGATAGGTCCTATCATCAGTGCTGGTTACCCGAAGGATGCAGCGATTATCAAAAGGAAAAGCGGCGGGAGACAGAGTGCCATACGCATCGCGGGGGCAGGTAAGTGTTCTGGCAATGTTTATTAACTGTATGTGTACATTTATAATGTGTTTTTATGTGTTTGTGTTTGCCTGCCATTGTTTTCAATGGGGCTTGAGAGGTTCGTCGAACGGCTCGCCGAACCAAACTCGTTTTCGACCTCCGTTCGACGAACCGAACGAAACTCGAGCCTCTAGAGGCTCGCTCATCTCTAATTTTGACCCTTTTGAATTGTGGTCTTCAAAAATGGAAGAAGGGCCTGAGCTCGCCAGTCACACCTTGGAAGGTTTGTCATGCCCGACAGCCGGCTGTCCCCTGAAAGTTTAGACCACCTAAATTTCATCCAGATGAACAATTCATGAATCGCCAATGACTTTTTCACCTTAGTCACAGACTATGCAGATTAGGGGATGGTAGAGTTTTTAGTGGACTGCATTCATCTTGCTTTATTGCAGTCTGGGACAGCTTTATCATGGTTTCTGGGGCTACTGTTGCTACTGCCTCTGATGTTATGAATAACTACTAAGTGCCTTGGTGGGGCTATAGTCATAAAGTGTGTCCACCGTTGTTACTTTTATAATTTTTTTTTTTGTTTGAATGAAGTGCCTAATATTCCTCCTGCTATACTTTTCCGCTTTTTGCTTCCTCCTGAGTCACATTTTATTTGTAAATGGAGACTCTTTTTCGGGTCTACTTGTTGTGTATTGCTTGTAATGACAGGGGTCTCAGAGCATAAGGCCTACAACTGTCACTCATTCACCTCTTATTGATCAATGTTTAAGATGAAAATGCTGGGCCAGGACTTGTTTCAGGCCCTGTCCCATGCATCTATACTGCACCATTATACTACTTGTACTCTGGGGCAATTGATGCCACTTTAGTGGTGTCTGCTCCATATTGTTTGAAATGTGGAGACTCCAAGTTGGGTCTCCATGTTGTGTGTTGTTTGTAATGGCAGGGTTCTCAGAGCATCAGGCCTACACCTGTCACTCGTCCACATTACTGATCAATGCTTAACCTAAAAATGCTTGGCCAAGACCTTTCACATGCCCTGTCCCATGCATCCATGCTGTGCCATTATATTACTTGTACTCTGGGGCAATTGATTTCCCTTTTTCAGTGTCTGCCCATAATTTTTCGGAAATGTGGAGACTCCAAGTTGGGTCTCCATGTTGTGTGTTGCCTGTAGTGGCAAGGGTCTCAGAGCACACCCTTAGTTTTAACTTAATTTGAAAGCTGTAAATGCTGGCCCAGACCCTGTTTCACGCAAGTCCTCACTGCTGTGACAGGACACTATTAATACTCTGGGACAATTGATGCCAATATTGGTGCAACCTGAGTCTGGCTGAGCAAAGAAGCAGTTTGAGATGTTGCCTGAGGTATGAGGGCTCCCAGCCCATCCGACCTACACCTGTCACTCATCCACCTCAATATATTTTAATCGTCTAGGAAACTAATAGCTGTGCTTGGAGCTGTTTTGGCATCTTTTGGACCTCCTGAAGGTTTTGTCTATGCCATTGAATTTGCCTCCCATTCAATTCAATGAGGTTTGGATATGTTCATTAAACTGTTCATCAAACTGTTCTACGAACAACGGGGAAGTCGACGAATCGAACCAAACCTTGAGAAGTTAGCTCATCTCTAGTCTGTAACTCAGTGACATTTTGCATTGTTGTTGGGTTTATTTTTTGAAAGGGGAGACATAGCCCTTTTCCAGTGCTTTTGTTCTACCAGTAATGTTAAATCCCTCAATATTTCCATTAACAGATGACGGACCTGAGTAAGGACATTTTCTGGTTGAATGCTAAGAGTGGGAATTTATATGAAGAAAACTGAAAAGACAAAAGGCGCTAATAGGGTCTAACGTTAAAGAACATTTGAAGGTAATATCATATGTGCTCACCTGATGCAGTTGTGAAAATAGTCACAACTGCTATTGAAAGTGTATAAATTATGGCTGCAGCAGGCACCACAAGGAGCTTAGCTTCAAACGATCGAAGGACAAGTAAACTCCCAAGCTATCGTAAGAAGATGGTCAGCAGTAATGGTTAAATTGTGATTTTATTGTTTTGGAGATCACATCTCTTTGCTCAGATAAATCCCACATGTACAGGAAGGAAGGAAAAGAAAGAGATGTGATCTTCGAAACACGCAATAAAATAACGATTTACTCATTACTTCTGACCATCTTACGACAGCACAGGAATCCAGTTCTACTTTGATCATTTGATGCTAAATAAGGAAGATCGAATACCTCAAATATTCAGCTTCGCGAATATTTGACGAATAATTCGCCGCCATGCGATTATTCGATGCGCAATGTAAGTCTATGGGAAGCCCGAATAGTTCAGAATAGTTGTTATTCGGGTTTCCCATAGACTTACATTGCGCATCGAATATTCGCGAATAGTCGAATAGCGGCGATCTATTCGGAAAATATTCGCGAAGCTGAATATTTAAGGTATTTGATTATCCCTAATGCTAAAGGGTGTGAATTTCGTCTACTGAACATTTTGCATCAGTTCACAAATTTTCTTACGTTCTATGCTGAGCACTTACATAAGGTCTTCCATCTACATCTCCAAAATATGTGATTCAGGTGACACCCAAGTAGCTGATTCACTGTAGTGAGGCAGAAGAGTTACTCTAGACTATATTTGTCCTCTGTTCAATGATGTCTATCTTTTCAAAGGTACACAAAACTGTTGAAGAAAAAAAATAATTTTTACCAGCTCACCTGAGGTTGCTTCAATGAGGCTTAATAGCATTGCTGAGAGCACAGAAAAAATCATGTGGTCCCATGTTCAGATACAAGTTAATATGTAGGTAAAAAGGGAACGGGTTTAATGCCACTTTAAAAACCACAAATGCTGTAGATTAAAAGATTTCTTTTAATTTTTACAGTTCTACGCGTTTCAGAGACATCTCCGTCTCCTTCCTCAGGAAACAAGAAATCATACTTCAACACATGGCTGTCAGGACCTATATATAGGTATCCATGTTGCCACGTATGCATTTAGAATGTAAACAGCCCATATGACTCAGCGCCACATGGAAAAGAAGAAAAAAAAGAAAAAAAGGAAAAAAACAGCAATTCATCAGGAACAACACAAAGAAAAATTACATACAAGAACAACAAGAAACATAAATAAATGCGGAAATAAATGCATAATAAATAAATAAATAAACCACATTTTTGAAACAAACTTAAGACCATTTTTTGCGAGTTGTTTTGAGTAAAAAGCAAAAGGAAGAGAGGCTTCAGATGGTATATAAACCTAGAAGGTATAAGTGAGCAAACTGGTTCTGAGACCCCTGCACTAAACGAGAATTTAGTAACAGTGAGCGGGTACAAATACTCAAGCTTAGATAAATAAATGTGAGAGGGCATTAACCCATCCAAGACACAAAAGTAAATATTGGGGACAGTGGATTTATATAAATAAAAAGGAATTTCAGCGCCAAAAATGTGCACATTTTATGTATGTAATTATATGTGTGAAAGTAATGAAAAAAAGTTTTAGCACAAAAACTTGAATAGATTGCAGTGAAAATGTCACGAATTTTCTCATTAGTGGTGTAGTAAACAGAATAGCTGCACATTGAGTTGTGAAAAACACAGAAATAAACGGGAGAAACTCACTCTGAGACTCACCTCGAAGGAGCAATTTTAGGCTATGTGTCCACGTTGCTTTTTACCTGCTTTTTCAACTGCAGCGTTTAATTTCAAAATGGATGTGTTCTGCTCTTCAAGCTTAGTCTGTGGGAATTTGGGTTTCTAAACCCCACTATGCAGTTCAAACTGCAGCCTTTTTGTGGCAGAAATTTGGGCAACCCAACCCAAATTCCCACAGACTAAGCTTGAAGAGCAGAACACATCCATTTTGGCATTAAACGCTGCAGTTGAAAAAGCAGGTAAAAAGCAGGTAAAAAGCAACGTGGACACATAGCCTTTTAGTCAAAGAGGAGAAAAATTGCTGGGGCACAAGCGTGAAAAAGGTGATGGGAGTTCACGATGCAGAAAGGTAATGAAAGTTCAAGACCGTGGGAACCAAACCAATGCGCCTGCGTGAGCGGTGCAGGAGTAACATTACAGTGGTTTAATGTAGCGGCGAGGATTACAAGAGATATAAAGAACGGTGATTAATAAACACGCAAACTCTGCAGTTATTACGCTGATGAAAGAATTATTAAAAATGCATAAAACATGACAAAGACTAGAAGAGTGGGGAAGAGGATAACGCGCTAAAAGTATTTGTAAAAAATATATACTAAAAACATCATATAGATTTATACTAAAAAATTAACATATTTTACAAATAAAAAAGGGGAGAAAATGAATTTTTAAAAGACAGATGAAAATATAAATATAAGTATCAAACATGAATATTAATATCAATATAAAAATTGATATAAAAACACAAACATAGAAATTTGAGGGGTAAAAACTCCCTTTAAAATATTGTAAAAACTCAATAAAAAAAAGTAAAACAAGTAAAGACTGATAAATTATGAGCAATAGGGGGTAGAGTAAATTAATAGAACAAATCAGTGACCTTATTGAGACCTAAAGGTTTTAATGTATTTATTTTTTGTGGATCCAGAAGGTCTCCTTTGTGCTATAAGTTTCTACCCTATTAGGAGCATTAGGGGCTATTTGCTCTATTGGTGTAATTTTGAAATCCATACTTTTGTTATGTTTCAAAGCACAATGTTTAGAGAGCCCATGGAGCATGTGCTTATTTTCACATTGTGCCTATGTGAATTTAACCTGTTGTGGAGAGCTTGACTGGTTCTCCCTATTTATTGTTTACCACAAATACAGTCTATAGGCCCCTTTACACACTGAGACTTTCTAGCGATCCCACCAGCGATCCCAACCTGGCCGGGATCGCTACAAAGTCTCTGGTGAGCTGTCAAACAGGCAGACCTGGCCAATGACGCAACAGCGATCCGGACCTGCAGAACGACCTAGCTAGTCATTGGGGACGTTGTAAAGCAGCTTTTTGAAAGGGAAGTCGCTAACAAAGTCGCTGTAAAGTCCCCTTTACACACTGAGACTTTGCTGCACAACGGGAAACAAAGGACCAAAGAATGGTCCTGAACGATTTGTAGCGATCAGCAACTTCACAGCAGGGGCCAGGTCGCTGATGTGTTTCACACACTGCAATGTCGCTGGGGAGGACGCTATAACGTCACAAAACTGGTGACGTTACAGCGATGTCGTTTGCAATGTTGCAGTGTGTAAAGCCACCTTATGTCTACAAGGTATATCACATAGTCTGACGGACATGTCAGGCGGCTTTTTATGGGAACATTTTCTGAACCTCCCTGGGAGCAGAACGTGGTCCTTTTGTGATATATGTTCTTACAACAAAGGTGATTTTTAAGTCCACATCAGTAGGAGCCAACTGTAGTGGCTGTTTTGCTCATAGCTGGAGGTGCTCTTAATTTACTGGGGGCTACAATATTTTTAATGGTCGGCGCTCTTCTAAAAGTGACCCCTGGACGAGCAAGTAACATGTTTTTGAGAATGGGGTCATTCAGTAATATCCCCCAATGTTTGGAAAAAATGTTCCTAATAGTCATGTTATCACTGCTGATGGTAGTAATAAATAGAAAATAAAATAGGAACTTTTATTATTATTATTATTATTATTATTAACATTTATAAAATCGCTCATTCGAGGTGAGTCTCGAAGTGAGTTTCTCCCGTTTATTTCTGTGTTTTTGTCACAACTCAATGTGCATCTATTCTGTTTAACACACCACTAATGGGAAAATTAGTGACATTTTGACTGCGATCTATTCAAGTTTTTGCGCTATAACCTTTTTTGTTACTTTCACACATATAATTACATACATAAAATGTGCACATTTTTGGCACTGAAATTCCTTTTTATTTATATAAATCCACGGTCCCCAATATTTATTTTTGTGTCTTGGATGGGTTAATGCCATCTCACATTTATTTATCTAAACTTGAGTATTTATACCCGCTCACTGATACTAAATTCTCATTTAGTGCAGGGGTCTCAGCACCAGTTTGCTCACTTATACCTTCTAGGTTCGTATACCATCTGAAGCCCCCATTCCTTTTGTTTTTTACACAAAACAACATGCAAAAAATGGTCTTAACTTTGTTTGAAAAAAGAGAGAGAAAGAGAGATAGAGAGAGAGAGAGAGAGAGAGAGAGAGAGGACTTCCATTACAACGCACGACGGACGCCGATGCATCCGTCGCTGTCAGTTTTTTTGCCGCATAGAAAAAAACGTTAAATTCTACATTACTTCTGCCCAATGGTCAGTCACTCCACGACTGATTTGTCGCAAAACGGATGCAACGCAAGGCCATCAGTCAAAATCCGTCAAACATTTTGCAGGATTCATTTTTTTCTCAAAGCGACAGATTGTGACTAAGGGAAAAAGATGGAAGAGTGAAAGCAGTCTTACTTGTAACTAGAGATGAGTGAACCGGTCGTGGTTCGGCTCGAGTTTGGTTCGCCGAACGGAGGTCCCGTTCGAGTTCGGTTCGTCGAACCGAGCTCGAACCGCATAGGAAACAATGGCAGGCTTTCACAAACACATAAAAACACCTAGAAAACACCCTCAAAGGTGTCCAAAAGGTGACAAACAACTCACAACACAACACAAACACATGGGAAAGTGACAAGGACATATACTCTTGCGAAAACAAAAGAGCTGGACAAGGAAAAAGAGGAGGAGACACAGATATAGGCATGACACGCCCTTCTAAAATCATGTAAAACACCGCAAGGTGACTCCAAGCAGAGTCTCCCTTTTTTCCAAAAATTGGGCCCCACACACACCACCCCTTCAGTGGCAGCAGTTGTGCCCCAGTTGTACACTTCACAGCTAGATTTGCATCAAGCACATTCAAAAATACGCCATTCTTAACCGTCCCCAGGATGACACCGGGGTAGGTAGCTAAGTCTTTCCTGATCCCAGCTCTGTTCATCTTGGATCATTTTTAAAAACAATGTAAGCAAGGGTTACTCCAAGCGGAGTCTCCCTTTTTTCCAAAAATTGGGCCCCACACACACCCACCCCTTCAGTGGCAGCACTTGTGCCCCAGTAGTACACTTCACAGCTAGATTTGCATCAAGCACATTCAAAAATACGCCATTCTTAACCGTCCCCAGGATGACACCGGGGTAGGTACCAAAGTTTTTCCTGATCCCAGCTCTGTTCATATTGGCTCCTTTTTAAAAACACTGTAAGCAAGGGTTACTCCAAGCGGAGTCTCCCTTTTTTCCAAAAATTGGGCCCCACACACACCCACCCCTTCAGTGGCAGCAGTTGTGCCCCAGTTGTACACTTCACAGCTAGATTTGCATCAAGCACATTCAAAAATACGCCATCCTTAACCGTCCCCAGGATAACCCCGGGGTAGGTAGCAAAGTCTTTGCTGAACCATGACTTGTTCATCTTGGCTCCTTTTAAAAAACACAGCAAGCAAGGGTTACTCCAAGCAGAGTCTCCCTTTTTTCCAAAAATTGGGCCCCACACACACCCACCCCTTCAGTGGCAGCACTTGTGCCCCAGTTGTACACTTCACAGCTAGATTTGTATCAAGCACATTCAAAAATACGCCATCCTTAACTGTCCCCAGGATGACACCGGGGTAGGTAGCAAAGTCTTTGCTGAACCATGACTTGTTCATCTTGGCTCCTTTTAAAACACACAGCAAGCAAGGGTTACTCCAAGCGGAGTCTCCCTTTTTTCCAAAAATTGGGCCCCACACACACCCACCCCTTCAGTGGCAGCAGTTGTGCCCCAGTTGTACAATTCACAGCTAGATTTGCATCAAGCACATTAAAAAATACGCCATTCTTAACCGTCCCCAGGTTGACACCGGGGTAGGTAGCAAAGTCTTTCCTGATCCCAGCTCTGTTCATCTTGGCTCCTTTTTAAAAACACTGTAAGCAAAGGTTACTCAAAGCGGAGTCTCCCTTTTTTCCAAAAATTGGGCCCCACACACACCCACCCCTTCAGTGGCAGCACTTGTGCCCCAGTTGTACACTTCACAGCTAGATTTGCATCAAGCACATTCAAAAATACGCCATCCTTAACCGTCCCCAGGATGACCCCGGGGTAGGTAGCAAAGTCTTTGCTGAACCATAACTTGTTCATCTTGGCTCCTTTTAAAAAACACAGCAAGCAAGGGTTACTCCAAGCGGAGTCTCCCTTTTTTCCAAACATTGGGCCCCACACACACCCACCCCTTCAGTGGCAGCAGTTGTGCCCCAGTTGTACACTTCACAGCTAGATTTGCATCAAGCACATTAAAAAATACGCCATTCTTAACCGTCCCCAGGATGACACCGGGGTAGGTAGCAAAGTCTTTTCTGATCCCAGCTCTGTTCATCTTGGCTCCTTTTTAAAACCACTGTAAGCAAGGGTTACTCCAAGTGGAGTCTCCCTTTTTTCCAAAAATTGGGCCCCACACACACCCACCCCTTCAGTGGCAGCAGTTGTGCCCCAGTTGTACACTTCACAGATAGATTTGCATCAAGCACATTCAAAAATACGCCATCCTTAACCGTCCCCAGGATGACACTGGGGTAGGTAGCAAAGTCTTTGCTGAACCATGACTTGTTCATCTTGGCTCCTTTTAAAAAACACAGCAAGCAAGGGTTACTCCAAGCGGAGTCTCCCTTTTTTCCAAAAATTGGGCCACACACACACCCACCCCTTCAGTGGCAGCACTTGTGCACCAGTTGTACATTTCACAGCTAGATTTGCATCAAGCACATTCAAAAATACGCCATCCTTAACCATCCCCAGGATGACACCGGGGTAGGTAGCAAAGTCTTTGCTGAACCATGACTTGTTCATCTTGGCTCCTTTTAAAAAACACAGCAAGCAAGGGTTACTCCAAGCGGAGTCTCCCTTTTTTTTCCAAAAATTGGGCCACACACACACCCACCCCTTCAGTGGCAGCACTTGTGCCCCAGTTGTACACTTCACAGCTAGATTTGCATCAAGCACATTAAAAAATACGCCATTCTTAACTGTCCCCAGGATGACCCCGGGGTAGGTAGCACAGTCTTTCCTGATCCCAGCTCTGTTCATCTTGGCTCCTTTTTAAAAACACTGTAAGCAAAGGTTACTCCAAGCAGAGTCTCCCTTTTTTCCAAAAATTGGGCCCCACACACACCCACCCCTTCAGTGGCAGCAGTTGTGCCCCAGTTGTACACTTCACAGCTAGATTTGCATCAAGCACATTCAAAAATACGCCATAATTAACCGTCCCCAGCATGACACCGGGGTAGGTAGATAAAGTCTTTGCTGAACCATGACTTGTTCATCTTGGATCATTTTTAAAAACAATGTAAGCAAGGGTTACTCCAAGCGGACTCTCCCTTTTTTTTTAAAAATTGGGCCACACAGACACCCCATCAGTGGCAACTCTTGTGCCCTAGTTGCAAACAGGATGTTTTGATTTGCATCAAGCACATTCCAAATCTACAAGCATTTACTCTCCCCAGGATGACACAGGGGTAGTAAATTCCTTGTGGATCAATGAATTGTTCATTTTGATGAACGTTAGTCTATCCACATTGTCACTGGACAGACGCGTGCGCTTATCTGTCAGCACACACCCAGCAGCACTGAAGACACGTTCAGAGACAACGCTGGCAGCTGGACACGACAAAATCTCCAAGGCGTAACTGGAGGGCTCTGGCCATTTTTCAAGATTTGAAGCCCAAAATGAGCAAGGCTACATTTGCAAAGTCATGGCATCAATGTTCATTTGCAGATACTCCTGTATCATCCTCTCCAGCCGTTGACTATGTGTCAGACTTGTTGTCTCTGGTGGCCTTGCAAAGGACGGTCTAAAAAAATTATGGAAAGATTCCATAAAATTGCTGTTACCAGCACCAGATACGGTGCTACTGGTACGGGTAGACTGTTCAAGATGACGAGACCGTCCCATGTTTGTCAAGTTACAACTGGGAGATTCACTTCCTGCACCTGCACGGTTATTTGGTGGAAAAGCCGAGCTAAGATCGAGTAACAGCTTCTGCTGATACTCCTGCATACGTGCGTCCCTTTCTATGGCTGGAATTATGTCACAAAATTTGGACTTGTACCGGGGATCTAATAGTGTGGCAAGCCAGTAGTCATCATCACTTCTAATTTTGACAATACGAGGGTCATGTTGGAGGTAGTGCAGCAAGAAGGCGCTCATGTGTCTTGCGCAGCCATGCGGACCAAGTCCACGCTGTGTTTGTGGCATAGAGGCGCTAACCGTTCTTTCTTCCTCTGACATCTCCCCCCAACCTCTTTCAACTGAAATTTGACCAAGGTCTCCCTCATACGCTGAGTCTTCCATGTCCATGGACAGTTCGTCATCCATTTCTTCATGTTCTCCTGCACCTTCCTCAACATTTCGCCTGCTACCATGCGCCCTTGTTGATCCCTGTTCGCCATGGTCCCATGCCTGCCGCGTTGGTGATGATGAACGTCTGGACCTTGGTGATGTTGTTGTCCCTTGCGCATATGAATCCTCCTGTAGTTCCTCCCCTTCCTGTTGTCCCACCCCCTGACTCCGAATAGTGTTTAGCGTGTGCTCCAGCATGTAAATGACTGGAATTGTCATGCTGATAATGGCATTGTCAGCGCTAAACATATTCGTCGCCATGTCGAAACTGTGCAGAAGGGTGCATGGGTCCTTGATCTGAGACCACTCTATCTCGTTGGCCCAGGCTATACGTCATGACGTATTGCACCAGGGCTCGGCGGTGCTGCCACAGTCGCTGTAACATGTGGAGAGTCAAATTCCAGCGTGTCGCCACATCGCATTTCAGGCGATGAACCGGCAGGCCGAAAGACTTCTGGAGCGATGCAAGTCGTTCAGCTGCGGCGGTTGAATGGCGGAAGTGAGCAGACAGTTTTCGTGCCCTGGTCAGAAGGCCATCTAGGCGGGGATAGTGTGTTAAAAATTGCTGGACAACAAGGTTCAACACGTGAGCAATACAAGGCACGTGTGTCACCTTGCCCAGGCGAAGGGCCGCACCCAGGTTTGCAGCATTGTCGCACACGGCCTTACCAGGCTGCAGGTTGAGTGGAGACAACCATTTATTAAACTCGGACCGCAGAGCTGACCACAACTCCTCAGCTGTGTGACTCTTATTCCCATGACATGTCAAGCTAAAGACCGCCTGATGCCGTTGCGCTCTGCTGCCAGCATAGTAATGAGGGGTGCGTGATTCCTTCTGCGCAGTGAGAACGCTGGTGGCCTGACCAGGCAGGCTTGGGGCGGAGGTGAAGGACCCAGATGAGGTGGAGGAGGCAGAAGCAGTGGCGGAAATTGGACAGACAGAGGATTGACACACAAGTCGTGGGGACGGCAAGACTTGTGCAGCAGACCCTTCACCATCTATCACCATAGTTACCCAGTGCCCAGTCAGCGACATGTAATGTCCCTGTCCATGCTTACTGGTCCAAGTATCGGTGGTGAAATGCACCCGTTCACACAAAGAGTTTCTCAAGGAAGCGGTGATGTTGTGTGCGACATGCTGGTGTAGCGCGGGCACACCCTTCTTAGAGAAGTAGAGGCGACTGGGCATCTGGTACTGGGGCACAGCGACAGACATAAGGTCTCTAAAATCCTGTGTGTCCACCAGGCGGAAAGGCAGCATTTCGGTAGCCAAGAGCTTACAGAGGGATAAAGTCAACCTCTTAGCTTTGTTATGGGTCGCAGGAAATGGCCTTTTATTTGTCCACATCTGAGGGACAGAGATCTGGCTGCTGTGTGTAGACGGTGTTGAGTAGGGTGTCCCTGGAAAAATGCAGCTTTGTGAGGAAAGTGCAGGCGTAGACATGATGTTGCCTTCATCCAACGTTGGTGCTATCGATGTCTGAGAGAGCTGTACACATGCACTTGTTTCCCCTTCCAAACCAACTGACGACCTACCAAGCAAACTGCCTGTTGCGGTTACAGTGGTGGAAGTTGTGCGTGGAAAACCACGTGTGACAGCTGTCCCCACAGACCTAGAAGATGAAGAGCGCGCGGATGCACTAGAAGGGGCAGGCGGTGGATGGTTCACTCCGCTAGGCCGCATTGCAGCAAGGTGAGCTTCCCACCGGGACATATGATATTTATTCATGTGACGATTAGAGATGAGCGAACCGGTCGCGGTTCGGCTCGAGGTCGGTTCGCCGAACGGAGCTCCCGTTCGAGTTCGGTTCGTCGAACGTTTGACGAACCGAACTCGAACCAATAGGCTATAATGGGAGGCAATCACAAACACATAAAAATGCATTATAAATGTGCACATACAGTAAATAAACATTGCCATAACACTTACCGGTCCCCGCGATCCCTCCTGCACTCTGTCTCCTGCCGCTATTCCATCCGATGATCGCTGAATCCTCCCGGTGACCGGCACTGCCAGCAGAGAAGCAGGACCTATCGTGACGTCAAAATAGCCATGTGACCAGTCACGTGGCTATTATCTCATTGGCTACAGACTGGTCAGATGACTATGACGCGTCATGTAGGACCTGCGAGTGCATCTCTCCGGTACACGGTGCACATATGTGTATCGCCGTGTACCGGCGATATGCTCTAGCACACGGTCGACTCCCCGTTCCGTTAGGGACCGGCTGACACAACCGGTCATTAACGGAGATCACCGTTGCCATAGCAACGCAGTTAGCTGTGACGTCACCGCCAACCGCGGCTCCGGGAGCACCGTTGCTATGGTAACGCGTCTGTCAGTGTTACCGCTGTTACCGCTAGCAGCACTGATTACTCACGGAGTGAAGGCTGCACGCTGCTTCCCGATTGTAGTGAGGATTGTAGTGAGGATGAGGTGCCCCAGCCCATCAAGTGATGGGCTGGGGCACCTCATCCTCACTACAATCGTCACTACTACTACACTAGTGAGGATTGTGGTGAGGATGAGGTGCCCCAGCTCATCAAGTGATGGGCTGGGGCACCTCATCCTCACTACAATCGTCACTACTACTACACTAGTGAGGATTGTAGTGAGGATGAGGTGCCCCAACCCATCAAGTGATGGGCTGGGGCACATCATCCTCACTACAATCATCACTACTACTACACTAGTGAGGATTGTATTGAGGATGAGGTGCCCCAGCCCATCAAGTGATGGGCTGGGGCACCTCATCCTCACTACAATCGTCACTACTACTACACTAGTGAGGATTGTGGTGAGGATGAGGTGCCCCAGCTCATCAAGTGATGGGCTGGGGCACCTCATCCTCACTACAATCGTCACTACTACTACACTAGTGAGGATTGTAGTGAGGATGAGGTGCCCCAGCTCATCAAGTGATGGGCTGGGGCACCTCATCCTCACTACAATCGTCACTACTACTACACTAGTGAGGATTGTAGTGAGGATGAGGTGCCCCAGCCCATCAAGTGATGGGCTGGGGCACCTCATCCTCACTACAATCCTCACTACAATCCTGAAGTGCAGTTTCTTCAAATTCATTTAAAGGCACTTGGAACGCTGAAATTGCTGCTTATAATTTAAGCCCTCTATTAAATCCTCTTATCAGCGCTGGTTTATTGGGGATTTGTTGGGCTGACAGGGGGTAATAAAGATGGAGTCTCTAATGTGTCTGTGTATTTATTTCTATTAAAGTATTTTTTCTCTGTGTGGTGTCTTTTTTTTTAACCCTTTATTGGAGATTCTTAATGGCCGGGTCAAACGTGCCTGACATTAAGAATCTCTGGCTTAATACTGGCTAGTAAAACAAAGCCAGTATTAACTCGTGATTACCCAACAAGCCACCCGGCTCCAGGGCTGTTGGAAGAGTTGGATACAGCGCCAGATGATGGCGCTTCTATGAGAGCGGCATTTTCTGGGACGGCTGCGGACTGAAATTCACAGCAGAGGCGCCCAGAAACCTCGGGCTAACCTGTGCTGCGGATTCCAATCCCCAGCTGCCTAGTTGTACCTGGCTGGACACAAAAATGGGGTGAAGCCCACGTCATTTGTTTTTTAATTATTTCATGAAATAAGTGAAATAATTAAAAAAAAAACGGGTTTCCCTATATTTTTGGTTCCCAGCCGGGTACAAATAGGCAACTGGGGGTTGGAGGCAGCCCGTGGCTGCCTGCTGTACCTGGCTAGCATACAAAAATATGGCGAAGCCCACGTCATTTTTTTGGTGGGCAAAAAACTTCTGCATACAGTCCTGGATGGAGTATGCTGAGCCTTGTAGTTCTGCAGCTGCTGTCTGCTCTTCTCCATACAGACAGACAGCAGCTGCAGAACTACAAGGCTCAGCATACTCCATCCAGGACTGTATGCAGAAGTTTTTTGCCCCCTGAAAAAATGATGTGGGCTTCGTCATATTTTTGTATGCTAGCCAGGTACAGCAGGCAGGTACGGCTGCCCCAAACCCCCAGTTGCCTATTTGTACCCGGCTGGGAACCAAAAATAAAGGGAAGCCCTTTTTTTTATTATTTCATGAATTTCATGAAATAATTAGAAAACAAATGACGTAGGCTTCGCCCCATTTTTGTGTCCAGCCAGGTACAACTAGGCAGCTGGGGATTGGAATCCGCAGCACAGTTTGGCCTGAGCTTTCTGGGCCCCACTGCTGCGAATTGCAGTCTGCAGCCGCCTCAGAAAATGGCATTTTCATAGAAGCGCCATCTTCTGGCGCTGTATCCAACTCTTCCAGCACCTGCCTGCTAGACCTGGCTAGCATACAAAAATATGGCGAAGCTCACGTCCTTTTTTTGTAGTTTTTTGGCAAAAAAAATAAAAAATTCTTCCCTGGATTTTCCATTGCCAGTGAAGGTAACACCAAGCAGTGGGGGTTAGCAGCCAGTAGCTGCTTGGATTACCCTTAGCTAGCAATACAAAAAATGCAGCGTGAGCCCATATATATTTTTTTTAATTATTTATTTAAATAACTAAAAACAAAATGGGCTTTCCTGTATTTTGATTGCTGGACATCACAGTGCTGTAAAAATAAATCTTTAAAAAAAATGACGTAGCGCTCCGCGGTATTTTTGATTCTCAGCGCAGATAAAGCAGACAGCTATGGGTTGCCACCCCCATCTGCCTGCCGTTACCTTGGTTGGCAATCAAAATACAGGGAAGCCCATTAATTTTTTCTATTTAAAAAATAGTTAAAAAAAAAAATGACGTTGGATCCCCCCATTTTTGATAGCCAGCTAGGGTAAAGCAGACGGCTGTAGCCTGAAAACCACAGCTGGCAGCTTTACCGTGGTTGGGGATCCAATGTGGAGGTCCCCCCAGGCTCTTTTTTTATAATTATTTTATAAATATTAATAATTACACAAAAAAAGTAGGGTCCCCCCCAAATTGGATCACCAGCCAAGGTAAAGCGGACAGCTGTGGTCTGGTATTCTCAGGGTGGGAAGGTCCATAGTTATTGGGCCTTCACAGCCTAAAAATAGCAGGCCGCAGGCACCCCAGACGTGGCGCATCCACTAGATGCGCCAATCCTGGCGCTTCACCCCAGCTCATCCCATGCCCTGGTGCAGTGGCAAACGGGGTAAAAAAAAAAAAAATCGACAAAAGAAATTTATTTGAAAAAACAGTCCCCAAAACATTTCCTCTTTCACCAATTTATTGTAAGAAAAAAAATAAAGGGGTCCCATGACGACTCTGGACCCTCTAGAATATGGGGGGGAGACACTCAGGGAACGTATCCCCCATTTTCTAGGAGTGCGGACCCTTCATGTGAGGAGTGTGGGTGCAATGAATCTGCACTCACTCTCCCCGGGTCCACAGCAGCAGAGTCCATGTCGTAATGGTTGCTACCAAAGCTGCAATGCCCTGCTCATGAGGTAATGGCATGCCTAATCAGGAGAACTACTGTGGAGGAAGCTCTGCTCACTGGTATATAGGTGCTCAGAGGTAATAATAGATAAAATTAGTGAGTAACCTCGGCACTCTAAATCTCCCAGACTAAGTCAGTAAGTCACAACGGATAGTAATGCAAAATCACTCTTTATTGGTCCGTATTAAGAAAAAAAAAATTTTCATAAGCATATATGTTTTTGTCCAAAACAAGTTACAAATGACGTTTCGGCCTGAGCCTTCGTCAGATTGGACTTATCTGCATGTAATCCTGAAAAATGACAATAATCAGTATCACATAAGAGTGAGAGAACAATAACATAAATTCGAACAATGTAGAGGTACAATTGGGATGCAGCAAAAAAATTGCAACACAGCAAGAAATGAAACACATGATACAAATGTCATAATACAGTACAAGGACAATATAGTAATGACAAATATGGGGTCAGAGTAGGCTTAGACAGCTCTGGTACGAAAGAGATGTCAATCATAAAGTAACATGTGCAGTAGGTGTAGAGCAACACTATGCATGGCAGAGCTAATGGGTAGACCGACCATAGAAAAAGAAGTGGAGAAAAAGTGGAGAAAAAGTGGAGAAAAAGTGGAGAAAAGGTGGAGAAGAAGTGGAGAAGTGGAGAAAAGGTGGAGAAGAAGTGGAGAAAAAATGGAGAAAAATTGGAGAAAAAGTGGAGAAAAAGTGGAGAAAAAGTGGAGAAAAAGTGGAGAAAAAATGGAGAAAAAGTGGAGAAAAAGTGGAGAAAAAGTGGAGAAAAAATGGAGAAAAAGTGGAGAAAAGGTGGAGAAGAAGTGGAGAAAAGGTGGAGAAGAAGTGGAGAAAAAGTGGAGAAAAAATGGAGAAAAAGTGGAGAAAAAATGGAGAAAGAGTGGAGAAAAAGTGGAGAAAAAATGTAGAAAAAGTGGAGAAGAAGTGGAGAAGAAGTGGAGAAAAAGTGGAGAAAAAGTGGAGAAAAAGTCAAGAGAAAAAGTGGAGAAAAAGTGGAGAAGAAGTGGAGAAGAAGTGGAGAAGAAGTGTTTGTTCATGCCAGATGGGAGATAAATAATTTTTTACCGGCGCTGTCATTTACTGTAACGTGATCATCGGTGTACGGTGTATACCTGTGATCACGTGAGCGGGGACCGGAAAAACCATCCTGAATCATGATCTCCAGGGTCTCAGCTAGCCCTGAAACCCCGGAGATTTTCTGACGCCGGGGGGCGTTATTCACTTATTTCTGCCTGCTGTTTATAAACGGCAGATCAGAATAAGGCTACATTAACACGACCGATCCATTTTTGCGGTCTGCAAAAAAAGTCCGTTTTTTTTCTCGGGTGCATTCGTGTGGCATCCGTTTCCGTTCCGTAGACGGTCCGTATGTCATCTGTTTGTCATCTGTGTGCCTTCCGTTTTTTTTGTGTACTGCAAAAAAACTGAAGGAGGGTAAATGCATAAATTTACCCAGGATCCATAGCTTCATCCTACATGAGGCGGTCACATGTTCACTCCAGTGCCATTTTCTACTGCTTTTCACAGCGTAGAGCGCTCTGGTGATTTTCTTGTGCTTGCGCACTTCATATCAGTCTTTTCTGTTATTATAATGGCAGAAAGACAAATAATGTCCCACTCTCCTGCATTTTGTAATTTTGCACCCTTTGGTGCCTTTCATGTGGCACTAAGGGGTGCTTAGCTTTGTATTTAGCCAAAAAAATGAAAAAAAAAATGACGTAGGGTTCCCCCTAGTTTTGTAGCCAGCTAGGGTAAAGCAGACGGCTGCAGCCAGCAGACCACAGCTGGCAACCTCACCTTGGCTGGTAATCCAAAACTGAGGGCACCCCACGCTGTTATTTTAAATTAAATAAATAATTAAAAAAAAAAAACATGTAGGGGTTCCCCCAAAATTGGATCACCAGCCAAGGTAAAGCAGACAGCTGGGGTCTGATATTCTTAGACTAGGGAGGTCCATGGTTATTGGACTCTCCCCAGCCTAAAAATAGCAGGACGCAGCCGCCCCAGAAGTGGCGCATCCATTAGATGCGCCAATCCTGGTGCTTCGCCCCAGCTCATCCCGCGCCCTGGTGCCGTGGCAAACGGGGTAATATATAGGGTTAATACCAGATGTGTAATGTCACCTGGCATCAAGCCCTGCGGTTGGTGAGGTCAGGTGTCTATCAGATACCCGACATCACCAACCCAGTCAGTAATAAAAAAAAATAGACGACAAACACATTTTTATTTGAAAAAACACTCCCTAAAACATTCCCTCTTTAACCAATTTATTAAAAAGAAAAACAAATCCAGGTCTGGTGTAATCCAAGGGGTTGCCATGACGATCCAAACTGTCCCAGTCAATGAAGAGCAGAATGTTCCCCATTGGCTGGGAGAGCAATGCAGTGACCTGAGCTAACATCAATGGGTCAGCCCAGGTCTCTGAAGGGGATGACAAGTGCTGCTGTCAGCGAGGTACATTACCTGCGCTGATCTCCAGCACACTGACAGCACCTGTCACCGAGTTCAATGACCTTCACAGCCAAGTATCGCGAGAGACCCGTGACGTCACCGCTAGTCAGTCTCGGGTCGGAAGCGAGAGGTGATGTGACAAGCAGCGGCCATGGAGGACAGTGACAGCGCTGAGGTCGGGATGGCGGGACTTCCTCACCGCAGGTAAGCCGAGCGGGACCATGTGTGCAGAGTGTGTGTGTGTGTGTATGTATGTGTACACATGCCGCGGGCAGGAGGGGGCGGAGCGAGCTGAGCGGGGAAGTGTGGGCTTCCTGCACGTAATTAGGATAAACATCGGGTTACTAACCAAAGCGCTTTGCTTGGATACCCGATGTTTATCTTGGTTACCAGCTTGTGGCAGGCTGCCAGCGATGGCTCCTGCACACTGTAGCTGTAAAAAGCCCTGCTTTTTGCTGCTAGAACCGTTCTCGAACGTATCTAGAACTATCGAGCTTTTGCAAAAAAGCTCGAGTTCTAGTTCGATCTAGCACAGCCCCCAAAATCACTCGATCCGCGAACTGGAGAACCACGAACCTAGAACCGCGCTCAACTCTAGTGACGATTCATGGAAGAAGTTTTCAAACTGCTGAGGTTTTGACCTCTACTAAGAGAATCATGACAAATTTTACAGATCACATAATTTCGGCGATCTTTTGCTATGTCAAAAAAGGACCAGGCTAGGCAAGGCTTAGAGGGCATGCGACCTGTTGATCCACCCCGACTAGTGCTCAGAGGCAGAGTGGTGGCTGAGGATGCAGTTGTAGACGTGCTACCAGTACTCCGACTCTGTCCAGGAAGGCGCAAGGTAACTTCGTCATCAGTTGCATCCTCCTCCACCACCTCTGTTGACCTCCTCGAGTGCCTGACTGTGGGTTGACAGTAAGAGGGATCTAGAACTTCCTCATCAATTGTTGTGTTTGCACTCCCCTCACCCTCAGACCGAGCCTCTTCTTGCCCTGACCGAATATTTAAGTTGTCAACCCAATCTGGTATCTGCGTCTCATCGTCATCAGTATGTTCCTCATTGTCTATAACAACAGGTGTTACAGTTGGTGAAAAAGGGTCAACATTATGCTCAGAAACTTGGTCCTCACGGACTGAATCAGAGTCACAAAGGTTCTGGGCATCACTGCAGACCATTTCCTGTTCTGTACTCACTGTAGCTTGGGAGCAGACCTCTGATTCCCAGGCTATAGTGTGACTGAACAGCTCTGCAGGCTCAGCCATCTCAGTTCCACCATACTGTGCAGGGCGGATGAAGACTTCAGAGCTGGGAGAAAGCAAGTTTGATTGGGATGACAACTCAGAGGACTGGTGTTTTTTGGATGCGGATGTTGAGGTGGCGGAGAGGGCACTAGTTGGACCACTTTAAATCCATTCAAGCATTTTCCTTTTTTGGCCATCATCTACCTTTGTTCCAGTTGTCCGTGTCCGTAAAAAAGGGAGCACATCGGTTTGTCCATGGTAAGTAGTAGACATCTTACTTTTGCTGGAAGATGGTCTATCTTCAGCAGATGTTAATGGAGCTTTGCCACCTTCCCCACGGACAAACCCTTTTTTTCCTTTTCCAACACGCCTCTTACCCTTTCCGCCAGCATCTGTCATTTTGCCACTCATTTTGATTGCGACAAGATTGTGCACTGAAAATGTGGTAGTAAAAATTGAGAGGTGGTGTAGATTGCAGCGGTGGTCTATCTTTATTTACAGCAGAATAAACAACAATAATTATCACTGATAATGCAACTACGGCCCTTAAACTGGCAGCAGTGTTTGCTAGTATAATGGCTTAGTAACAATGAGTTTGAGTGTGCAATGCAGGCAAAGGTGCTGCAAATATCTTTGCACTAGTGGGACGATATAGAAGTCCAACAGCCACTTTTATGATGCCACTAAGTTCACTCAGTGTTTGCTAGTATAATGGCTTAGTAACAATGAGTTTGAGTGTGCAATGCAGGCAGAGGTGCTGCAAATATCTTTGCACTTGTGGGACGATACAGAAGTCCAACAGCCACGTTTAGGATTAGAGATGAGCGAACCGGTCCCGGTTCGGCTCGAGGTCGGTTCGCCGAACGGAGGTCCCGTTCGAGTTCGGCTCGTCGAACGTTCGACGAACCGAACTCGAACTGCATAGAAAACAATGGCAGGCAATCACAAACACATAAAAACACCTAGAAAACACCCTCAAAGGTGTCCAAAAGGTGACAAGCAACTCACAACACAACACAAACACATGGGAAAGTGACAAGGACATATACTCATGCGAAAACAAAACAGCTGGACAAGGAAAAAGAGGAGGACACACAGATATAGGCATGGCACGCCCTTCTAAAATCACGTAAAACACCGCAAGGTGACTCCAAGCGTAGTCTCCCTTTTTTTCCAAAAATTGGGCCCCACACACACCCACCCATTCAGTGGCATAACTTGTGCCCTAGTTGTACACTTCACAGCTAGATTTGCATCAAGCACATTCAAAAATACGCCATTCTTATCCGTCCCCAGGAAGACACCAGGGTAGGTAGCAAAGTCTTTCCTGATCCCAGCTCTGTTCATCTTGGCTTCTTTTAAAAACACATCAAGCAAGGGTTACTCCAAGCGGAGCCTCCCTTTTTTCCAAAAATTGTGCCCCACACACACCCACCCATTCAGTGGCAGCACTTGTGCCCTAGTTGTACACTTCACAGCTAGAATTGCATCAAGCACATTCAAAAATACGCCATACTTATCCGTCCCCAGGATGACACCGGGGTAGGTAGCAAAGTCTTTCCTGATCCCAGCTCTGTTCATCTTGGCTTCTTTTAAAAACACATCAAGCAAGGGTTACTCCAAGCGGAGCCTCCGTTTTTTCCAAAAATTGTGCCCCACACACACCCACCCATTCAGTGGCAGCACTTGTGCCCTAGTTGTACACTTCACAGCTAGATTTGCATCAAGCACATTCAAAAATACGCCATTCTTATCCGTCCCCAGGATGACACCGGGGTAGGTAGCAAAGTCTTTCCTGATCCCAGCTCTGTTCATCTTGGCTTCTTTTAAAAACACATCAAGCAAGGGTTACTCCAAGCGGAGCCTCCCTTTTTTCCAAAAATTGTGCCCCACACACACCCACCCATTCAGTGGCAGCACATGTGCCCTAGTTGTACACTTCACAGCTAGATTTGCATCAAGCACATTCAAAAATACGCCATAATTAACCGTCCGCAGGATGACACCAGGGTAGGTAGCAAAGTCTTTCCTGATCCCAGCTCTGTTCATCTTGGCTTCTTTTAAAAACACATCAAGCAAGGGTTACTCCAAGCGGAGCCTCCCTTTTTTCCAAAAATTGTGCCCCACACACACCCACCCATTCAGTGGCAGCACTTGTGCCCTAGTTGTACACTTCACAGCTAGAATTGCATCAAGCACATTCAAAAATACGCCATACTTATCCGTCCCCAGGATGACACCGGGGTAGGTAGCAAAGTCTTTCCTGATCCCAGCTCTGTTCATCTTGGCTTCTTTTAAAAACACATCAAGCAAGGGTTACTCCAAGCGGAGCCTCCCTTTTTTCCAAAAATTGTGCCCCACACACACCCACCCATTCAGTGGCAGCACTTGTGCCCTAGTTGTACACTTCACAGCTAGATTTGCATCAAGCACATTCAAAAATACGCCATTCTTATCCGTCCCCAGGCTGACACCGGGGTAGGTAGCAAAGTCTTTCCTGATCCCAGCTCTGTTCATCTTGGCTTCTTTTAAAAACACATCAAGCAAGGGTTACTCCAAGCGGAGCCTCCGTTTTTTCCAAAAATTGTGCCCCACACACACCCACCCATTCAGTGGCAGCACTTGTGCCCTAGTTGTACACTTCACAGCTAGATTTGCATCAAGCACATTCAAAAATACGCCATAATTAACCGTCCCCAGGATGACACCAGGGTAGGTAGCAAAGTCTTTCCTGATCCCAGCTCTGTTCATCTTGGCTTCTTTTAAAAACATATCAAGCAAGGGTTACTCCAAGCGGAGCCTCCCTTTTTTCCAAAAATTGTGCCCCACACACACCCACCCATTCAGTGGCAGCACTTGTGCCTTATTTGTACACTTCACAGCTAGATTTGCATCAAGCACATTCCAAATCCACAAGCATTTACTCTCCCCAGGATGACACAGGGGTAGTAAATTCCTTCTGGATCCATGACTTGTTCATTTTGATGAACGTCAGTCTGTCCACATTGTCACTGGACAGACGCGTGCGCTTATCTGTCAGCACACACCCAGCAGCACTGAAGACACGTTCAGAGACAACGCTGGCAGCTGGACACGACAAAATCTCCAAGGCGTAACTGGATAGCTCTGGCCATTTTTCTAGATTTGAAGCCCAAAATGAGCAAGGCTCCATTTGCAAAGTCATGGCATCGATGTTCATTTGTAGATACTCCTGTATCATCCTCTCCAGCCGTTGACTATGTGTCAGACTTGTTGTCTCTGGTGGCCTTGCAAAGGAGGGTCTAATAAAATTATGAAAAGATTCCATAAAATTGCTGTTACCAGCACCAGATACGGTCCTACTGGTACGGGTAGACTGTTGAAGATGACGAGACCGTCCCATGTTTTTCAAGTTACAACTGGGAGATTCACTCCCTGCACCTGCACGTTTGTTTGGTGGAAAAGCCGAGCTAAGATCGAGTAACAGCTTCTGCTGATACTCCTGCATACGTGCGTCCCTTTCTATGGCTGGAATTATGTCACAAAATTTGGACTTGTACCGGGGATCTAATAGTGTGGCAAGCCAGTAGTCATCATCACTTCTAATTTTGACAATACGAGGGTCATGTTGGAGGTAGTGCAACAAGAAGGCACTCATGTGTCTTGCGCAGCCATGCGGACCAAGTCCACACTGTGTTTGTGGCATAGAGGTGCTAACCGTTCTTTCTTCCTCTGACATCTCCCCCCAACCTCTTTCAACTGAAATTTGACCAAGGTCTCCCTCATCTGCTGAGTCTTCCATGTCCATGGACAGTTCGTCCTCCATTTCTTCATGTCCTCCTGCACCTTCCTCAACATCTCGCCTGCTACCATGCGCCCTTGTTGATCCCTGTCCCCCATGGTCCCATGCCTGGCGCCTTGGTGATGATGAACGTCTGGACCTTGGTGATGTTGTTGTGTCTTGCGCATATGAATCCTCCTGTAGTTCATCCCCTTCCTGTTGTCCCACCCCCTGACTCCGAATAGTGTTTAGCGTGTGCTCCAGCATGTAAATGACTGGAATTGTCATGCTGATAATGGCATTGTCAGCGCTAAACATATTCGTCGCCATGTCGAAACTGTGCAGAAGGGTGCATAGGTCCTTCATCTGAGACCACTCCGTCAGGGTGATCTGCCCCACCTCTGCATCTCGTTGGCCCAGGCTATACGTCATGACGTATTGCACCAGGGCTCGGCGGTGCTGCCACAGTCGCTGTAACATGTGGAGAGTCGAATTCCAGCGTGTCACCACATCGCATTTCAGGCGATGAACCGGCGGGCCGAAAGACTTCTGGAGCGATGCAAGTCGCTCAGCTGCGGCGCTTGAACGGCGGAAGTGAGCAGACAGTTTTCGTGCCTTGTTCAGAAGGCCATCTAGGCCGGGATAGTGTGTTAAAAATTGCTGCACGACAAGGTTCAACACGTGAGCCATACAAGGTACGTGTGTCACCTTGCCCAGGCGAAGGGCCGCACCCAGGTTTGCAGCATTGTCGCAACACGGCCTTACCAGGCTGAAGGTTGAGTGGAGACAACCATTTATTAAACTCGGACCGCAGAGCTGACCACAACTCCTCAGCTGTGTGACTCTTATTCCCAAGACATGTCAAGCTAAAGACCGCCTGATGCCGTTGCGCTCTGCTGCCAGCATAGTAATGAGGGGTGCGTGATTCCTTCTGCGCAGTGAGAACGCTGGTGGCCTGACCAGGCAGGCTTGGGGCGGAGGTGAAGGACCCAGATGAGGTGGAGGAGGCAGAAGCAGTGGCGGAAATTGGACAGACAGAGGATTGACACACAAGTTGTGGGGACGGCAAGACTTGTGCAGCAGACCCTTCACCATCTATCACCATAGTTACCCAGTGCCCAGTGAGCGACATGTAATGTCCCTGTCCATGCTTACTGGTCCAAGTATCGGTGGTGAAATGCACCCGTTCACACACAGAGTTTCTCAAGGAAGCGGTGATGTTGTGTGCGACATGCTGGTGTAGCGCGGGCACACCTTTCTTAGAGAAGTAGTGGCGACTAGGCATCTGGTACTGGGGCACAGCGACAGACATAAGGTCTCTAAAATCCTGTGTGTCCACTAGGCGGAAAGGCAGCATTTAGGTAGCCAACAGCTTACAGAGGGATAGAGTCAACCTCTTAGCTTTGTCATGGGTCGCAGGAAGTGGCCTTTTATTTGACCACATCTGAGGGACAGAGATCTGGATGCTGTGTGTAGACGGTGTTGAGTAGGGTGTCCCTGGAAAAATGCAGGTTTGTGAGGAAAGTGCAGGCGGAGACATGATGTTGCCTTCATCCAACGTTGGTGCTATCGATGTCTGAGAGAGCTGTACACACTCACTTGTTTCCCCTTCCAAACCAACTGACGACCTACCAAGCAAACTGCCTGTTGCGGTTACAGTGGTGGAAGTTGTGCGTGGAAAACCACGTGTGACAGCTGTCCCCACAGTCCTAGAAGATGACGAGCGCGCGGATGCACTGGAAGGGGCAGGCGGTGGATGGTTCGCTCCGCTAGGCCGCATTGCAGCACGGTGAGCTTCCCACCGGGCCATATGATATTTATTCATGTGACGATTCATGGAAGAAGTTGTCAAACTGCTGAGGTTTTGACCTCTACTAAGAGAACCATGACAAATTTTACAGATCACATAATTTGGGCGATTTTTTTCTATGTCAAAAAAGGACCAGGCTAGGCAAGGCTTAGAGGCCATGCGACCTGTTCATCCACCCAGAATAATGCTCAGAGACAGAGTGGTGGCTGAGGATGCAGTTGTAGACGTGCTACCAGTACTCCGACTGTGTCCAGGAAGGCGCAAGGTAACTTCGTCATCAGTTGCTTACTCCTCCACCACCTCTGTTGACCTCCTCGAGTGCCTGACTGTGGGTTGACAGTAGGTGGGATCTAGAACTTCATCATCAATTGTTGTGTTTGCACTCCCCTCCCCCTCAGACCGAGCCTCTTCTTGCCCTGACCGAATATTTAAGTTGTCATCCCAATCAGGTATCTGAGTCTCATCTTCATCAGTATGTTCCTCATTGTCTATAACCACAGGTGTTACAGTTTGTGACAAAGGGTCAACATTATGCTCAGAAACTTGGTCCTCACGGCCTGAATCAGAGTCACAAAGGTTCTGGGCATCACTGCAGACCATTTCCTGTTCTGTACTCACTGTAGCTTGGGAGCAGACCTCTGATTCCCAGGCTATAGTGTGACTGAACAGCTCTGCAGACTCAGCCATCTCAGTTCCACTATACTGTGCAGGGCTGATGGAGACTTCAGAGCTGGGAGAAATCAAGTTTGATTGGGATGACAACTCAGAGGACTGGTGTTTTTTGGATGCGGTACTTGAAGTGGCTGAGAGGGCACTTGTTGGACCACTTGAGATCCATTCAAGCATTTTCCTTTTTTGGCCATCATCTACCTTTGTTCCTGTTGTTCGTGTCCGTAAAAAAGGGAGCACATCGGATTGTCCACGGTAAGTAGTAGACATCTTACTTTTGCTGGTAGATGGTCTATCTTCAGCAGATGATAATGGAGCTTTGCCACCTTCCCCACAGACAAAACCTTTTTTGCCTTTTCCACCACGCCTCTTCCCCTTTCCACCAGCATCTGTCATTTTGCCACTCATGTTGATTGTGACAAGATTGTGCACTGAAAATGTGGTAGTAAAAATTGAGAGGTGGTGTAGATTGCAGTGGTGGTCTAGCTTTATTAACAGCAGAATAATAAAGAATAAATATCCCTGCAATGCAACTACAGCCCTTAAACTGGCAGCAAAAATTGATAGTATAATGGCTTAGTTATAATGAGTTGGAGTGTGCAATGCAGGCAGAGGTGCTGCAAATGTCTTTGCACTAGTGTGACTAGACAAAAGTCCAATAGCCACGTTTAGGATGCCACTAGGTACACTGAGTGTTTGCTAGTATAATGGCTTAGTTATAATGAGTTGGAGTGTGCAATGCAGGCAGAGGTGCTGCAAATGTCTTTGCACTAGTGTGACTAGACAAATGTCTAATAGCCACATTTAGGATGCCACTAGGTACACTGAGTGTTTGCTAGTATAATGGCTTAGTTATAATGAGTTGGAGTGTGCAATGCAGGCAGAGGTGCTGCAAATGTCTTTGCACTAGTGTGACTAGACAAATGTCCAATAGCCACGTTTAGGATGCCACAAGGTACACTGAGTGTTTGCTAGTATAATGGCTTAGTTATAATGAGTTGGAGTGTGCAATGCAGGCAGAGGTGCTGCAAATGTCTTTGCACTAGTGTGACTAGACAAAAGTCCAATAGCCACGTTTAGGATGCCACTAGGTACACTGAGTGTTTGCTAGTATAATGGCTTAGTTATAATCAGTTGGAGTGTGCAATGCAGGCAGAGGTGCTGCAAATGTCTTTGCACTAGTGTGACTAGACAAAAGTCCAATAGCCACGTTTAGGATGCCACTAGGTACACTGAGTGTTTGCTAGTATAATGGCTTAGTTATAATGAGTTGGAGTGTGCAATGCAGGCAGAGGTGCTGCAAATGTCTTTGCACTAGTGTGACTAGACAAATGTCCAATAGCCCCGTTTAGGATGCCACTAGGTACACTGAGTGTTTGCTAGTATAATGGCTTAGTTATAATGAGTTGGAGTGTGCAATGCAGGCAGTGGTGCTGCAAATGTCTTTGCACTAGTGTGACTAGACAAATGTCCAATAGCCACGTTTAGGATGCCACTAGGTACACTGAGTGTTTGCTAGTATAATGGCTTAGTTATAATGAGTTGGAGTGTGCAATGCAGGCAGAGGTGCTGCATATGTCTTTGCACTAGTGTGACTAGACAAAAGTCCAATAGCCACGTTTAGGATGCCACTAGGTACACTGAGTGTTTGCTAGTATAATGGCTTAGTTATAATGAGTTGGAGTGTGCAATGCAGGCAGAGGTGCTGCAAATGTCTTTGCACTAGTGTGACTAGACAAATGTCCAATAGCCACGTTTAGGATGCCACTAGGTACACTGAGTGTTTGCTAGTATAATGGCTTAGTTATAATGAGTTGGAGTGTGCAATGCAGGCAGAGGTGCTGCAAATGTCTTTGCACTAGTGTGACTAGACAAATGTCCAATAGCCACGTTTAGGATGCCACTAGGTACACTGAGTGATTGCTAGTATAATGGCTTAGTTATAATGAGTTGGAGTGTGCAATGCAGGCAGAGGTGCTGCAAATGTCTTTTCACTAGTGTGACTAGACAAATGTCCAATAGCCACGTTTAGGATGCCACTAGGTACACTGAGTGTTTGCTAGTATAATGGCTTAGTTATAATGAGTTGGAGTGTGCAATGCAGGCAGAGGTGCTGCAAATGTCTTTGCACTAGTGTGACTAGACAAAAGTCCAATAGCCACGTTTAGGATGCCACTAGGTACACTGAGTGTTTGCTAGTATAATGGCTTAGTTATAATGAGTTGGAGTGTGCAATGCAGGCAGAGGTGCTGCAAATGTCTTTGCACTAGTGTGACTAGACAAAAGTCCAATAGCCTCGTTTAGGATGCCACTAGGTACACTGAGTGTTTGCTAGTATAATGGCTTAGTTATAATGAGTTGGAGTGTGCAATGCAGGCAGAGGTGCTGCAAATGTCTTTGCACTAGTGTGACTAGACAAATGTCCAATAGCCACGTTTAGGATGCCACTAGGTACACTGAGTGTTTGCTAGTATAATGGCTTAGTTATAATGAGTTGGAGTGTGCAATGCAGGCAGAGGTGCTGCAAATGTCTTTGCACTAGTGTGACTAGACAAATGTCCAATAGCCACGTTTAGGATGCCACTAGGTACACTGAGTGTTTGCTAGTATAATGGCTTAGTTATAATGAGTTGGAGTGTGCAATGCAGGCAGAGGTGCTGCAAATGTCTTTGCACTAGTGTGACTAGACAAATGTCCAATAGCCACGTTTAGGATGCCACTAGGTACACTGAGTGTTTGCTAGTATAATGGCTTAGTTATAATGAGTTGGAGTGTGCAATGCAGGCAGACGTGCTGCAAATATCTTTGCACTAGTGTGACTAGACAAAAGTCCAATAGCCACGTTTAGGATGCCACTAGGTACACTGAGTGTTTGCTACTATAATGGCTTAGTTATAATGAGTTGGAGTGTGCAATGCAGGCAGAGGTGCTGCAAATGTCTTTGCACTAGTGTGACTAGACAAATGTCCAATAGCCACGTTTAGGATGCCACTAGGTACACTGAGTGTTTGCTAGTATAATGGCTTAGTTATAATGAGTTGGAGTGTGCAATGCAGGCAGAGGTGCTGCAAATGTCTTTGCACTAGTGTGACTAGACAAAAGTCCAATAGCCACATTTAGGATGCCACTAGGTACACTGAGTGTTTGCTAGTATAATGGCTTAGTTATAATGAGTTGGAGTGTGCAATGCAGGCAGAGGTGCTGCAAATGTCTTTGCACTAGTGTGACTAGACAAATGTCCAATAGCCACGTTTAGGATGCCACTAGGTACACTGAGTGTTTGCTAGTATAATGGCTTAGTTATAATGAGTTGGAGTGTGCAATGCAGGCAGAGGTGCTGCAAATGTCTTTGCACTAGTGTGACTAGACAAATGTCCAATAGCCACGTTTACGATGCCACTAGGTACACTGAGTGTTTGCTAGTATAATGGCTTAGGTATAATGAGTTGGAGTGTGCAATGCAGGCAGAGGTGCTGCAAATGTCTTTGCACTAGTGTGACTAGACAAAAGTCCAATAGCCACGTTTAGGATGCCACTAGGTACACTGAGTGTTTGCTAGTATAATGGCTTAGTTATAATGAGTTGGAGTGTGCAATGCAGGCAGAGGTGCTGCAAATGTCTTTGCACTAGTGTGACTAGACAAATGTCCAATAGCCACGTTTAGGATGCCACTAGGTACACTGAGTGTTTGCTAGTATAATGGCTTAGTTATAATGAGTTGGAGTGTGCAATGCAGGCAGAGGTGCTGCAAATGTCTTTGCGCTAGTGGGACTATAGCAAAGTCCAATAGCCACGTTTAGGATGCCACTAGGTACACTGAGTGTTTGCTAGTATAATGGCTCAGTTATAATGAGTTGGAGTGTGCAGAGGACAGGAGGGTACAGTGCCAGGATTGTGGGGCTCTGGGTAGAGGAATGGAAGCCTGCCTTTCTATTCCTTCCTAATGGTGAAATGCAGCGACGAAATCCCTGACCTTGGCTACACAGACGCTGTCGCTGTTTTCAGGACCTGTCACCTATGGCTCTGACCCTGCCGGTTTGAGCCCTTAAAAGGACTGATAGAAAGTGCTCTCCCTAAGCTGTCCAGCGCTGTGTATGGAGCGCATACAGCTGTATCAGCGATAGGACAAAGGACGGAGCTGCGACAGTGATGTCTGACACCAAGGACGCAGAAGAGATAATGGCGTCCTGGAGGAAAATGTCCGGTTTTATAATGCAGGGACATGTGACATGGACATCCTATCACACATGCCGTTGCTTCTCTGGCTAAAAGTCCACTTAGCTGTGTGTGTGTCTGGGATTGGCTGACATGCTGGCCCGCCCCACAAGACGCGCGCGCATAGGGAAGGAAGACAAGGAAAAAAAAAAAGGAAAAAAAAAAAAAAATGGCGATCGCCATTATACAAACAGGAGTGATCTGAAGGCGCTGTTCACGCACACTATACACTGAAATGTCATAATAGTGTGAGTCACAGAGTGACTTACACTATTACAGCGGAAAGCCAGCTAGGAATTAGCTGTTTTTTTGCTGCTAGAACCGTTCTCGAACGTTTCTAGAACTATCGAGCTTTTGCAAAAAGCTCGAGTTCTAGTTCGATCTAGAACAGGCCCCAAAATCACTCGAGCCTAGAACTGGAGAACCTCGAACCGCGAACCGCGCTCAACTCTATTTAGGATGCCACTAAGTTCACTCAGTGTTTGCTAGTATAATGGCTTAGTAACAATGAGTTTGAGTGTGCAATGCAGGCAGAGGTGCTGCAAATATCTTTGCACTTGTGGGACGATACAGAAGTCCAACAGCCACGTTTAGGATGCCACTAAGTTTACTCAGTGTTTGCTAGTATAATGGCTTAGTAACAATGAGTTTGAGTGTGCAATGCAGGCAGAGGTGCTGCAAATATCTTTGCACTTGTGGGACGATACAGAAGTTCAACAGCCACGTTTAGGATTCCACTAAGTTCACTCAGTGTTTGCTAGTATAATGGCTTAGTAACAATGAGTTTGAGTGTGCAATGCAGGCAGAGGTGCTGCAAATATCTTTGCACTTGTGGGGCGATACAGAAGTCCAACAGCCACGTTTAGGATGCCACTAAGTTCGCTCAGTGTTTGCTAGTATAATGGCTTAGTAACAATGAGTTTGAGTGTGCAATGCAGGCAGAGGTGCTGCAAATATCTTTGCACATGTGGGACGATACAGAAGTCCAACAGCCACGTTTAGGATGCCACTAAGTTCCCTCAGTGTTTGCTAGTATAATGGCTTAGTAACAATGAGTTTGAGTGTTCAATGCAGGCAGAGGTGCTGCAAATATCTTTGCACTTGTGGGACGATACAGAAGTCCAACAGCCACGTTTAGGATGCCACTAAGTTCACTCAGTGTTTGCTAGTATAATGGCTTAGTAACAATGAGTTTGAGTGTGCAAAGGGCAGGAGGGTACAGTGGCAGGGTTGTGGGTCTCTGGGTAGAGGATAGGAAGCCTGCCTTTCTATCCCTCCTAATGGGGAAGTGCAGCGAGGAAATCCCTGACCTTAGCTACACAGACGCTGTCATCTTGTGTAGCTGTTAAACTCTGTTTTCACGGACCTGTCACCTATGGCTCTGACCCTGCCGGTATGAGCCCTTAAAAGGACTGATAGAAAGTGCTATCCCTATGCTGTACAGCGCTGTGTATGGAGCGTACACAGCAGTATCGGCGATAGGAGCTGCGCCAGTGATGACTGACACCAAGGACGCAGAAGGCAGATAATGTCGTGCTGGAGGAAAATGTCCGGTTTTATAATGCATGGACATGTGACATGGACATCCTATCACACATACCGTTGCTTCTCTGGCTAAATTCCACTTAGCTGTGTGTGTGTCTGGGATTGGCTGACATGCTGGCCCGCCCCACTACACGCACGCGCTTAGGGAAGGAAGGCAAGGAAAAAAAAAAAAATGGCGATCGCCATTATCCATACAGCAATGATCGGAATGCGCTGTTCCCGCACACTATACACTGAAATGTCATAATAGTGTGAGTCACAGAGTGACTTACACTATTACAGCGGAAAGCCAGCTAGTAATTAGCTGGTCTTTTTGCTGCTAGAACCGTTCTCGAACGTATCTAGAACTATCGAGCTTTAGCAAAAAGCTCGAGTTCTAGTTCTATCTAGAACAGCCCCCAAAATCACTCGAGCTGCGAACTGGAGAACCTCGAACCGCGCTCAACTATACTTGTAACCAAAATCCCCAAGTCCGTCTTCTGTTCTGTAGTCCCTAGTTTACTTCCATTTAATGTATACGCAGCTATAGGATTACTCCGTCCTAGGTGCATTACTTTACATTTATCAATATTACATCTCATTTGCCAAGCATCTGCCCATTCTGACATCTTATCCAGATCGTTTTGTAATATTGTAGTTGGAACACAATGCAAAATATGATGTACTGGTACATTCAATGTTGTTAAGTGGTTTTCCCACCAACAAAATTATTATAAAAGTTTTTTTTAATCAATAGATCTTGGAATAATAATAATAATTTCCACATTTGGATGTGTAAAAAAAAAATGTTTGAGTGCAGTGCAATGTTTCATATGCACTCAGACATGTTTGGGTGCGTGTGAGCTGAGACTCGCTGCCAAACGCAGCATGCTGCAATTTTTGCCTTATGCCGATATGACATGAGAACTCAATTGCAGATGGACACTGCTTCATTGTTTTGCATTGGTGCGAAAACAATCTGATGTTTTCTCGGATTGCACTGGTCTGTGCAAAATGCAAGTGGAACCAAACCCTAATTCCACAACATTTTATTCTTGGTGTTTCAACTGCAGAGGTAGAGGACTGTATACATATTTCAGCCACAACTTATTAGGTGATTGATGCTGCCCAAATCACAGGCAGCATGAATCAGGGACAGGCTTCCAAATTGGAGACATGTTTTAACCCCTTTACCACCCGGCGATTTTCCATTATTTTTATTTTGCTTATTTCTCCCCTTTTTCTAAGAGCCATAACTTTTTATTTTTCGGTCAATACAGCCTGAGGGTAAAAAGACCAAAAAAAACGTAATTCTAGCTTTTTTGATTTTTTTCTCAATATGTCCTTTAACGATCAGATTGATGAGATTAATTGATTTTATATTTACATAGATCAAGTATTTCTGAATGCGGCGATACCAAATATGTGTACTGTATTTTTTAATTTTTTGGGTGTTTTTTTCATTTTTATAAAAACTTTTTTTTTATATTTTTTTATTGATTTTTTTAGTCCCCTTATGGCAATTGAAGCCTGAACTATCCGATCCTTTCTGTTGATCAGAGCGATCCTTCTGCATCGCTCTGATCAGCACAAATTCTGTCCTCCTGTGAATGCTGCTGCTCTGTTGGCATTCACAGGAAGTGAGTCATGAGTCGTGATCATGTCACAGGGACACCAATGACAGTGGGGAACAGCGTGATCCCCGCTGGAGCTCGTTATATCATTCTGTCAGAGTTTGATAGCACAAATTAAAAGATTAAGAGGCGAGAGTAGATCTCTCATCTACCCTCACCTGTTACCTGCACAGGTCTGCTCATCAGATCAGCAGACATGTACAGGGAAGGAGGGAGGTGGTCTGTTACATATAGGTATGTCCTAAGTCGTAAAGGGGTTAATTTAAAACAGTACAAATTTTAAAGAAATTTAAAGAATGAAACTACTCATGATAGTTTCCCACACCTACCCGGCTCTGCTTCCGTGACAGATCTTTAAGCATTTGTATAGAATAAAATACCTGTTAGTCAAGGTAAGGGACAGGAGACCAATCCTGATGACCTGTCTCATGATTCGGCACCTGTTTGTAGTGCTGTGGAGTCTTAGAGAGAAAAAAATAGCCAATTAATCAAGACCAGTGTTGTTCACTCTGGTCCTGAGGCGTGCTGGGGTCAGACACTCCTGATTCATGAAGAGGTGCATGTCTTTTCATGAATTAGTAGCATCTGGTGAGTGGCATTCGCCTACTTGCGTTAAACTTGAAGTGTCACTCCAGTCAGGTACTGGAGCGAGATTTCCATCACATGGAAAGCCACAGCTCATCATAAATTAGACAACCTGTGCTGCCTTGCCCCCTCTGCACCCCTGTTTTTCCCAAGCTCCCATTATTTGTTGGAACTGAGAGAAATTGGCATGAAAACAGCAAAATTTAGATGCAACTCCAAATTGTGCTTACATTTTGCAACATTTTAAAGCTTTTACACCAGAATGCTTGGAAGAAAGTTTTGATGAATTGATCTCTTAGGACAGAGTAAAATATACATATGCAATTAGGGAGCCTGTACTTGGTTCATGAGAAATGATGGTCATGGTTGTCCCAGTAAGAATTGCCTGAAAGGCTGCATTTAAAGGGACTCTATTAGCACATAATGACTGTTCAAACCAAGTAAAGGCACTTGGGCATCATGCCATGGCCAATAACTTGAATACACCTTCCCACTGGCTTGTTTTCCCTCTATCTCTACTTGTCCCTATTTTTTGATTGACAGCTCTGGCTTCATAGAGAAAAAGAAGGGTGGATATAGAAGGAAAACAAGCAGATTAGAAGACATATTTAAATTATTGGCCGTGTCCTTAAAGTCCCAGTGCCTGTACTTGGTTTGCGCAGTCATCCTGTGCTGACAAAGTAATGGTAGTATTGCATTTGTTGATAAATTGCATTTGCAAAACTGCGCAGCCATTAACGGTCCAAGTGTGACTACTTAAAGCCCCCAGGAGGGATGAGGACATTGTTATTTCAATCTCTCTATTCTCTCAATACAGACATGCAAATATTGTATAAAGGAAGATCTTTCACAGTAGAGGATGGTAAAGAAATTAACACAAGACTTCTCTTTTAACTGAAGCAACACTTGCATCTATTTTAGCATTGTGACGTTTAGCTGAGAAATGTGTGAATACTTTCGGAAAAGTTGAAAATAAGTTCACCTTGCTCTGAACACTGTTTCATTGCTGAACTCAATTTCAAATTCAAGCTGAAAGTGACATTTACTGTTAGACTGTTTGACAGGTAGTTAATTTATACAACTCACACCAGCACATTCATAATATTTTATAATGCCATTTTCCTAATACAGAACAGCTCTTTGAATATCTAGCTCTGCTTTGCCCTAGATGTGCATTAAACATGAACGTTTTTATCAGGAGTGAACAATATGACTTCAATGACCTTTTAATTCCCTATTCGGTAAGTCACGAGGAGAGAGTTTATGGCTAAATATTATAAAGGGAATATGTGGGTTTCTATAAATTTAGCTCAAATAGACCACATATAGTTCTGATACTTGACCAACTATACTATACTATGCTAATGTTTATTTCCAAGAGCAATGATTTCAGGGACCATCAATGCCTAGGGGAGTTCTTTCATTACCTAAAGCTCATCCAAGCAGTGTGAAATAAAGAGAATTTTCCAAAGTTTTCTTGGATTTATGAACCTTGTCCTTCGAGATGGCAAATGCAGTATAGTTTCATGCACCGTAAAAGTTAATTTCCCTCCAGTTTTGGGGGACACAGAGCTTCTTTTCTTATTTTGACTCAAGGCTCATATCCATATCCACCAATTTATTCTCCTCCTTCCCTTGCCATTCAAACACACTTGATCAAATACACTTTTACTTAAAAAAAAGGATTCAAAATTGCATTTTACAAAGAAAGCATTCTTTATTAGCACATTATTATGCACTCTTGCTACATAAGGAGGAAGAGCGGTTAATGTTGTTGAATTCTGAATCTAATTAGACTGACCCTCTGGGTCAAATTCCGGTGTCGGACATGTGGGATCCTAGTGTGGAGAGGGCTGTGCGAACCACATCCCAGCGTGTGGGTAAATTCCGGACATCCTGGATTGTGGTCACTCCCTGGCAGATACCCAAAGAACTCCCTCAAACAACGGAAGGTCAGTGGACACTAACGACAAGAGTAGGTCCTGACAGTATCGGGCAGAGGAGTGCCATTTCCGAAAAGCCCATCCTAGCTTATAGCTGAAAATGTCTGTGGGTAGGATGACAAGATCCCCGGAGCACTATTTGAACCTGCTCTACAGTGTGAAGAAGAGTGAGGGGATGAGAGGCTTAGGAGCTTGACCGGAAGCCTGAGTACCAGGGAAGTGGCTGGCCCGCAAATTAAGAGTGTCTCTGGTTGCTATTAGTAACCCCGTTGGGGCAACGGAGTGTACAGCTAAAGTGTTATGGAGAACGACTTGTATAACCCTTGTAACTGAGAAGAATTTTGCCCACCGCTGGCATGGTGAGAGACTTCATGATGCTTTGATCAGTAAAGAAATGTTGGTGTTTAATGAGAACTGTTCTTGTGTGATGCTTGAAGGTTCTGGACCCTGCTGCAGCTGGCATCCTAAAAGTGGCCCAGAAGAATGACTCAGGCCTTGCCTCTTGCCTAAAAGTGAGTACCTTTCACTCCAAGTCCCAACAAACATCCCCTTGCACTAAAGAGGCATTTGTGGTACAGAGACAGTCCCCAGGGCTGCTCTGCAGCCGAACAGCAGTGTCTGCTGCGACTACCATGGCACACAACCACCCCTTTAACATCAGAAAACACATCAATGAAAGTGTTTAAGCTCATCTTTCAGCGAAAAAGGTTGTACATAGAAATTATGCTGCTCAATAGCAAAAGTTCCAATTTAGCTTCTCCCCGGCTTACCCCACAAAATATCTGGCGAAATAGGAGGTGTCATATATCCTAACTTTTCTAAATGGCAAGAGAGACATATATTATGGCATGTGCATAGTCATTATGCCCTTATTTCATGGCCATTTAGTCTTCTTACATGATACCCCTTTCACATCAATTACTGAGTATGATTCTTTCAAAATTGCGCTCACCCACACATACAGTACAGACCAAACGTTTGGACACACCTTCTCATCTCTAAAACAACTGTTAAGAGGAGACTTTGTGCAGCAGGCCTTCATGGTAAAATAGCTGCTAGGAAACCACTGCTAAGGACAGGCAACAAGCAGAAGAGACTTGTTTCGGCTAAAGAACACAAGGAATGGAGATTAGACCAGTGGAAATCTGTGCTTTGGTCTGATGAGTTCAAATTTGAGATCTTTGGATCCAACCACCGTGTCTTTGTAGAAATGGTGAACGGATGGGCTCTACATGCCTGGTTCCCACCGTGAAGCATGGAGGAGGTGTGATGGTGTGAGTGTGCTTTGCTGGTGACATTGTTGGGGATTTATTCAAAATTGAAGGCATACAGAACCAGCATGCCTACCACAGCATCTTGCAGTGGAGTGCTATTCCATCCGGTTTGTGTTTAGTTGGACCATCATTTATTTTTCAACAGGACAATGACCCCAAACACACCTCCAGTCTGTGTAAGGGCTGTTTGACTAAGAAGTAGAGTGATGGGGTGCTATGCCAGATGATCTGGTCTCCACAGTCACCGGACCTGAACCCAATTGAGATGGTTTGGGGTGAGCTGGACCGCAGAGTGAAGGCAAAAGGGCCAACAAGTGCTATGCATCTCTGGGAACTCCTTCAAGACTGTTGGAAAACCATGTCTGGTGACTACCTCTTGAAGCTCATCAAGAGAATGCCAAGAGTGTGCAAAGTAGTAATGAAAGCAAAAGGTGGCTACTTTGAAGAACCTAGAATATAAGACATAAAAAAGTGGGAAACAGCTGAAAATAAGTATTTCATTCCACATGTTTTAATTCATAGTTTTGATGCCTTCAATGTGAATCTACAATTTTCAGAGTCCTGAAAATAAAGAAAACTCTTTGAATGAGAAGGTGTGTCCAAACCTTTGGTCTATACTGTACACTGTATGCTATCCTCAGAGTGAATCTCCTTCCCAATGTCACCCCACACTACTCCCACACGCAAAGTAGGACACTCCAACAGTGCCCCATCACAGTATAATAACCTTACAAATTGATACCCCTAAAGATCCTATCTCCACAGTATCGTGATCCCATAGTTTCCACACAGATAGTATCACTGCTTGGGTCTGTGCAGTGTGAGGACTCTGCATGTAGTGATGTCATTGTGTCTGTAATGTGTTGATTCACAGGTGCAGGTTGAATGGTGACTCTTTAAGATGTTGGCTCTATGCAATGTAATCTACAACCTGAGGATGTACAGTACAGTGAAACCTTGGATTACGAGCATAATTGGTTCTGGGAGTGTGCTCTTAAACCAAGTTACTCTTATATTAAAACGAATTTTCCCATAGGAAATAGTTGAAATGCAGACAGTTCATTCCTCAACCCAAAAATATTTACTGTATTTATACAAACTTATTACAGTAATACACAATAATGTACTGTATTCATTTAAAATTAAAGTACACTAATACAAAATACTGTACAGTATAAAGACATATAAAGTAAATTAAACTGCACTTTAACTTACAATAGAATCGTTGGTGTGCGAGAGTTACAGTATAAGCAATGAGCTGTACTGGTTATGCAAATGCAAATTGATAGACATAATATATAGTATATACTGTACTGTGCAATAGTATATACTGTACTGTGCAATAGTATATTGAATACAGAAAGTTACCTCCAGAGCAGGTCAGAGCATTGTGAAAGGACACAACCGGAAGTGTACACGGTGAGTATTTGCTCTTATTGCAAAGCATTGCTCTTAAACCAAGTTACACATTTTTAGAAAGCTTTGCTTGTCTTGCAAAACACTCTCAAACCAAGGTACTCTTAATCCAAGGTTCCACTGTATATGCTGTTTAAACTGCAATGGTAGCGGCGAAGGACCTGGTGCTGTGAAGCATGATCCCGTCACTCATGCACTCCATAGAGGACATGTGATCTATTGCTTTGGATGGTACACCCATGTCCATGTTTTAATTTTATCAATTTACAAAATGAAAAGTGAAAGAACAAAAGAGAAATCAAAACTTGGGGTGATTACAAGAGATGCACAGATCGATCCGCTGAAGATTAAATTTTAGTCAAATTTACTTAAATTTGCAGTTCAAGTGAATTCGAACAATCTGCGATAAGGTTGGTAGTTATATAAAAAAAATTCCCAGTGCAATTTCACATCGGCTGCACATTCAGTGAATGGCTAATGGCATTTGGCATAGCAGAGCAGTCTTTTCTAGAAATCCTTGTAACAATCTAATCCCATGGCATACCATAGCCAATCAGTAGGGCTATCGCAGGCAGTATAAAAAATAGAGGTCACCAAATAACACTATGTTATGCCTATATTGTGCCGGTAGGAATGCTTAGAGCACACAGGATAGGTCACATAAAGGCCTGATGTGGTTATGATGTACTACAGCAGTTCTTATGTACCATATTAAGGGATAAAAGTAAGATTTTAATTCTGTAAACTGAAATCCAAGATTCATGTGCTAAACAGTGAACTGTTGTAGCATCTCATTATCAACACTCAATGGGGGCCTGAATTAATACATCTGTGATATATTAGAAAAACAGAACTTTTATAGCTGTTTTTTCCAATTGTATGTTATTTTCTTTACCCATCTGACTTTGTAAAGACACATGGCCTTATTTTTACTTCGATATAAAATGTCTCTGTTTTTGGGAATTCTTATTTTGTGTACTTTAACCCCTTCACGACCATGGACGGATATATCCGTCATGGAGCGTGTCCCGTTAAGCCCCGCCCCCTGCCGCGGGCAGGCGGCGGCGGTCGGCACACATATCAGCTGTTTTCAACAGCTGACATGTGTGCCTGCTATCCACGGGTGGAATCGCTTCCACCCACGGCCATTAACCCCTTAAATCTTGCTGCCAAAGTCTGGCAGCAAGATCTAAATGCGCGCGGCCATGTTTTTTACTTACCGCCGCCCCCACCGGAAGTCACGTGCGTGATCACGTGACTATTTGTGGTTGCCATCATAGCACAGGGTCATGTGATGATGCCTGCAGCTATGATGTTTCACTTTCTTTTTCCCTCGGCACGGATCAGAGGGAAAAAGAAAGTGACTGTATCTGCTGTTTACAGCTGTATAGCTGTGATCAGCAGATAGATAATAGTGATCGGATTGCTGATCGCTATAGCCCCCTAGGGGGACTAGTAAAATAAAAAAAAAATTAAAAAAAAGTTTTAAAAAATAAAAAAAAAAAATCTAAAAGTTCAAATCACCCCCCTTTCCCCCCATTGAAAATGAAAGGGTTAAAAAATAAATATACATATATTTGGTATCACCGCATTCAGAAATGCACGATCTATCAAAATATAAAATCAATTAATCTGATTGGTAAACGGCGTAGTGGCAAAAAAATTCCAAATGCCAAAATTACGTTTTTTGGTCGCCGCAAGTTTTACGCAAAATGCAATAACAGGCGATCAAAATGTAGCATCTGCGCACAAATGGTACCATTAGAAACGTCAGCTCGATACGCAAAAAATAAGCCATCACTGAGCCATAAGTCCCAAAAAATAAGAACGCTATGTGTTTTGGAAAATGGCGCAAAACGTGCACCACTTTTATTGGACAAACTTGTGAATTTTTTTTAACCCCTTAGATACAAGTAAACCTATACATGTTTGGTGTCTACAAACTCGCACCAACCTCAGGCATCATACCCACACATCAGTTTTACCATATAGTAAACACCGTGAATAAAACATCCCAAAAACTATTGTGCCATCACACTTTTTTTGCAATTTTTCCGCATTTTGAATTTTTTTGCTGTTTTCCAGTACACCATATGGTAAAACTTATGCTTTCATTTAAAAGTACAACTTGTTCCGCAAAAAACAAGCCCTCATATGGCAAGATTGACGGAAAAATAAAAAAGTTACGGCTCTCGGAAGAAGGGGAGCAAAAAACAAAAACGGAAAGTGCCCCGGGGCTGAAGGGGTTAAATATCGTACATCCTACAGCCATATGGCCGTTGTTGCAACATTTTGTTACCATTTGCAATTCTATGTGTAGTACCTTCACAATATATCATTTTAGGTTTTATCAACTTTCTTATCGATTTTTTTAATATCATTTAAAAATAAAAAAGAAAACGAAAAAGATACAATAGGAAGTTTTTACAACTGTTGGACTAGTCGTAGTTAACAATCAAAGGTGCCACAGCGAAACTGCTGGCTACTGCCACAAAATTACTTTCTGTATGCGTACTTGTGACGCCCTGGCCTATCAGGTCGTCACAGGACATTGTGCAGTCTGCCCTTCTGCATGATGTCCATCTCCTCCTTGGTTACAGATCCCTGGCCTTTGGTGTTACTAAGAAAAAGCCAATCAAAAATCCTAGAAACACTCTACACTACACCCACCAGACACACCAATGGGTAGCCTGAAGGGAATAGGGCCTCCCACTTGGGGGGTTGGTTACGGAGGGTCAGGTGTGTCAGGAGTAGTCAGTTGTGTGGTGACTCTCGTGAGGAGAAGTCACAAGTCAGTTGGAGGAGGTTAGGAGCTGGGCTCCTCAGTTACTAGGTGGCAGACGTTCGTCTGGGCCTGGTAGGAGCTGGAACCCTGGTCGCAGGGGATCATGTCAAGGGGCACGGAACTGCCAAGGAGGGCAGTCGGCGGCCTTGAGCCATCTGCAGGCAGGGGCCAGGGCACGGCGGGGTACGTGGACCCTAGTCCAGGAAGTAGCTTCAAGCGTCCTAGTAATTTACCCGACGAGGGCGAAGACTTCAAGATTCGTCCTCCACGCGCTCCAAAATCGGGGTACTAGCTCAACGGGGGGGATAAGACTTTCGCAATACACAGTCCAGAAAATCCCAAGTGTGTACCATGAGAGCAAGCTTACTCCATTAGCCATATGGGTGAGCGGGACCCGACTAGTTCTATACTACAGGGGCCAACCAGTAAAGAAAGTGCCAAGGAAAAGGTCACAGGCTAACAATCAACACCATCAGGCAAGGGATCCCAGCGTGCTCCCTCCTTGCTGCAGCGGTTCTCAGAATTTCGGTTTACAAGGTGTCAGTGTTATTGGACTGAGTGAGTATGCAGTGACCCTTTCCTTCCCAACGGCGCTCCCCTCTCACCATCACCGAGCCCCAGGGCATTCCCCCCTGCCCATGGAGGGGTTAAACACCTGGCTGCCATCCCATTGCCACCGGGTGCTCCCAACAGCAGCGGTGGTACTCCACCTTACCACACACCGTGGGTGGCCTCACGAACTCTAAACACAAAATACCCTGTAAATACCCCCTTTATTTTCGATTGTCTGCGCGACCCCTCCCGGGTCCGGAGACCCCACGAGCCACCGCAAATCAGGATCCTAGCAGCAGCCTGGCTGCTGACGCTGGGGCGGTACACCTTGAAACTTCTGGCATCTCGAACAGGATACGAGCAGGACCCATTTACCTTGGTGACGTGCGGCTTAGAGACGAAAACCGAGAGTCAAAATTCCTCTTCCCGCTAATTTTGCCATTTTCCGCTATCTTTTCACGCCAAAACGCCATCTTCCCCGAGAAAGCATACAAAGAAGCCTAAGCCCTGCCCTTCATCTTGCTTGTGAGGCCGGAACCTGAAGTTCCCAGAGGGCCACAGTGCACGAAAGAGTGCTGAGTGAAAACCGAGGGGGCGTGCCAGAAAGTAACAACAGTGGAAGTGAAGTAGGGAAGCCAGGACTCTGCCATAACGTTCCTGGACAATGCAGAGGCAAGATGGCGGAGCGGAGCTGGTCACCAGAACGTGCTGTTCCCGGGACCGTGACTTGGATAGAGGAAGAGACGGAACAACTGTGCAGGAGAATGTGGACGCAGTTCCTATTTACAATAAATCACTGGAGGGAAGAGATGAGGAGCCTGGCGATGGTGGTGCGAGCCCGTGAGATGGAAGTCCCACGAGAAGAGAGGGTAAGTGGTTACCCAGTCCCTGTCGATTATCCTAATCCGGCCACTGTGGCTGAGGGATCCGGACCGCCCCCGCTCGCGGCAAGCATTCCACCGTCACCTACCCTGTTCTCGACGGACGCCGAGCTGCCCACACCAATCCCGGCAGCGGAACTTGAGTCTCCAGCTACAGAAACCTTGGTATCGAACATCATCTCAGTCATGACAGCGGTCGCCCGGATCCCGACCAGACCAGACCCGACCGTATCACTGGGCCCGTCCTCTTAGGTGGAGCACCCGGACCCTGCAACTCTGGCTGCGGAGCAGTCGGTCTTTCTACCTGCAGCTGCAGAAGCAGAGCCTGAAGATCTACCGCTTCCGCTACCACGTGGCATCCCGACGGCTGTTGGGGCCGCAGGAGTTTACTTACCACTAGTGCCAGATATTAAAGAGCAACCTAACACTGACCCCCGCTATTGGAAGATGCATGGGCGATGGCTGCTGCAATTCCATACAAAAGTGCTAGCCAGAGAGTGGCGCCGGAGAAGAATTGTCGCTCAGGAGCTTGTGAGTGAAAGCGCTGTGTGGGTCCGGGACCCACGGAACTGTGGCCCAATGCAGCGCTGTACCCTGGAGGGGCAGCTGGTGCGGGCAGACCCTGACTGCCTGTTGCAGTAATCTGGGCCATTTATTGCCATAGAACTGTTAAGTATCAGTGTTTTTGGTTATTATTTTCCACAGTTTTGAAAAAAATAAAAATAAACTTCAGGTGTCCTGTAGCTCGGGGACGAGCTACGTTTAACCAAGGTGGAATGTGACGCCCTGGCCTATCAGGTCGTCACAGGAAATTGTGCAATCTGCCCTTCTGCATGATGTCCATTTCCGCCTTGGTTTCAGGTCCCTGGCCTTTGGTGTCGCTAAGAACAAGCCAATCAAAAATCCTAGAAACACTCTGCACCACACCCACCAGACACACCAATGGGTAGCCTGAAGGGAATAGGGCCGCCCCCTTGGGGGGTTGGTTACAGAGGGTCAGGAGTGTTAGGAGTAGTCAGTTGTGTGGTGACTCTTGTGAGGAGAGGTCACAAGTCAGTTGGAGGAGTTTAGGAGCTGGGCTCCTCAGTTACTAGGTGGCAGACATTGGTCTGGGCCTGGTAGGAGCTGGAACGCTGGTCACAGGGGATCATGTCAAGGGGCATGTAACTGCCAAGGAGGGCAGCCGGCAGCCTTGAGCCATCTCCAGGCAGAGGCCAGGGTACGGCGGGGTACATGGACCTTAGGCCAGGAAGTAGCTTCAAGCGTCCTGGTAATTTACCTGACGAGGGCAAAGACTTCAAGATTTGTCCTCCACCCACTCCAAAATCGGGGTACTAGCACAACGAGAGGGATAGGACTTTCCCAATACTCAGTCCAGAAAATCCCAAGTGTGAATCCTGAGAGCAAGCTCACTCCGTTAGCCATACGGGTGAGTGGCACCCGACTAGTTCTATACAACAGGGTCCAACCAGTAAAGAAAGTGCCAAGGAAAAGGTCACAGCCTAACAAGCAACACCATCGGGCACGGGATCCCAGCGTGCTCCCTCTTTGCTGCAGCGGTGCTCAGAATTTTGGTTTACAAGTTGTTGGTGTCAGCGTTATTGGACTGAGTGAGTATGCAGTGACCCTTCCCTGCCCAATGGCGCTCCCCTGTCACCCTCACCGAGTCCCAGGGCATTCCCCCCTACCCACAGAGGGGTTAAACACCTGGTTGCCATCCCATCACCACCGGGTGCTCCCAACAGGAGCGGTGATACTCCACCTTACCACACACCGTGGGTGGCATCACAAACTCTAAACACAAAATCCCCTGTAAATACCCCCTTTTACTTCGAGTGTCCGCAAGACCCCTCAAGCCACCGCACATCCGGGTCCGAGCAGCAGCCCGGCTGCTGATGCTGGGGCGGTACATACTTATATAGTGACATTCAGCAACCGCAAAAAAAACTAATTAAATTTAAAACATAGTATTAAAAGAAAGCTTTGGCCATGATTAAGACCATGTTTTTGTTTGCTTGAAATGTGTAGATGGATGTTTTTTGTCTACATACGGTATGTTTTATAAAACTTTTTGCGGTTGCTGGATTTTTCTGTTTTGTTCTGTTCTACATTTCCTAGTACCTGGCCAATTCGTGCACTGCACCCTTATTCCTTTTGGACTGGTGAACTGTTAATAATCTTTCTCATTGTACTTATATAGTGACCTCTTTACTTAGTGGTAAGCTTTTTTTGTCAATGCTGGGAGAATTGTAAACCAAAAATTGGCTGTTTGTTAAAAAAGTTTAGAAACAAATTAAACATTTTTGTTTTTTCCAAAGTATATACTAAAGTCAAACATGGCACAGGTGACAGATGTGGCAAAGTGACAGAAAAGCTAAATATCTTGGATAAGAGTATGGTTCGCACTAGCAGCAGCCACAGCATCAGCGATAATGTTGACAGCAACAGGCAGTAGTACTACCAAACGCACATCACATTTGCAAACTTGGGCAAGCAAATTTGCTGGGAGAAATCAGAAGGTGTAATGTATAGAGTATATGTCCCATTGCTCTTCTCAATCACAGGAATATGATGTAGGCTCTGACAGCAACACCATGAATGTGTACATGGAAATAGCATTCTACTCCGTCCACCTACTCGCCTGCCGAAAACTTATTGTAGTGCAGAGCCAAGTTTCCAATCTGTCATAAACCTGTTTCTATTCTACCCCAAAGTGCCCTTACCCATAGCTCCCTGGGGGCATGAGAACATACTACACCAGAAAAACATTTAGCTCACTATTTTGAAAGACATCTACAGTCAGCCTTTCTTCTCAGAAGAAATGATGCCGTAGAAGATGAAGAATATGATTATGATGCCAATTTGTGTTGCAGGCTCTACAAGATGAGGTGGTAGGGAAATGTGACGCCCCTGAGGCTTCAGTCGCCACAGAGGTACTGCACCTCAGGTAGAGGTGTGGTATCCAATCCTGAATACGGAAGAGGTCATCCACCGGTATGCACACAAAACACACAACACTCTTAGTGACAGCTCACCACCAGGTCAGGGTTGGGGCTTTTTTCCATTAATGCTATGTATATCTACCACAGGTGATGGTACCTTCCTCCCCCTAATCCGACACCTGGGAGGTGGAGTCTAGTTAGTCAGAGCAGTCTGTGACAGAAAGTTAGAGAGTCGAGAAGGAGCAGTGGAGGGGCGAAGACCTGTGGTCTGGAGCTGGTGCAGCTTGACCCAGGCCCAAGACAGAAAGGGTCCTAGAGCCCACGGGATGTGCATGGGAAGTGAGGGGATCGACTGTGGAAACAATATATGGAGCAGAGGGTGAATAGCAGTTGAAATATTATGGGGAGTGGGGGAATGGCTTTAGAAACAATATGGGGAGCAAGAATGGGAATGGTTGTGGAAACAATTGAACGTGAGGGTGGATGGCTAATGAAACAATATGGGGAAGGGGAATGTATGAGAAGACAGTATGGAAGCGAAGGGGGGAAATATGTGAAGAAATAGCATGAGAAGCGAGGGAGGAAGAATGGGTCCTGAAACAGTACAGAGAGGATGTATGAGGAGACAGTATGGAAAGTGCAAGGATATATGTGAGGAGACTTGTAAACAGGGGGTTGAGATATATTTAACTTTGCCCCAGTGCAGCGATAAGCTGTCCTTATTCCAAGCATAGGAATGCAAACAATGCAAACGTAAATACTCAGCCACCCACCCATCCAAAGGCATAAAATACTAAGGCTGTGTGCTCACATTGCATTTTTGCTGTGTTTTTTTCATGCATTTTTTTATGCAGATTTTATTCAATACTGCAAGGAAATATGTATCCATGCAAAGTCTATGGGAATCCTGAATTGCTATGCACATGTTGCAGATTTGTTTCCTTCCAGATTTTGGTGCAGAAAAAAAAATCTAAAAATCTGCAGCATATCACTTTTTTCTGTGTTTTTCTTGCATCTAATAAAATCCTCTGCACTGCTCGTGCTTGATCCCTGCAGTGCTCGTGCTTGATCACTGCAGTGGATTATATCTATCAGTGCTACACTCACAGCACTGACACTTCGCCTCACACACCATGCTTCCATCATGGTGTGTGAGGCGAACCTTAGTTCAGTAACCCGTGGTCGTTATGATGATGACCCAGGGTTGCCATGGCAGCAATCGGGTCCCTGTGATTGCATTAAGACCCTGTCACACACAGAGATAAATCTGCGGTAGATCTGTGGTTGCAGTGAAATTCTGGACAATCAGTGCCAGGTTTGTGGCTGTGTACAAATGGAACAATATGTTCATGATTTCACTGCAACCACAGATCTGCCAAAGATTTATCTGTGTGTGTGACGGGGCCTTTACAGGGACCTGATCACCAGAGAGAGGTAAGTTTTTCCTCTCCCTGCCTTTTGAAGGCTGCGATCACTATTGATCACAGCATTTAGGGGTTAAACTTCTGGAAGCAGCATGGGCACTGCTCCGGGAAGTGAGAGCCAGGTCCCAGCTGTAATATCAGCCAGAGGCCTGGCAGCAATCATGGGAGTACAGAGCAGGAACCCCTGCAATTGCCATGAAAAATACACTTAATAAACCCCCTCAAAAATGTGATAAAAACAAGCGTTTTTCTGCTGTGTTTTTCCTGGCAGAACATGTAGTTTTGTGTGCAGAAAATCTGCACACAAATCTGGTATGTGGTTCCATACCCTAATCGGGTACATTTGCAGACTGCTTGACCTGGAAATGTTTCCATTTAGGCTTATGAACACTAAGGACTTCTGCAACCTCATGGCAGTAGTTGTCTCTAGAAACTTGTTCCCCAGCCACTATTTTTTTTAGTTTGCTGCCCCTGCCTTACACCAACACTTGTCCCATAACATCAACTGTGCCCTCACCAACATAGTTACTGGGAAGGTCAACTTCTCCACCAACACGTGGACAAGTGCTTGTGGATAGAAATGTTATATTTATCTGACACCAAGCTGGGTGAACCTTGTGGAGGCTGGGACAGAGTTGGACCCTTAGATGGCATGTGTGCTACGAACATAGAGGTTTGCAGGCTTTAGTTCCATCAGGGTTTCCCCCACCTCCTACACTAGTTGCTTATAATTTAGTGGACAAGCAGCTAGTCCTCACTCATACTTTTTAGAGGACTGGCAGCTTATCCCTCACTTACAATTTCTAGAGGGCCAGCAAGCAGACCTCAATCAACTTTTAGAAGGCCAGCAAGTGACCCTCATTCAAATTTTAGAAAGCCAGCAGCCATCCATCACTCATAAATTTTGAAGGGCCAACAGGAAGCCCTCACTCATACTTTTTAGAGGATTAGCAGCTGGCCCTCACTCATTTTTAGAGTGCTAGTGTGCCGCTCGCATGGAAGCAGCTGAGCTGCTTGGATCCGGGTTTGCTGTGGCTCGAGGGTCTCTAGACTCAAATGTAAGGGGGATATTTACAGGGGAATTTTTATGTAGTTCGTGACGCCACCCGTGGTGTACGGTAATTTGGGAAGTACCGCCGCTGCCGTTGAGAGTACCCGGGGTGAAGAAGTGGGGCAGCAAGGTGTTGTAACCCTCCACGGGTAGGGAGATGCCTCTGGACTCGGTGAGGTGGTGCCGTGGGTGCAGGGGTCACTCTCAAACTCACTCAGTTCATAAGCAGACACTGACAACCAGGTAAACCAATCTCTGGGTACCTCTGCCGCTGAGGGGAGCTCGTTCAGATCCCATCCCCAATGGTGCTGCCTGGTGATCCGTGACCTGCCTCCTGGCAGTTAGTTTGAGTTCAACTTGTGGGTCCGGTAGCATGGAATTGGCCGGGCCCCACTCCCTACTATGGCTAAGTATGGGAACTTGCTCTTAGGGCTCACGCTTGGGATTTCATGGACCGTTTGGATTTGGAAAGTCCTATCCCCCTCGTTGCGCTAATGCCCCGTTTCTGGAGTGGGTGGGAACGGATTATAAAGGCTCCGTTCTCCTCAGATGAATTGTCGGGTTGCCTGAAGCTACTCCCCGAACTAGGGTCCGTGTACTCCATCGTGCCTTTGGTCCCAGACCGGTGGTAGTGCTTGGCTGCCGGCTGTCCTCCTTGACAGATCCAGTCCCCTTGCCACAATCCCCTGCGACCGGGAATCCGCCTCCTCTAGGCCCAGACCACTGTCTGCAACCTAGACAGCTTTTCCAGGAGCCATCGCTCCCGACCTCCTCTCACTCTCACTCTCTGACTGACTGACTAACTACACTCCTCACCTCCCCTCCCTGACCCCCCAGGTGGGCGACACTATTGCACTCAAGCCATCCACTGGTGTGTCTAGTGGGTGGGGTGCAGGGTGTATCTAGGATTTGATTTGCTGTTGGAGGCCACACCATTTAGTTAGGGACCCAGAACCAAAAGGGAGGCGGAATACTGCACGGAAGGGAAGCTTGTGCAGTACCCTTTGATGACCTGATAGTCCAGGGGCGTCACACTAGCAGATGGCCCTCACTCAAATTTTAGAAGGCTATCAGCTGGCCCTCACTCAATTTTTAGAGGTCCATTAAGCAACCCTCACACTAATTGTTTAGAGGGCCAGCAGCCTGCCTTCACTCATAATTTTTAGAGGGCCAGAGATGGTCCTCAGTCAATTTTTAGAGGGCCAGCATTCAGACCACAATCAGTTTTTAGAGGGGCAGAAGCCATCCGTCACTCATATATGTTGGTATTCTAGCAGGCAGCTCTCATTCATAATTTTTAGAAGGGCAGCAGCTGGCCCTCACTCATTTTTAGAGAGCTAGCAGCTGGCCCTCAATCAATTTTTAGAGGGCCACCAGTCACCCCCACTCTTAATTTTTAGAGGGCCAGCAGAATGCCCTGTCTTAATTTTTGGAGGTCCAGCAGCCGGACCTCACCCAAAACTTTTACAGAACCAGCAGGCAGCCCTCAATCAATTTTAGAGGGCCAGCAGCCAACCTCACTTATATTGTTAAGAAGCCTTGCATTTAGCCCTGACGCATAATTTTTGGAGGGTCAGTAGTTGAGCCAATATTTTGGAGGGTCAGCAGGTGGACCTCCCTCATAATCTTTACAGGGCCAGAAGGCAGACCTTACTCAATTTTTAAAGGGCCAGCGGCCAACTCTCACTCATAATGCTTACAAGCCTTGCAGTTGGCCCTAATGCACAATTTTTGAAGGGCCAGCAGTTGACTCTAAATTAATTTTTGGAAGGCCGGTAGCCGGCGCTCACACATATATTTTGGAGGGCCATCAGGCAGCCCTAACTCAATTTTTAGAGGGCTAGTAAGTAGCCCTCGGTCAATTTTTAGAGTATCAGCAGCCAGACTCAATAATTTTTTAGAGGGACACCAGCTGGCACTCACTCATAATTTTTAGAGTGCTAGCAGACATCCCTCAATGAAGTTTGTAAGGCCAGCATGTGGCCCTACCCAAAAAAATATTTTTTAAGGGCTACATATTTTATTTTCAAAAATAAAAACATACTGTTTGCAGGCATAAGCACAACAAACATGGTCATCTATGGGACCTAACTTCCTGTCCTGCTTTGTAGGGGAAAACGAACAAAATATTTGAAGCCATAACAATGTGAACAGGTGGTCAGTTGGATGGCAGATAACGCTTCCATTCTGTTTCCCAGAACCACCCTGTCTTTCACACAGTCAAGTATTAGTAGACAAAAGTGTGGACGACAAAATATTCAACCTTATCCTCCTTTCTCCCACAATTGGGAATCCCAGGAGACAAGCGATCCCACACTCAGACAATCCAAGGAGAAAATCTATACATTTCCATTGATTGATTCCAGCCTCTCACTCTGCACATTTCAAGAGTGTCATGAGGAGATCATGTGTAATGATGTCCGTATATCTGAGCAGCAAGACGATGATGTTGGGCTACAGCAATTAATGTCTCAAGAGGTTGATGATGAAAGACACTTGCCAACAGGTGATGTTGATTTAAGAAGTCAGTGGGAGGGAAGTAGAAGACGAAGTGGTAGACGATGAAGTCACTCATCCAACCTTGCAAGGTGATATGCAGAGCAAGCACAGCAGTACACAGGCGGCAAATTCAGTAGCACAACAACTGGCAGGAAGAGGCCTTGGGTTGGCCAGGTGGAGTGTTATCTTCTTACAAAAACTCACAAAGACATAAATGTAACACAATGAAAACTGCAAATAACTCTGCCAGTTCCTGTACAGACTTTAGATGACAACCTCGCAGTCCTTAGTGATTCCTGCTGGAGTTGGAATATCTATGACCACAGAGTAAATGATGGCAACAACCTCTACTCAAAATAGTATGTATTGCAAAGTGTGCACAGTACCAACATTCCAAGCTATTGAAAAATGAGAGTTTTGGCAAAAAATTGCAATTTTTCGAGATACCCCGCCACATCATGGCAAATCTCTTGGGGCAGTCCTACACTAAAATATTTTTATTTAAAGTGTGCCATGCGGCCTCACATATGCAAAAATAGGACTGCACAGCATGTACCTGGTGCTTTTCAGTTCCGTCTCCATGACTGATTCATGGTTGTGGGCGGGACAGGCCCAAGCACATGCTGCTTGGAATAAATAGCCAGTGAACAGGGCTGGATGGCAATGTGTGAACAGCCAACAACCGCCAAAAATCAGGACAGATGGAAAAATACAAACGAGGTGCACTGCAAGATGGGGACCAACAAAAAACCTATATAATAATGAAAAACAACATAAAAACAACCTCTACTCAAAATAGTATGTACTGCAAAGTGTGCACAGTACCAACATTCCAAGCTGTACTATTGGATATCATCTTCTTGGCACTAAGTATCGGGTAGAAGAGGGAAGACAGCCATCTCCTGGTCTCAGGTCTGACATATTTTGTAGTGGAATGCATGGATCTTTGTAAGAAAGATAGAGAGAGAGAGAAAGAGTGAGAGAAAGAGAGAGAGAGAGATAAAGATTGAGAAGAGAGAGAGAATGATTGAGAAGAGAGGAAAAGAGAAAGAAAGAGAGAGAAAAAGAGAAAAAGAGGACAAGAGAGAGAAAAAGAGAGAGAGAAAGATCTAGATCTGGTTGGATCTGGAGGAGAAAACTCTAGAACGTATATTAGGCAAATGTTTAGTTAAACAAACAACAAGTTTAGTTAAAGTATCTGGGGGTACTTCTAAACAGCATTTCGTAGGGTCTCAACTTAGTGATCCCTGCTGGGGTGTGTCTGACACTGAACAATGCAAGGGGAAGACTCTCATGCTCTTGCTTTCTACACTGCCCCATCCTCCCAACCTTCCCTATTCTATTCTGTGGCTAGTATGGGGTGTGTAGGGTCAGTTATGTGTCTAAGGCCTGCCATATCTCTTTGGCTGGCAGTAAAAGCAGGTCATTAGCCACTTCCTATGGTCTCCGGGAGCCCACAGCCGCACCCTATCTCAGTCCTCTTCTTCTGTTGAGACTTGCTCTTGTAGGGTCAGGACAATGTTTTCTCAAGACTTTCCATCTTTCCTTTCTTCTTCATGTCGGGGTCATTTAAAAAGCACAGATTGACTGATTGTTTATTTGGTAAATAGTCTTGGGACTCCTTTGGATGTTCTGTCAGTGAGGGCACTTCTTACTGCTTCCCTTGACTCCTCCAATGTAGACCTCAACCCTGCTCACCGTGACTCTGTCTGGCAATAGCAAAGCTTCCATCAGTAGAGCTATGGCCTCATGGCGGCGTACAGTTCCATTGGCGGTGATCAAGTCTCTTGTCTTCCATACAGAGTAGATGTTGGCTGCCATCTTGCAGGCTTCAGTGGGAGCACATACCTCTGCTTCTTTTGCGGACAGAGATGCAGGTAGCGACTGCTGTATCAGCACAGCGTCTTCTGCTACCACCACCATACCCATGTGGAACCGTCTTCTTGATGCACATCTTGATCCATCCACAAAGGAGTTAATTCAGGGTCCAAAGGTGTATCCGTCACTGTATCGAATCCAGAGTTTCCTGCCTCAGCTATGCCAGAGTCGACTACCTCTTCCACCAAGGTGTCAGAGGTGGGACACTCCCCCCTTGGAAGAGGGAGAAGTTTAGCAGGATTAAGGACCGCACACCGGCAGATGGGGACTTTGTCAGGGAGCAGTGATGTCATACGGGCATTGATCTTCAACTGGTGCTTTAGTAGGTGTTCAATCTGACTGAGTAGTATTCAAAGGGCTGCTGTCTTCCTCCATGGGAAACAGGTAGAATGATTTCTGGACTGGAGATGACGTGATGATACTCTTCAGGTGGCTGTGAATGCAGCACATCTGTATGTGGGGTGATCTTGTAAGCTGCTAGATTCATCTCAATACGTCTTGCCACTTGAAGGAGGGTGTCTTGGTCCTTCACATTGTAATCAGGAGTTACCAGCTGTAGTTGTTTGCATATGGGCTCTCGGAGACCTGATACAAAGGACTATACCCAGGTTTGTAAGAAAGAGCAATGGGTGCAAATTGGGGTCAGGCGAACAATGAAATTCTAAAAACTAGGATCCCCTAAAACCCTAGGGAAAAAAGAGCACAAGAGTGTTTGGCAACTAGCAAGCAGCACCCCCCTGACTATATACACACAAGTAGAAACGGCGGTGGAGCGTGCCTACTCTACCTCTCCTGTGCTGACCCTGTAACTGGGGACCCTGCACTCTCCCTCATCCCGACAGTAGACCTAATGGTGGTCAGGGCAAAGCCTCCAGCGTATCCCTATCTCCTGTCAGACCCTGCAAACTAAGACACAAAGGATTACTGGGTGTTGCCAACAAAAACCCTAATATATACCAACTCCTATTGATAAAAATCCCCTTAGGACCACACGATCCTCCACCCTCTATATCAGGGTACTCTTGTGCAAGAACAGACAGGATAACATACAAGCGAGAATATCTCAAAACCAGGCTAAGCAGCAACTTCCATAAGCAGAGAAATATTCACTGTCCACCAGGACTAATAGTGACCAGTCTATATGATCTAATAAATTGTATACTAGGTACATCAAAAACAAATATGCAAAAGTGAAGGGAAAAAGTTTCCACAGGACTATCAGCAATGTCCTTTGTTAAGGTTCATTAGTGGGATCACAATGGGGCACAATGGCATATATGACCAAAACGTAGTGTGGATTTCAGGTCCATATGTCCCTCCTCTGCAGCCTCTGCTGCATCAGCAATAAACAGAGCAGAGGCTTTGGGTCCTAAGATGGCGGCTGGAAAGGGGAACTGGGTGTCGACCAGACTAAAATGGCGTTAAAACGGCCGCTAAAAGAGGAAGTAGTTGTTGGCCAAAAATGGCATCTGAAGAAGCCTGGGAGGGAGGGAAATGGGTTCTGCCATCTACATTCAGGAGGTATTCAATCTGTCACTGGGAATATGGATTATATAGGGACCCCTGGGATGGCCCTGTGACTAAGGACCCTGTGCTCGCCCTCATCTCGACGGTAGACCTAATGGTGGTCAAGGTCGAGCCTCCAGCGTATCCCAATCTCCTGTCAGACCCTGACATAATATCCCCATACCATACCCCACCCCAGGGCTGGGCAAAACACAGAGTGACAGAAAGAAATCTACATTCAGGACAGGAAATAATGGGGTGGGCTTACGTGGACACAGTGCTCCAAAGACAGTACACAAGTCCAACCTATGGGGACGACTTATAGGGTGGAGGGCGTTGCTTTTAATAATGGGTCTGGAGAAGCCATTTTCACAGACAGGTAAAATACACATAGTGTAATTACTAGATTCAGAATTTCTTCAAACCATCTCAATACTTTCACTTTCCCTGACATTCAATATCACATCCTGTAATTTCAATCAATTGTCATCTAATCTTCCCCCTTGGGAGAATTCTCCATTCTCTTTTTCAACATACGTGTGTCACTTACAATTAAACTTGCTGGTCTAATTTGACCTCATTCACGGATTTTCAAATAGAAAGCTAACACTTCTCTTTTTTCAATTTCAACTTTCCTACAGTGTTCTACACCAGAAACTGCGTACATTATACATTCAAACGTCTTCCAGGAAGAACTAAAGCACCAGTGTCACGTGGGTGATAAGAAATTACACTCACCCTCACTATACGCCAGCTATTGTTGATATCTCAAAAACTAGCAAAATCTGTTCACACTACATATACCTCATGAGGACGGTCCATCCAAGACTCAATAACTCTGATTAAGACTAAGATTTAGGATTCTCCTTTTTAATGCAATTCTACCTATCTCCTACCTAGGATCGCAAAAAATAGAAGACATTACATTCCACTGAGTTACAGCCAGGGCTCATTACCATCAGCTCGGTACTCAGCAAAAACGTACCAGGTTACCGACAGGGCTACTACCATAACGCTGTACCTGGACCTCGAAATCCTCCCTTTCAAATCTTCTCACTAGGGAAGACCAGGATTCCAGATCTTATCGTTTATCGATTATTGATGACACATCTCTCATTGGTGTATATCGCAGTATACCTTCTGCCACCTGAACAGTTAACTACAAAGTACAAGTTCCTCTTTTTTCACACAGCTGCTATTATACCGTGAACACGTCCTCATTTTTGTTTTAATGCTAGCAGAGCACAGAACTTCCTGTTTTTCTACTAACAACTCTGCTTGCTTCAAACAAACAGACATTTCAACAGGTAAACACAATGACATAAAATGCAGACACTACATATACCATCCAGGTGTCTGAACTCACCTGCCATTACACATATAACCATATAACCTGGATCATACCAGAAGTCACCGTATATCACAACTTCCTCATTTTCCTCTAATGTTAACTCAAGGAAAACGAAACTTGGAACTTCTGCTTTTTCCACAGGACAGACAAAAAAACCCCAAAACACATACATTTAACATTTATGCAGACAGCTTAAGGTAAAAGTGACCAGGTGGGATTTTTTAAGATGTTTATCTCATATGAGATGGCGGTCATCATTAGGTGTCTAGACTGGGACAGCCAACCCCCCTTTTTGAAATGCAAGTACACGCATGAGGTCTGCAAGGTGAGATAAGAGAAATGTTCTCACCTGCTAGAGATACACATTCTCCCCTCTCGTGTAGTTGCCTTTTCTAATCAAGGTGTCAGCATGGCCGTCCGTCATCCAGAAGTTTCCGTCTTAAGGTACGTTCCTTTGGGGTGCCATTTGTTAAGGCAGGCCATAAATTTACAGTGATGCAATCTAATTGTGCATCTTCCTTAATCCTGTCTGCATTCAAATCATGAGTCATTTGTTAGTACCATGCATACTATTCTTACATACAGACCAAAGAAATGACATGGATCTGCATAGAAAATATGGCTGACTTTAATTACGGAAGTTCATAGATTTAAAAGGAATCAGTTGGCTAGGGGCCAATAATACGTAACACGTCTCCTATTGGGCAAACGTAAAATATATATCACAGAATAGGCTACTGCATATGTGCTTGCTTCCTCATTTATATTAAGCTATGTCAGCATGAGTCACTTGTCACATGAAAGTCCAAACTGTCTGAGTCTTATGATGTCTGAATGCAGATATAGGTGTGGTACACAGTTCAAGCACTTATCTTAAATCCTGGTTTTTGGATATCTTCATATAACTCTTAATACTCATAATAGTTCATAATCTTGTCCATAACACAACTACTCCACAGCGTGGCAGACCAGTAAAGGTCTAAAAGATGACAAAATAATGACATGGCCCCCTTGTTCACCTAATTTGATCCCCATAGAGAACCTGTGGTCCCTCATAAAATGTGAGATTTACAGGGAGGGAAAACAGTACTCCTCTCGGAACAGTGTCTGGGAGGCTGTGGTGGCTGCTGCACGCAATGTTGATCGTAAACAGATCAAGCAACTGACAGAATCTATGGATGGTAGGCTGTTGAGTGTCATCAGAAAGAAAGGTTGGTCACTAATTTTTTGAGGTTTTGGTTTTGCATGTCAGAAATGTTTATTTCTAAACTTTGTGCAGTTATATTGGTTTACCTGGTGAAAATAAACAAGTGAGATGGGAATATATTTGGTTTTTATTTAGTTGCCTAATAATTCTGTGCAGTAATAGTTACCTGCCCAAACAGATATCCTCCTAAGATAGCCAAAACTAAAAAAAAATACTCCAACTTCCAAAAATATTAAGCTTTGATATTTAAGAGTCTTTTGGGTTGATTTAGAACATAGTTGTTAATCAATAATAAAAAAAATCCTCTAAAATACAACTTGCCTAATAATTCTGCACACGGTGTATATAGGGGCAGAGTGGGGAACAAAAACAGTATCAAAAAATATCCTAGCTGGTATTCCACTGACTAATAGAAAGTAATAGCAATATGGCTGGACTTCAAAATGAGAATACCACCAGCAGGAGATGACAGCAGGAGGAACATATTTAAAGATACACCTGAAAGATGTTTGGGCAAGCAAGCAAGTAAATAAATACACCTATTAACTAAATAAACCCAAAGTACAGATAACAGAAACCAGACGCTGGAAAAAAGAGAATCTACTGTTGCATGGCAGACAGGGAAGTTGAAAGGAGAGAACAGACTCAAGAGTTTGAATCCAGATACATGACAGGGAGGAGGCATACAACTGTTCCCCAGGAGCACCAACACATGGCACGCTATTCATACCCTGCCCGTGAAGTAGCCGTTAGTGGGGGAGAACGGTTGCCACACAGTCATCCTGAAAGACACCTGAAGAGAGAGGACAGGCAGTTGAGTATGGGAACTCCTGGTAACCAAGCACGCACGGGGTACAGGTCCCTAGAGCCAGACATCCATTTAGTGGTCTGCTAAACCTGCAGGTGGAGGGACTAAAGGTTACTCACCAACCAACACAGAGCCCGAGCATCAGCAGGAACAAGGGTGCCCATAAGGAGGATCGAGCCTGAAGCCATCTTCCTTGGTCCACGCTGCCAGCAAACGGGCCAGAAAGGGGAGAAAAGGCAGTTGCGACTTCCCTGGATGAATCCCACGGTACTTTAAGTCAGGGGTTGTCCGAAACAAGAAGTGCTAGGAAGGCGAGTTAGCGGTTACCCTTATACCAGCCTGACGGATACCTGGTTCCACCTGGTCTATTTCAGCATCGCCCGGGTCACCTCACAAAACCAGCTGAACATGAGTAAACAAGTTGAAAAACATTTCGGACTGTGACTGAGTTATTCTGTGACCTTTTGTTCTACACACATACACCCGAGCCCATGGGGCCAGCCTCACTCTCGGGAGGCCACACCAACCGACTGCAGATTCCATCAGCCCCAGACGCTCGTTAAAACTGCAGTGGCAGTCACCCATAACCCCGACCACAAACCAAGAGTGGCGTCACGACTCAGATGTAAATAACCTGACATACCTGTCGCCAGAGAAGATCCCAAAGAGAAGTCCCTGCGGCGTCCCTGGAGGTGGAGCGGTGTCCCTGAGGCGACCGCTGTGGCTGGGGCGACTCATTCTGGTGTCACAAACAGGATAAGGACTAGACCTGTTAAGACAGGTGACAGTGTGCCTTAGTGGTCTGATCAGAAAATTTGGACCGCCGCCATATTGACACTGCTAAAAGCGTGCGAAGTGGAAGACTGCAGCCTGCGCAGAAGGAAAGTACCGCCCACGAAGAGATGTGGCTGTCTTAGAACCCCTGGGGCATTCTGGCCCCGTGAGAGGTGAAGATGGGGGCTGATCTGTCCCTGGACTGCGGGGACATCCCAGTCCTGTGGGAGAAAAAGTACAAGAAACGAAACTGAGCGAGGAGTGTGGGCAGAACCTGTTGAGCAGCGAGAAATGCAAGATGGCGTCAGCAGGCACCGACCGCGAGGAGCTGGGATGGACCAGGCCTATGACTGCTGCTGAGCTGGAGGCAGAAGTAGAAAGAATTGCCGACAGAAGAGAGGAACGGAGCAGGCGAGAGATAGCCGCTTGGATAAAGGAGATGGTATCGGCAATAAGAAACCTGCAGATGTTCGTGCCGCGAGGACTGCATGGAGGAGCCGCCCACGCCCATCTGGAGTCATCACCGGCGATAGCAACCCTGCTGCAGGCTATCTCTGGCCCAACCCTGGGTGAGTCGAACACTGTTCCTGCCCGACCAGGTATGCTGACCCCACCGGCGTTGTCACCAGAGGCCAGTGCGATGTCCGATGCGACGCCCAATGTGATACCTGATGCGATGTCTGGTGTGACGCCCGATGCGATGTGTAAGGCGATGTCCGGTGGGATGCCTGATGCGACGCCCGCTGCGATGCCTGATGCGATGCCCAATGCGATGTTTGGTGCGATGCCTGATGTGATGCCCGATGCGACGTCTGATACGATCCCCGATGGAACACCAGAAGCGACATCCATGGCCAGACCAGACCAGGCCGCAACGACTCTTGTCCCGGCCAGACCAGACGAGGCCGCAACGCCTCTTTTCCCTGCCAGACCAAGCTAGGCCGCAACACCTCCTGTCCCAGTTGCCCAACCAGAGCTGATCATGGCGCCCCAGCCGCTGACTAGAGGTCCCGTCCCTGTGCTCCGGCAAGAAGCAGACAAGGAAATGGTGCGGCAAAGGAGAGGACAAGAGGCATGGTTCTCTGCACACCTGGTAGACATGTACCTGGTTCCTAAGCTGCCATCCCGACCTGAAGCGGTCCCAACACCCTCTCCGCTAGAGAGGGATCCATCACCCTGCCCGGCTGCTGGAGGCTCGTCCTCAGAGTTGCTATCAAATAAATCGGAGGAGGACACAGCACCCTTAGAAAGAGAGGGAGACCCGGAGGTCGTGCTGATGTTCACCCAACGACCGGAGGAGATTGCAGCACCCCCTGCCAAGGAGGAAGACCTGATCGCATATAGCCCCAGCATGTATGTGACCTTGGAGCCAGCTGATGAGCAAGTAATGGTGATGCAGAGACCAGCCCGCAGAGGACAGCGGCGTGTGAGATCCAGACACCCCCTTGAGAAGCCCACTCCAGAGAAAGAGCAAGTGGAGGCCAGAGACCTGCAGGAGAAGCAGTCCCTGCGGCAGACCGGGTTCCAGGCCAGAGGTCCCCTCCACCGTGGGGTAGTGGAGGAATTAAACTGCCGCACAGGGTATGGCTTCATAGTGGACTCCAGAGTAAAGGAGGGCATCTTTGTCTCTAGAAGGGATGTGCAGTCCCACCTACAGTGAGGACACCCAGGTCGAGACCTCTATGTGGGAGATGTTGTTGAATTCACCAGGCATATGGGGGAAAGAGGCTGGTTTGCCTTGGACGTGGTACAGTGCCCTAAGGAAACCGTGGCAAGTCCAAGCTCCAACCCCACTGTTCCTACCAGATCCTCAGAATTGTCACCATTGGAGGATACTCATGCTGCTATTTCCCAAAGTCAGAGCACTGCAAGCAAGAGCCCTGATCTTGAGAGAAGCAAGTCAATGTAGTTTGAAAAGCAAGTTTAAAATGTTTTAAAGTTAAGCAATGTTTAAATGTTTAAGAAAATGTGCCCACAAGAAATTTTGTGTGAACTGTTTAAGTAAGTTTTTCCTTTTAGCAACAGGTTACGTGCACTTTTAAAAAAAATGGACCACAGGCTATGAACTGGCTATAGCCACAAACTCTCGCATTGTAAAAAGTTACCCCAGTGGTACCAACCTCAGACCACGCCTGTTTATGGGGCCTGGCTCTGCACCACCAGGAAGCATGCCTGTTGATGGGGCCTGCTGTCCAAAATTCCAGAGCACGCCTGTTTATGGGGCCTGGCTCTGCGCCACCAGGGTGCACGTCTGTTTATGGGGCCTGCCTTCTAACACACGGAAGCTGGTACGCCTGTTTATGGGGCCTACCTTAAACCACCATCCTCAGGAGAGGAAGATTGGAGGAAAGGTTTGGGATAGATCTGGCCCAGACCTGGTCACCAAAGGGACCAGTGACCTGCCTTTTGGAGGTTCTTGGGTGGGTTCAGGAATTGTGGGTGGTGGGTGATGAAGAATGGTACCTAGTATGATGTTTTTATGTGAATGCCTCCCCTGTGTGGGAAAAGTTGTATTAAATTTTTTTATTGTCTTTGCAGCCCGAGGATGTGCTGTTGATAACCAAGGGGGGATGTGGCGCCCCTGACCTGGTCAGGCGGCACTGAGTACTGCACCCACACTGGGTGAGTGCAAACAGGTAATCCTGAAGGCTGAAATAGGGTGTGTTCGCACAGACACATAGCAACCAGGTCTCCCACACACTAGAAGGGACCCTTGGGCAGACCCAAGAGGGGGCTTTCCTCCACATCTCAGCTAGGGGTGCTGGAGAGTGGCTGGAAGCTAAGGTGGAAGTGGCAGACAGGAAAACGAGTATGAGAGGAGCAAGCCAGTCTGAAGCGGAGAGCACAGGGAGAAGGAGCGAGCAGGCGCGTGGACACGCTAGTCAGACCCTGCCCGTGAAGTAGCCATTAGCGGGGGAGAACGGTTGCCACACAGTCAGCCTGAAAGACACCTGAAGAGAGAGGACAGGCAGTTGAGTACGGGAACTCCTGGTAACCAAGCACGACGGGGTACAGGTCCCTAGAGCCAGACATCTATTTAGTGGTCTGCTAAACCTGCAGGTGGAGGGACTAGAGGTTACTCACCAACCAACACAGAGCCCGAGCATCAGCAGCAACGAGGGGGACCATAAGGAGGATCGAGCCTGGAGCCATCTTCCTTGGTCCACGCTGCCAGCAAACGGGCCAGAAAGGGGAGAAAAGGCAGTTGCAACTTCCCTGGATGAATCCCACGGTACTTTAAGTCAGGGGTTGTCTGAAACAAGAAGTGCTAGGAAGGCGAGTTAGTGGTTACCCTTATACCAGCCTGACGGATACCTGGTTCACCTGGTCTATCTCAGCATCGCCCGGGTTACCTCACAAAACCAGCTGAACGTTAGTAAACAAGTTGAAAGACATCTTGGACTGCGACTGAGTTATTCTGCGACCTTTTGTTCTACACACATACACCCGAGCCCCTGGGGCCAGCCTCACTTTCGGGAGGCCACACCATCCGACTGCAGATTCCATTAGACCCAGATGCTCGTTAAAACTGCAGTGGCGGTCACCCATAACCCCGACCGCAAAACGAGAGTGGTGTCATGAATCAGATGTAAATAACCTGTCGCCAGAAAAGATCCCAAAAAGAAGTCCCTGCGGCGTCCCTGGAGGTGGAGCGGTGTTCCTGAGGCGACCGCCGTGGCTGGGGTGACTCAGAATGTTTCATGGCAAGTGTTAAGTGTTCCTTTTCATATAGTGTATTCCCATCCTCCCCTTCCCACCCAAAAGGTTATATGGTTCATGGTTTAGTTTTCTTTTTTGTCCTCCTCTTCAACCATATAAACAGAATCATCATGCAGCTCTCGCTACAAATTTTTAGAGGGCCAGCAGATTGATTAGATAATCTCTAGGCAATTTTTGGGATGGAGGCCAACTTAAGGGCTGAATGTATAGTTATGCTCCTGATTTAAAGCATTCAAAAATGGCTATTTAAAAATACTCACATATGACTACATTAATCTTGTGTACCGATTAGCCGTTTAGATCTGTGCACCAGTTTGTAGTCATCATATCAGGATGCATCACCATCAATGCATCAAAGTTTTCTAGAGATTACCGATCACTGTATAAAAAAAGGCTTACCGTGAAGAAGCCCACTCATTATTTAGTGTATTTTTGTTGTTGAAACAGTGCCAACGTGTTCCCCAGCACTGTACAGAAATTGTCACAATTAGCACCTGTTCTTAAAGCACCACTCCAACAAGCAGGCCCTCTTGTGACTGCAAGTTTTGACTTGCCGGAGTCAGAGTTGGTCACAACAACTCAGTGTAAAGGCCCTGTCACACACAGAGATAAATCTTTGTCAGATCTGTGGTTGCAGTGAAATCATGGACATATTGTTCCATTTGTACACAGCCACAAACCTGGCACTGATTGTCCACAATTTCACTGTAACCACAGATCTGCCGCAGATTTATCTCTGGGTGTGACAGGGCCTTAAGTCTATGAAAGCAAGGATAAGGATCTTGTAGACTAAGGCGGGCTTTGCACACTACGACATCACAGGCCGATGCTGCGATGCCGAGTGCGATAGTGCCCGCCCCCGTCGCAGCAGCGATATGTGGTGATAGCTGGCGTAGCGAAAGTTATCGCTACGCCAGCTTCACACACACACTCACCTGCCGTGCGACGTCCCTGTGGCCGGCGACCCGCCTCCTTGTTAAGGGGGCGGGTCGTGCGGCGTCACTGCGACGTCACACGGCAGGCGGCCAATCAGAGCGGAGGGGCGGAGATGAGCAGGATGTAAACATCCTGCCCACCTCCTTCCTTCCGCATATCCTACGGAAGCCGCAGTGAGGCCGGTAGGAGACGTTCCTCGCTCCTGCGACTTCACACACAGCGATATGTGCTGCCGCAGGAGCGAGGAACAACATCGGACCATTGCGTCAGCGTAATTATGGATTACGCCGACGCTGTACCGATGATACGATTACGACGCTTTTGCGCTCGTTAATCGTATCATCCAGCCTTTACACACTGCGATGTCGCATGCGATGCCGGAAGTGCGTCATTTTCAATTTGACCCCACCGACATCGCACCTGCGATGTCGCAGTGTGCAAAGTGCCCCTTACATTAAGTTATGGCTTCCAGATCTCTCCAGCAAACACTGGAGAGATCCAGCAGGTCACAGCCAGCTGAAGACTGACTGGAATGGCACTAACAGAAGGTGAAGATAGCGGGGGGGGATGGGGTAAGGTCAGAGACGATCCAAGATTAGAAGCACCACTCAAACATTGCAATAGAAAATATTCTGTAGTTAAGCTTTAAAGAAGCAATCAAATGTCCATATTTTATATACATGCACTAGCATCATTATCATAGCATGCCAAGTGTCCTTTTATTACTACTTATAGAGTGGGAGGAAACAAGATAGCAAAAAAGGATCCCATAATAACACATGGAGAAGATACAAACCCTACACAGATGTTCTGTGTGAGGCAAATCCCGGGATATGAAGATGAATTATGACTTCCAGTCATAATCGCTCATCACTCCCTGGCAGTGCCCCCCTCCCTTCTTGTCCTCAATGTCCAGCATCTGTGAAGGTGTCACATCCCATGGCCATCTCCTATGATATGGAAATGAGATGATGTGGGAACAATGGACACAGGATGACTCCCTGCCGTGACCCTGTAGTAGGGGCTGCTATCTAATTAGCAAGGCTATGGAAGTATCCAGACAGAACGACTCCAGTAAAAAATGGTTCATATCTCGCAAGCCATATTTCCGATAAATATGGCAACCATAAAAATGGTGTCTCCGCATGCGGACGATGGTGGCACACCCTTTTTATGGGAGCAGGACCTGGGGAAATACCCCAGGCGTGATATCAGCCAATGGGGAACTAGTAGACAAGTCATGAGTCCTCTCGTTCCGTAGCTAAATTCATAGCTGTCACAATGAGAGCGTTGGCGTCCGCCTACGACGCTCCCAGGCAAAGTTATGGCCCATATTCCATGTTGGGATATTGTCCATAACTCAAGCCAGGGGTGGAGCAGTGCTCCCTCTGAGGTCACGAAGGTAGGAGGGGACCTGGATTTGCCCAGGTTGATAACCCTACTTCGGCCATTTTCCAGTGTTCTTTCGCTGGGGGTCACGTGCAGGAAACATCTGTGGGAGTTCCTAGAAACCTGGTCTACAGCGCCCCCCTGTGGCCAGACGCACAAGGTAACTGATTGAATTGCATACCTGTTTGTAAACCATGCTTTATCTGTAACTGTACTCTGACATATGTATATTCTGTAGATTCCCTATTGTATATATTGTAGTTTCTAGTGTGCTTTAGGCTGATTAAATTATATAATTAATCTTGGGCTGTTCTGTTATCTCGATCTTGAATCCCACGTCTGTGTGTTCGGCTAATAGTTACCGTAAATCGGTTGGTGGCAGCGAGTTTGTGCCAAGGATTATTGTGGGGAGGCCAGTGAGATTCGGGGAGGTTTTATATATTGCGCCCGCGGAGGTCGGGGGAATATATACCCTACTCTCACCGGGGACCCTTCAATAATCGGCATAAGTAGTATAGCGGCCTCCTTGCTTATCGTCGGGCAATTCCATAATTGGCCTGACTATAAGAGGGGCGCTAGAGAGCGCATCACGTGCTCTGTCTGTCGGTCGGGAGGTATAAAGGAGGGGTGACCCCCCACTTGTTACACCCCGATTGTGACGTACTGGTAGCCAGCGCGGGGGATTTCTGAGTGACCCCCCCCCCGGTGGTTTGTGACATATTGGTGGCAAGCGGTGGGATCGAGATAATAGTGTGTGTGAGTGTGAGACCCATACTCCCAGACACTAAAGACTGCCTGCAGCAGCTGTGGCTGCTGGGGTCTTCAGACCAGACCAACACTAGAGTGTCAGAGTGCAGATACTGTAAGGTGTGTGGAGGCATCAGGTGTCAGTTCTGTGTCAGTGACCAAAGTCTGCAACAATGGCTGAGAGCACCAGGAGCAAAGCCAAAGGAATGGCCGATGCTCAGGCCAGAGACGATGAGGAGGTTGTCCACGAGCCCTCCAGGAGCTCGACGCCAGAAAACCGTTCTGCAGAGGACAGCGCACAACCTGGCAATTATGGACAAGATGAGGAGCAGCTCACCCAAGGGTCCTCAACGAGCCAGATGCCAGCCCTCCGCTCTGCAATGGACAGTGAAGCACCAGGCTCCGCAGCGGGCCGCAGATCACCACGTGCCATTCCACCGAGCCTGGGAGGCTCGGATAGCCTTCTTCAAATGGCTATGGCCCTTCTCCAGGCTGGAGACCGGGATACCTACGAGATACTCATGGCCGAGCGTGAGCGACAGGCAGCGCTTGACGCTGAGGCTGCGGAGCGGCAAGCAGTGCGTGAGGCTGCGGAGCGGCAAGCAGCACGTGAAGAGCGCCAGGCAGAGCGTGACTACCAGCTGCAGCTAGCTCAGCTCCGGCCCTCATCAGCCACACGTGACCTTCAAGACACCAAACTTCCAAAGGTCCGTGTTGAGGACTTCCCAGTGCTGGAGAAGGATGGAGACTTGGACTCTTTCTTGACTGCTTTTGAACGGACTTGCCTGCAGCACCATCTGGACAAGGACCAGTGGGCAAAATACCTGACCCCCCGTTTAAGGGGTAAGGCCCTGGAAATCCTTGGGGACTTGCCTGCTGAGGCAGATCAGGGCTACGACACCATCAAGCGGGCCCTGATCCAACAGTACAACCTCACTCCAGAGTCCTACCGCAAGAAGTTCCGGAGCCTACAGAAGGGACCAAAGGACTCCTGGGCTGACCACCGGCGGGCACTTGCCCGAGCTGCCGACCACTGGACCCAAGGCCTGCAGCTTTCCACCGGACCGGAGATCCTGGACTTGTTCATCACGGAGCAACTCTTGTGGAACTGCCCTGAGGATCTCCGCCAGTTCATCCGAGACCAGAAGCCAAAGGGGTCCACGGCTACAGCTGCCCTGGCCGATGACTACACCAACAATCGGGCTCCTGAGGCCAGGAGAGCAGCCACAAGCAGCACCTGGAGAGGGGGTAAGATGAACTCTGCGACTGCAATATGTCACAAACCACCGGGGGGGGGTCACTCAGAAATCCCCCGCGCTGGCTACCAGTACGTCACAATCGGGGTGTAACAAGTGGGGGGTCACCCCTCCTTTATACCTCCCGACCGACAGACAGAGCACGTGATGCGCTCTCTAGCGCCCCTCTTATAGTCAGGCCAATTATGGAATTGCCCGACGATAAGCAAGGAGGCCGCTATACTACTTATGCCGATTATTGAAGGGTCCCCGGTGAGAGTAGGGTATATATTCCCCCGACCTCCGCGGGCGGAATATATAAAACCTCCCCGAATCTCACTGGCCTCCCCACAATAATCCTTGGCACAAACTCGCTGCCACCAACCGATTTACGGTAACTATTAGCCGAACACACAGACGTGGGATTCAAGATCGAGATAACAGAACAGCCCAAGATTAATTATATAATTTAATCAGCCTAAAGCACACTAGAAACTACAATATATACAATAGGGAATCTACAGAATATACATATGTCAGAGTACAGTTACAGATAAAGCATGGTTTACAAACAGGTATGCAATTCAATCAGTTACCTTGTGCGTCTGGCCACAGGGGGGCGCTGTAGACCAGGTTTCTAGGAACTCCCACAGATGTTTCCTGCACGTGACCCCCAGCGAAAGAACACTGGAAAATGGCCGAAGTAGGGTTATCAACCTGGGCAAATCCAGGTCCCCTCCTACCTTCGTGACCTCAGAGGGAGCACTGCTCCACCCCTGGCTTGAGTTATGGACAATATCCCAACATGGAATATGGGCCATAACTTTGCCTGGGAGCGTCGTAGGCGGACGCCAACGCTCTCATTGTGACAGCTATGAATTTAGCTACGGAACGAGAGGACTCATGACTTGTCTACTAGTTCCCCATTGGCTGATATCACGCCTGGGGTATTTCCCCAGGTCCTACTCCCATAAAAAGGGTGTGCCACCATCGTCCGCATGCGGAGACACCATTTTTATGGTTGCCATATTTATCGGAAATATGGCTTGCGAGATATGAACCATTTTTTACTGGAGTCGTTCTGTCTGGATACTTCCATAGCCTTGCTAATTAGATAGCAGCCCCTACTACAGGGTCACGGCAGGGAGTCATCCTGTGTCCATTGTTCCCACATCATCTCATTTCCATATCATAGGAGATGGCCATGGGATGTGACACCTTCACAGATGCTGGACATTGAGGACAAGAAGGGAGGGGGGCACTGCCAGGGAGTGATGAGCGATTATGACTGGAAGTCATAATTCATCTTCATATCCCGGGATTTGCCTCACATTCTGTAACTATGATTTAAACCCAGAACTGTAAGACAACAATGTTAACTGGCAAGCAACCATGCCATATGCACTTAGCCCATTTCTACGGCTTTACAATAGCTATATAGTTGATGGAAATATGCTGTGGCACCCATAATAGTTAATGGAACCTTAGTGAACTCTTATTAGTTTTCCCTCTCTGATTCGGAATCTTTGTTTCTTGCTCCAAAGCTTTATATTCTGTATATACCTCTCCATGTGCATGAGTCCCTCCCTGTAGAAATTAAAACCAAGCAGTACGGTTTATTATTTCTAGTTTCAATGAAAAAAAACCTTACTTGGTGAACTAAAATGTAGTTTATATGTTGCAATAAAAACTGTTTTCAATACATTCAGGTTTTCTGTTTTCGCTTTATACTCTTAGTTGAAAGTGTTGAGAAAAATTGACAAAAAAAAGAGTGTGCACTTTTCTTTGTCTGGGTGAGCATAAAATATAGGGACAGAATGGTCTCTTTGAAGGATCGTAGGGAGCATGAGGCTTTTAATCAGCTTGGTGAATCTCCTGGCCCAAAGGCCATCTCGTGCTGTCTTCCTAAAGAATGACAGACATTGAAACTTAGTCCACCTAAAATCTGCAGTGGCAAATTCAATTTCACAGGTCATAAAATTATATGTCCACTTTCTACATTCTTCTTTTCTTCTATTTTTCTTTTTTTGTTTATCCAGTTGAAAAGATTTAGCAAGGTCTGCAATTCATCTCTCTCCTTCTGCATTTTTGAGCCGCTCTTGACATTTTCTGAGCCAGGAAATTGAATAGCATTCTTCTTTGGGTCAGTGGTCAGAAATGATGGAGCTGTGTGCTATGGGATACTACAAATTTTTCTCCTGTCTGAAAACTTCAGTTGTTATTGAAGTAATTGATTATTTTCAAAAAACTCCAAAACATTCTTTTGAAGTTTCTTAAAGTATATTAATTTAACAATTTACTTTTTCCATATATGACTCTGAATATACAGGTTGGTTATTTAAAGGAGATTTCTGTTGTTTTTACACGTCTACCACTTTTCCAACATATGTATGTTTTTTCGATTGTTTGATGCTTTTTGGTTATTTTCTGAACCAAACAAGTGCAAGTATTACAGCTGCACATTAGATATAATCCAATTTAATTTTATGCATTTGTGGCGCCCCTGACCTGGTCAGGCACCACAGAGTATTGCACCCATGCGGGAGCAATGCTTCCAGGTAATCTCCAAAGGTCAGGATGAGGTGCACACACAAACATATAGTGATCAGGCCTCCCACATTACCAGAGGGGACCCTTGAGTAGCCAGAAGGAGTTAACTTTCAATTCCCAGCTAGGGGTGTGTTCAGGGGCTGGTTGCTAGGAAGCAGGGCATAGAGAGAGGAGGAAGTGAGAGAGTCGAGAGGAAGAAGTTGAAGTGTATGGAGGGGGAGCAGAGAAGCTCCCGTGCAGACCGGTCCTGAGGAGTGCTGTAGCTGAAAGCGGAGGAGAACGGAGTACTGTGGGTCGGCCTGAAGAGCATCCAGAGAAAGAGGGGTGGCTGAGTACGGAGATCCCAGTATCCGAGCACACAAGGGGAACTAGGTCCCCAGAACAGGCAGCAGATCATCCAGAGCTGCTTAACCTACAGGTTGGGGGGGTACTTCATGCCCTCACCACGACTACACAGAGCTTGAGCCAAGCAGCACACCAGGCCCATAAGGGGACAGGGCCAGAAGCCATCCCACCAAGGCCACGCTGCCGGCAGACGAGCCAGAGAGAGGGGAGCAGGGTGGTAACAGCTTCCCTGGAGGGGTCCTACTACGCTTCAAGCAAAGGATCCTCCTAAAACAGAAAGAGTGCAAGGAAGGCGAGTGGACAGCTACCCTCAGAACGGCCTCCTGGAATTCCTGGTTCCACCTGGTTATCACAGTGTCGCCCGGGCATCTCACCGTGACCTCCAAACAGTGAGTAAACACGTTAAAAGACTTCTTGGACTGTGTTTGAGTCATTCTGCGACTGTGGTACTACAAACCCACACCGGGCCCTGGGGCTTGCCTCACTCTCAGGAGGCTACTATATCCGACTGCACCCACCATCAGCCCCAGGCGTCCCCTAACCTGCAGTGGCGGTCCCCACTGACCGCAATACTGAGAGTGGCGTCACGATCAAAACTGAAGATTCCCTACCTGTGACCAGCACCAGCTACGTGGAGTCCCTGAAGGTATGCACCGATACAACACCTGTGGGGCTTCACATCTTCTGGCGTCACGAACAGGATAAGGACTAGACCTGTTCAGACAGGTGACCGTGTGCCTCAGAGGTCCGACCGCAAAAATTGAACCGCCGCCATATTGCCATCTTCAAAAGCGCGCGCTGCAGCCCGCGCGAGGGAGAAGAGCACCGCCCACGAAGAGGTGTGGCCGCCCCAGAATCCCCACAATTCAGAGAGCGTACTGACCCAGGAAGTGGAAAGGGAGCGCGCAGATTTCTGAAGAAAAATGGACGCTGCAGGAGGTAATGCCCCTGGTCAGGGCGACGCAGCCCAAGCGATGCCAGCCCTTGTCGCGCTGGACGCCGCAGCGCCTGGTGCCGGTGCCGCGGTCGCAGCTGCGCCGGCCGAAGTCGCCCCCATAATGCCAGTGTCCTTGTTGTATGCCCCAGGGGCGCAATGGCTGCCTCAATACGCCGGTAAAATAGACACGCTGACCGGGTTTAAGAAAAAGATCAACACCCTGCTAGACATGCACGCGATGACTGGTAAACAGAGGGCCGCTGTGGTGCTGGGACAATTGACTGAAGCAGCAGAATTGGAGGCTGAGTCCTGGACCAATGATGACCGGAGCTCTGTTGAGACCATCTTTGCCAAACTAGCAGCTGCTTTTGAACACCGCACCGAGGGAGAGCTGAGAACGGACTTCTATCACTGCCGTCAGAAGCCCCAAGATAGTATAAGAGACTATGCCCTCAGGCTGCAGGCTGCACTACGGGCTCTCAAGCTGGTGGACCCTGTCAGTGATCAGGAAGGAAACCGGATGATGAAGGAACAATTCTTGCGGGGCCTGCGCTCTCCTGAGGATGGGAAGCAGATGAAGCTGTGGTCCCTAGAACACCCCGACGTGGACTTTGCCATTCTGAAAGACCGGGCAGTGAAAGCACTCCAACCCCCTGTGGACACAGACCCTGCCAGTTCCACGGCTGCAGGAGCAGAATCCTCCACGCAGGCCCTGATGACTGCAAAAGGACTCAACGCGCCAGCAGAGACCATAAGTACGCTATCCTCCCAAGTGCAGCAGCTCACTAAGGACGTCGCACAAATCCTGAAAGCAATGCAGTTGCCCTCAGAGACCAAAGTCCCTCATCAGATCCTGCTAGCCGACAACCCAGAGGACGTCCCTTGGATGCGGAGGAGAAGAGGTCCCCCAACTCGAGGCAGGAGCAGTGATCGCTATGACTCATCTGGACAACCCATCTGTCGTCGTTGCCAGAAGGCAGGTCACTATGCAAGGGCCTGTCCTTTAAACGAGTCAAACCTGGGGCCGAGGGCCAGTCCTCAGGATTAAGAAGATCAGGCCCAAGTCGCTGCTGTGATCAGTACGTGGGTGGACGTCCTGTCCTGTCCATCGTCTTGGACGGGATCCCTACCCCGGCATTATTGGACACCGGCTCTCAGGTCACCACGATCCCGCATGTCCTTTATCGGAGGTTTTGGTCGGACGGCGATCTCCGACCACCGGACCCCTCCCTCACCATCTATGCTGCCAACGGACAACCTATAGACCAGATCGGGGTCAAAGAGGTAACCATAAAGGTGGGAAGGCAGGAAATGAAGGGACAAGGACTGATTGTTGTGGACACTGATGTTAGAGAAAGGAACCCGCAAATGATTTTAGGCACTAATGTCATAGAAAATTGCCTAGGGGAAGTGTTGTTGTTGCTTCACCAGATTGTTGAAGGTGCTGACGGCAGGTCGCAAAGAGCCTTGCAAAAGGAGATCCGAATCATTCTGAGGAAGCAACAGGTAAAACAGACTGGCGGTGAGATTGGTAGTGTACGGGTGATGGATGCTAACCCCATTGTGATACCCCCACGGAGTGAAATGATGATGTGGTGTAGAGCAGCGGTAGGTCTCAGAGGACAAGATTACCAGGCTGTACTAGAGCCCACTCATTCAGACCACTGGCCCACGATTCTGACAGCCAGGGGGGTAGTTGATGTACACAAGGGACGAGTGCCTGTACGAGTGTTGAACTGTGGGGAGGAGGAAGCCAGACTACCAAGGTACGCTACCATAGCCAAACTGTTTACATGCTCAGATGACGCCATAACACCTGTAGGTCCCCTGACACAAGCTGACTCAAAAGAGGGCGAGACCTCCCAAAAGCAGTTAGAGGACTGGTGCCAGAAACTACACGTGGGGACTGACTCTACACCCGACTACCAGAAACATGGGGTTTACAGGGTCGTGCAGGAATACGAGCAGGTCTTTAGTAAGAACCCACTAGACTTTGGTAGGATCAAAGGGGTGCAACATCACATACCCACAGGCAGTCATCCTCCCATTAAGGAAAGACATAGGCCTATTCCACCAGCCCATTACCAGCGCACAAAGGACATGCTGAAGGACATGAAGGAGGCAGGAGTCATAAGGGACAGTTGCAGCCCCTGGGCAGCTCCCCTAGTCCTGGTAAGAAAGAAGGATGGCACGATGAGGATGTGTGTGGATTACAGACGGATAAATCAGATAACACACAAGGATGCCTACCCTTTGCCAAGGATAGAGGAATCCCTCGCTGCCTTGAAAGCCTCTAACTACTTTTCTACCCTAGATCTTACTAGTGGCTACTGGCAAGTATCTGTAGCAGAAGAAGATCGGGAGAAGACGGCCTTCACCACCCCAATGGGCCTCTGTGAGTTCAACAGCATGCCATTTGGACTCTGCAATGCCCCCGGGACCTTCCAGAGGCTTATGGAATGCTGCCTAGGGCACCTCAACTTTGAAACCGTCCTGCTCTACCTGGATGATGTCATCGTGTACTCCAAGACCTACGAGGACCACCTGAAACACCTGGCTGAAGTCTTTGAAGCACTATCCCGATATGGAATGAAGCTGAAACCATCCAAGTGCCATTTACTGAAGCCAAAGGTCCAGTACCTAGGTCACGTGGTCAGTGCAGAAGGAGTAGCACCGGACCCAGAGAAGGTCACAGTCATCCAGGAATGGCCCACACCTACTACCGTCCGGGAGGTACGTCAGTTCCTTGGCTTGGTAGGCTACTACAGAAGGTTCATCAAGGGCTACACGAAAATGGCAGCGCCTTTGCAAGAGCTCCTGGTAGGCCACCCGAAGAAGAGAGGAAAGATCTCCGGCCCGCCATTTCACTGGGGAGAAGCAGAAGAACACTCCTTCAGACAAATGAAAGGGGCCTTGACGGGTGAAGAGATCCTAGCCTACCCTGACTACGGTCTGCCATTCGTACTGTACACAGATGCCAGTAATGTGGGACTGGGAGCAGTGCTTTCACAGGTGCAGGGAGGCAAAGAGCGTGTGATTGCTTACGCCAGCAGGAAGCTCAGGCCTACTGAAAGAAACCCAGAGAATTATAGCTCATTCAAGCTAGAGTTCCTGGCCATGGTATGGGCTATCACAGAGCGGTTCAAGCACTACCTGGCAGCCACCAAATTCACTGTCTTCACGGACAACAACCCCCTGACCCACTTGGATACTGCTAAATTGGGTGCCATGGAGCAGCGTTGGGTAGCCCGACTGGCGAATTATGACTTTACTGTCAAGTATCGAGCTGGCCGCAAGAACGGCAACGCAGATGCTCTGTCCAGGATGCCTCACCTAGCAGACGAGGGTGAAGATGAAGATGATCTGGAAGAGATTGAGCTGCCAGCGTTCCATCGCCATGGAGCAAAACAGTGTCGGCAGTCGCGTGCCAACCGCCAAGAGGTGACCCTGAACCCACTACCTCATTACAACTGGAAGGAGACCCAGGAAAATGATCCAGCGGTAGGCTTGGTAAAGAAACTGATCAGCCAGCCTGGCGCCAGCCTTGACAAAGGAGCCCCACCTGAGGCACAGTACCTATGGAAGGAGAGGGGTCGATTATTCATCTATCAAGACAAACTTTACAGGAGCATCATTGACCCGAGGACGCATGAGAAGGTGTGGCAAGTGATTGTACCACAGAAGGATACGAGGATGGTGCTAGAAGCCTATCACAATGGTGCAGGCCACTTTGGTTGGAAGAAACTGGAGGCCCTACTTAAAGTAAGATTCTACTGGGTGGGCATGAGATCTGCCCTAGAGAAGTGGTGTCGAAACTGCGGGCCTTGCAATCTTAGAAGAAAAGACCAGCACCGCCAGAGAGCACCACTCCAGCCCATCCAAACTAAACGGCCCCTGGAGATCGTGGCCCTGGACCATGTAAAGTTGGCACCCAGCAGACAAGGCTACAACTACGCTCTCACTATGGTTGACCACTACTCCAGATTCCTGGTGGTAGTACCAGTCAAGGACTTGACAGGTCAAACCGCAGCCAAAGCTTTCCAGACACACTTCTGTCGACCACATGGCTATCCAGATCAAGTGCTCACTGACCAAGGACCAGCCTTTGAAGCTGAAGTGTTTAAGGAGTTTTGTAACCTATACGGCTGCCAGAAGATCCGTACTACGCCTTACCATCCTCAGACCAATGGCATGTGTGAGAAGATGAACCACATCATTCTCGATCTTCTGAAGACGCTCCCATTGGAGGAACGAAGTCAGTGGCCAGAAAAACTACCCGATCTAGTGGACATGTATAACAACATCCCTGTGAGTTCCACGAACTGCACACCGGCATACCTGATGAGGGCCAGACCAGGGAGATTGCCAGTAGATCTGGAAATGGGAGTTGAGACCCCTGAAGACCATCAACAAGGTGCTGATTGGGATTCCAACCGCCAAGCCCAATACAAGAAAGTACAAGAGTGTGTGGAGCGAAGCCTGACTCAGCAGCGTGAGAAACAAGAAAAGGCCTACAATCGAAAAGCACCTGCTGTTCCTTTGATGCCAGGAGATATAGTTCTCAAGGGAAAGAGAAGGCGTCATAAACTTGACAATCACTGGGAAGAAGAACCCTATACTGTGTTACCATCAACGCTTAGCAATGAAAAGACATGCCTTATCAGCAAAGATGGAGGAAAAACAACAGCTGTCGTTTCTAGAGATCGCCTAAAGAAATGTCCTGAACAACTAAGAATCCCTGAAGAAATTCCCAACCCTTTGCCAGTTCAAGAACCAAAAGAAAGGATGATCCATACTGCGCTTGGAGATTTTCCAGCAAGTTGGCCTCAATACAATGGAGCAGTTGTTATTCCAGTCATTACATTCACTCAATCTAGAGAAGTAGGAGACCTAGAAGCACCTGCTCAGAACCTAGAAGTGCCAAATGTAGCTGAAGCAGAAAACCACGCATTGGTATCAGTACCCAGTACACCCAGAATTCACATTGAGACACATACATCGGGTGGGAGGACACAACCTCAGACAGATGACAGTATAGTACTGCGTAGATCAACCCGCAGCAACTTTGGTCAGCTCCCATTACGCTATAGACAAAGTACAGTTTAGTTGAAAGTGATGGTATGAAGTGTAATGTTTAACCTGTTATAGTTAAGCAACGTTTAAGCGAAATGTGCCCACAAGGACTATTGTGAGACTTCCTTAAAATGTTAGACCACTGGTTATGAACTGGCTTTAACCACAAACTTTGCATTGTAAAAAGTTGCCTTCTTGGTACCAACCACAGGGCCTGCCTGTTGAGGGGCATGGCTCTGCACCAACAAGGGGGCACGCCTGTTTATGGGGCCTGCCCTCCAACACTCGGAAGCGGGTACGCCTGTTTATGGGGCCTACCTTACACCACTCCCCTCAGGAGAGGAAGATTGGAGGAAAGGTCTGGGGAATGTGATGGCCCAGACCTGGTCACCAAAAGGACCGGTGACCTACCTCCTGGAGGTTTTTGGGTGGGTTCGGACATGTGGGTGGTTGGTGGTGGAATGGTACCTGGCATGTTTAAATGTAAATAATTGCCCCTGCGTGGGAAAAGTTTGTATTTACCTTTTTCTCTTGTCTTTGCAGCCCGAGGACGTGCTGATGATAACTAAGGGGGAATGTGGCGCCCCTGACCTGGTCAGGCACCACAGAGTATTGCACCCATGCGGGAGCAATGCTTCCAGGTAATCTCCAAAGGTCAGGATGAGGTGCACACACAAACATATAGTGATCAGGCCTCCCACATTACCAGAGGGGACCCTTGAGTAGCCAGAAGGAGTTAACTTTCAATTCCCAGCTAGGGGTGTGTTCAGGGGCTGGTTGCTAGGAAGCAGGGCATAGAGAGAGGAGGAAGTGAGAGAGTCGAGAGGAAGAAGTTGAAGTGTATGGAGGGGGAGCAGAGAAGCTCCCGTGCAGACCGGTCCTGAGGAGTGCTGTAGCTGAAAGCGGAGGAGAACGGAGTACTGTGGGTCGGCCTGAAGAGCATCCAGAGAAAGAGGGGTGGCTGAGTACGGAGATCCCAGTATCCGAGCACACAAGGGGAACTAGGTCCCCAGAACAGGCAGCAGATCATCCAGAGCTGCTTAACCTACAGGTTGGGGGGGTACTTCATGCCCTCACCACGACTACACAGAGCTTGAGCCAAGCAGCACACCAGGCCCATAAGGGGACAGGGCCAGAAGCCATCCCACCAAGGCCACGCTGCCGGCAGACGAGCCAGAGAGAGGGGAGCAGGGTGGTAACAGCTTCCCTGGAGGGGTCCTACTACGCTTCAAGCAAAGGATCCTCCTAAAACAGAAAGAGTGCAAGGAAGGCGAGTGGACAGCTACCCTCAGAACGGCCTCCTGGAATTCCTGGTTCCACCTGGTTATCACAGTGTCGCCCGGGCATCTCACCGTGACCTCCAAACAGTGAGTAAACACGTTAAAAGACTTCTTGGACTGTGTTTGAGTCATTCTGCGACTGTGGTACTACAAACCCACACCGGGCCCTGGGGCTTGCCTCACTCTCAGGAGGCTACTATATCCGACTGCACCCACCATCAGCCCCAGGCGTCCCCTAACCTGCAGTGGCGGTCCCCACTGACCGCAATACTGAGAGTGGCGTCACGATCAAAACTGAAGATTCCCTACCTGTGACCAGCACCAGCTACGTGGAGTCCCTGAAGGTATGCACCGATACAACACCTGTGGGGCTTCACACATTATATACAGTTATATGCAAAATAATAATGGTCTAACATAACTAATATATGTGTACACAGAAGAGTTTTGTACAGAGAACAAATCAGGGGATATCGAGAGAAGAAATCTTTGGAACGTTTTATACTGGTCTTGGGAACAGAGCACAGTTGGATGACCTTCTAGTACCAAGCATGCCAATAGTGGTGTTTCACAATGTGCAAGGACAGACCAAAAAATTAGATACACACTGGAAGAGAAGTGAAGAGTGCCTCAGAAAATATTGGGTTACCATCAGTAAGGAATGGCACTTCTAGAGTGGTAGTGCCAATGCACTATGTGCAAGGCAGTACACAAAAAATTACCCCTGTGTACATATATCATAATGAGCATCAAGACATGGTGGAGAAAGAGGAGGTGTAAGACCTCAGAAACAAAATAAAAAAATATATACTTTTGTTTGGATGGGAAGAGAGGATGTTAATACAACTTACAAAACTGAACATTTTAGGTGACTTTAGGCTTGCTTGGTGTTATCTGGTGGCATGAAAAAATCTGGGAAAATCTAGCCCTTGTTCAATTTTATAAGAGTCACCCTTTCTGCATTTTCTGTGACACGTGGCTGTTATGATGGCCACTGGGGCACTAAAAACAAGTTCAGATAAGACTCTAGCGGCTTAACAGGTCAGTACCTCTAAGGTGAAAAAGGAAAGTTTGTGCTAAATGCTTGGATACCCAATAGTTATATGGCACTGAAGAATCACAGAGGATGGTGGTGCCGTCGCCTAGGTACTCCATCACCATCTTTGTCAACTTCTCCCTCCTTTTCAAAGTACCCCACACAGCCCTTGGTTCCTGGCTGGTTTGAGGAAATTGTTCAAGATCTCATACGTTGTGCCCCTACCTGTGTTGCACCTGGCCTACATGTCCCTCCTCTCTATACTTTAGTTGGCCAAAGAAATGGAGCTGTGCCACCAGCATTGTCTAAGGTTAATTTTTTGAGCAACTGTTGCACAATGGCCTTCTGGATTGTTGCATTTTATTAGCTATTTCTGACACTGGAAAGAGAGATGGAAATTTCTCCTTGTTACGTGGGTTGAGACGGGTGCACAATCATTTTTTGGTGTGGTGGCCAAAATTCGTATCATGCAAGGGTCTTGTGAAAGGCAGAAGGACATGAACTCTGTCATGTGTGCCAGTCTACCAAGAGGCAAACTTTCAGTGTCCCCACCAGGACAAAGACTATACATCATCTACTCCTCCTCCTACTCCTCCTCTTCAGGCGCTCCATGCTGAACAGACAAAAAGCTGGTGATGGTATTCCCCTCTGTAGCGCAGACAAGAAACTTTGGTTTCGTCTTCTCCTGCTCAGCATCCTCTTCTTCCTCCATATCCACTTGCTTAGCATGCAAAGTTTTCCTGGTCAGAGTGAGCAGCCAGTGTTTCAGTAGACACAACAGAGGGATTTTTAGGCTGATTATGGTGCCATCACCGGTCACCATCTTCATGGAGTCCTCAAAGTTTTGGAGAAACTAACAAATGTCAGACATCCATGCCTATTCCACAGTTGTTATGTGGAAAGGCTCATTTGAAGTCTAATGGGTATGTTGGAGCTGGTAATCAACAACTGCCCTCTGCTGCTCAATAAGCCTTGCCAACATGTGTAATGTTGAGTTCCAGCAGATCTGCAGTTTGCAAAGCATTCGGCGAGGTGGCAATTGAAAGCGCTACTGCAGCACTGCTAGACCAGTGGCAGTGGTAGGTGACTTTCTGAAATGGGTGCAGATGCAGCGTACCTTGACAAGTAGCTCCAGCAAGTCTGGGTGTGATGACCCTGACTCTATCAGGGTGTCACAGGGAACTGCACCCCTGTTTCTAATGGATCAGAACTCACCCTCCATGGTTCTAGGTTCCTACACACTTGTATTGCTCCCATCAGCACTCAAATCCTAACCACACTTCATACCACACCCTGTCAGGCACACCAGTGGTTGGTCTACCTGGAAAAGGGCCCCCCGCCTAGAGGTCAGGCAGACTGGTGGGAGGGAGGAAGTCAGATCAGTAGTAGCCCTCAAAGAGTGAGGAGCTGAGGGAGTTGTAGCTCCCTGTGTGACCTTTGTTGGGTCGCAGACGGTGCTCTGGGACCAGAGGAGTTGGAGACCCAGTCGCAGAGTATGGGAAAAAGGTGTACTAACTTACTTTTGGAGAATGGTCGGCACCGCAAAGTCCAGTAACCGGACCGGTACCGAGCACGGCGGGGTACAGTACCCTAGATCGGGAAGTAGCTTCACGCAACCTGATAATTCACCTGTGGAGGATAGTCTCTTTATGAACTTTCCCCAAGAGCTCAGAGATCGAAGGCACCAACACAACAAAGGGGGATAGGGCTTTCCAGCTTATGCGGCCTACAGAAATCCTGTGTCAGCCATTGAGAGCACAGCTCCACTATTTCAACATAGGGAGCGGGACCCTGACACCTTCAGGCCGAAGGGTCACTTAGGAACTTCTACAATTGTGCATGGAGGCAGGCTCTGGACCACTAAGCAATACCAGCGGGAACGGACACCCGGACGAGCTCCCCCGAGTGCCAGGGGACCCAGAGACTTGGTTTACTTCTGTGTCAAAGTCTGCTTAATCAATAAAAGTGAATCATGGTCTAATAGAGCGCTATGGAGGCCACAAAATTGTTTAGTAAGTTTTATTTGTTTTATCAAAGCCACAACGCGTTTCGATATACACAATATCTTCGCCAGGTGGATATAAAAAACAAATTGTGGAGAGTATCATTTAAAGGGCCAGGTGTAACACCATTGGCCAGTGACATTCCAAACCATTAACCCTTGGTGCGTCACACTGAAAACTCTATCATTTGTGTTATTGAAACAGTTTAAAAGTTATATATAATGAGAACAAGATTAAAAGATAAACCGTCAATATTGGTATTAAAATAATCAAAAAAATTATACTCATATTAAAATTATATATATCTACCTTCTTATCTTAAAATTTAAAACTAAAAAATTGTTAGCATACAGAAACATAAGAACAAGAGATTAATAAAGATTCACACTGGAAGAGATATATAAAAGGATAAAATTAAAACCGATATATATGGAGTAGGGTTATATTCAGAGAAAAATCAGTATATGTGAAATAGGAGTATATTCAGAGGAAAAATCGAAATCCATTTAATTTTGATAATACGTAATGGTGAATTCCCACACATTAAAACCGAATAGACTGGTCAGCACAATAGGTGCTGTGATTCCCTTGGAAAAAATGAGAAAAAAAAAATCTATCAATGTTTAGCCACATTTTCAATTGTCAAATTAAGGCCCTCTGGGTGTAGGGTTCCCAATTTGAAAATCCAGTAGCTTTCACGTTTGATAAGTTTCTCAAAACGATCGGACCCAGAATTCTCTATATGATTAATGATTATCAGTCTCAGTTGTTTAGGGTCCTTATGGTGTGTGGTGAGAAAATGTCGAGATAGACTGTGTTGCTGAAAACCATTTTTGATATTTGCCCTGTTTATTAAGCCTGGCGTGCATTGTTTGCACTGTACGGCCTACATATTGCAGACCGCATGTGCACTCGAGTAAATAGATTACATAGGTGCTTTGACAGCCTAAGTGGAATTGAATGGGGAAGAGAGCATTCGTGGTCTGGGATATAAAACAAGTGATTTGTCTCCAATAACTCCACAGCACATACATCTGGGCATGTTGCAGAGGAAGTTACCATTTTTATTAAAATTAGTGGTGGTTTTATATGGTAAAGCTGTAAGGGTGGGATTACTAGGTGCTACTAGATTTTTCAAATTTATATTCCTCCGGTAAATGATGGAGGGTTTGGGGGGAATCTGATCTTGGAATACCGGGTCCCATTTGAGGATGAACCAGTACTTCTCAAGGAGTTTATGAATTTGGGTTCTAGATTTACAGAACGTGGCAATTAGGCTCCATTTTCGAGGGTTTGATTTATAATTTTCACTAATTTTAGCTATCTGCTGCTTTTTTTCTTGCATCTTATTGATGCAAAGGTCCTGGGTGAGATGTTTTGTCTTACTGAACGCATCATTCAATAATCTTAATGGATAGCCTTTTTGACTGAACCTCCTCCGCAGGAGGCTGGATTCCTGGAAGAAATCACCATCCCCGATGCAATTCTTCCTAACCTTCCAGTATTGCCCATATGGGATATTGATTATCCAACTAGGGAGGTGTCCACTGTCAAACCTCAGATAGCTGTTGACATCTGTTGGTTTAAAATGGGTCGAGGTGGACTCCCCCCCCAACATCATCCAACCTCACCATCAGGTCCAAAAACTGGAGGGCAAGGGGAGAAATTGCAGCAGTAAAGGGGAGACCCCAGGAATTTTCATTGAGCTGAGAAATAAATTGATTGGCTTCAGCTTGAGACCGCCTCCATATAAGGAACAGGTCGTCTATAAAGCGTCGGTAGTAGACTAACCGGCCCAATGACAGGAGGGACTGCACAATGTTGGATGACTCAAAAGCCCCCATGAACAGGTTTGCATAACTGGGGGCGAATCTCGTCCCCATCGCACAGCCCCTATTCTGCCTATAGAGGCCGGTCTCAAAAGTAAAAATATTGTTAGTTAAAATAAATTCAATGGCTGTTAACAAAAATTCTTTTTGTTCAACCTGCATTAAGGGGTCTCTTTCCAAATGTTGTTTGACAGCGGCTATCCCCAAGGAGTGTTGAATGTTGCTGTATAGTGAGGAGACATCCATTGTAATAATGAGGCAACCCTTGAATGGTGCCAAAGCTTTCAGCTCACTAATAACTTGGGATGAATCCTTTAAATAAGACGCTAACTCCAGGACATATTTCTGTAAGAATAAATCGACGTAGTGGGATAAATTACATGTTATAGATTCTTTGCCAGATATAATGGGGCGGCCAGGGGGGTTGGTGGGGTGTTTATGTATTTTAGGCAAGAAGTAAAAATAAGGGGTTTTATACCTCACAATATCGAGGAATTTCATCTCTTTCTTGTCTAAAATATTTTTCTCATGAGCCAATTTGATTAATTTTTTATATTCCAAGAATATCATAATGGAGGGATCAGTTTCTAATTTCTCGTAATAGAGATGGTCATCCAATCATCGGTTACCTTCTTGAATGTACCAAAATCGACCTCCCCACCCTTATCCGCATTTTTTATAATCAACTCTTTATTATTTTGTAGGGATATTATGGCCTTCCGTTCTTCTTTGCTTAAATTGTCATTTCTTTTTTATTGTTATTGGGTATTAAAGTACGAACATCTTTTAAAATAAGTTGTTAAAAGGTCTCTAGGTGAGATCCTTTGTGGTGCACTGGGTAAAAATTACTCGTCCCAGTTTTAAACGGGACATGCATGAAATAATCATTGACAGAAATGGGAGGGTTAGTGGTTTGCTTCTCAAGGGTTTGGTTATTGCTAAGATTATTTTTTTCCTGAATAATAAAATACCTGTGTATAGTGAGTTTCCGGAAAAACTCATTAAGGTCCAGATAGAGTGGGAAAGCTTTTAAATCAAAATCTGGGCAAAAAGAGAGACCACGGCTGAGTAATTTGATCTCATTTGTAGAGAGAACATGTCTTGAAAGATTGAAAATCCCACACTTGTTGGTTAATTGGGTGGGATCTTCTTCTATTCCTTTAGTGATCCCATAAGGTTTGTTTGATTTTGTCGCTTTCCCACTCCCTCTGCACTCTCGTTTTCCCTATTTCTTTTGGGGTGTCGGCCTGGGGCCACTTGAAAAAAAATGAGTAATCTTGGTATTTTTGTCCTTGGTTATGATGGTATTTGTGTTTATTTGGTTTGAATCATTCATATTTTGCCTGTCACTATTCGCTGTAATCACTGGAGGGGATTTGCGGTTAATGTTAGATCTGTTATCTGAGGGAGGGATTGAGATGGGATCAATGTCAAGTAAGGAATTAATGGGGTGTTCATTCAATGAAGCCGATGTTTCAGTGGGCTCCAATGTGGAGACTAGAGTTGAGCGCGGTTCTAGGTTCGAGGTTCTCCGGTTCTAGGCTCGAGTGATTTTGGGGGCTGTTCGAGATCGAACTAGAACTCGAGCTTTTTGCAAAAGCTCGATAGTTCTAGATACGTTCGAGAACGGTTCTAGCTGTAAAAAGCAGGGCTTTTTACAGCTACAGTGTGCAGGAGCCATCGCTGGCAGCCTGCCAGAAGCTGGTAACCAAGATAAACATCGGGTATCCAAGCAAAGTGCCTTGGTTAGTAACCCGATGTTTATCCTAGTTACGTGCAGGAAGCCCACACTTCCCCGCTCAGCTCGCTCCACCCCCTCCTGCCCGCGTACACACACACACACACACACACACACACACATGGTCCCGCTCGGCTTACCTGCGGTGATGAAGTCCCGCCATCCCGACCTCAGCGCTGTCACTGTCCTCCATGGCCGCCGCTTGTCACATCACCTTCTCTCGCTTCCGACCCGAGACTGACTAGCGGTGACGTCACGGGCCTCTCGCGATACTTGGTGTGAAGGCGGCGGTCATTGAACTCAGTGACAGGGGCTGTCAGTGTGCTGGAGATCAGTGCAGGTAATGTACCTCGCTGACAGCAGCACTTGTCATGCCCTGCAGTGACCTGGGCTGACCCATTGATGTTAGCTCAGGTCACTGCACTGCTCTCCCAGCCAATGGGGAACATCCTGCTCTTCATTGACTGGGACAGTGTGGATCATCATGGCAACCCCTTGGATTACACCAGACCTGGATTTGTTTTTCATTCTAATAAATTGGTTAAAGAGGGAATGTTTTGGGGAGTGTTTTTTCAAATAAAAATGTGTTTGTTGTCTATTTTTTTTTATTACTGACTGGGTTGGTGATGTCGGGTATCTGATAGATGCCTGACCTCACCAACCCCAGGGCTTGATGCCAGGTGACATTACACATCTGGTATTAACCCCATATATTACCCCGTTTGCCACCGCACCAGGGCGCGGGATGAGCTGGGGCGAAGCACCAGGATTGGCGCATCTAATGTATGCGCCACTTCTGGGGCGGCTGCGGCCTGCTATTTTTAGGCTGGGGAGAGTCCAATAACCATGGACCTCCCTAGTCTGAGAATATCAGGCCCCAGCTGTCTGCTTTACCTTGGCTGGTGATCCAATTTTGGGGGACCCCTACGTGTTTTTTTTTTTAATTATTTAATTAATTTAAAATAACAGTGTGGGGTGCCCTCAGTTTTGGATTACCAGCCAAGGTGAGGTTGCCAGCTGTGGTCTGCAGGCTGCAGCCGTCTGCTTTTCCCTAGCTGGCTACAAAACTAGGGGGAACCCTATGTCATTTTTTTTTAATTTTTTTTGGCTAAATACAAAGCTACACCAAAAAGGAGCCAAGACAAATGATATGTGCACACACAGAATGTGGTGAGCCTTCCTCATAAAGATGGCTGCAGCCGAGGTGCAAGATGCTGATGTCACAGCCACTCAACCTCCACACTAGGGGGGAGGGGCGGCTGCTTAGCATAAGACATGCACACTAATAAGGCTTGCACTGGGAGCCCATCATATAATGAGTGAAATGCACAGTGTCTGAACTGTGACCTATAAATGACGCCAGAAACCCAGGTCAGGCGGGCAAAACAGCACTATATAGGTGCATCTCGCACGGATACACGAGACGCACAGTGTCTGAATAATGGCCTATAAATGACGCACAACACCAGGTCCAGGCGGGTCAGTTAGCACTATGAGTACATAACACATGACAGGCTCACCATTTAACCACCTGAATTCAAAAGGTCCACACACATCCTGCAAAAATGGATAAAATGTGCCATACCTCAAATAGTGAGATATTAGTTTATATTTTGGCCCAAAATATGTAAGCTCGCAATCCGTTCGTCAAGGATTCTCACACTTGCGAGTCCCTACACTGAATTAGTTAGAAAAACCACAAAGAACTACATCAAAAAAACACCAAAAAGGAGCCAAGACAAATGATATGTGCACACACAGAATGTGGTGAGCCTTCCTCATAAAGATGGCTGCAGCCAAGGTGCAAGATGCTGATGTCACAGCCACTCAACCTCCACACTAGGGGGGAGGGGCGGCTGCTTAGCATAAGACATGCACACTAATAAGGCTTGCACTGGGAGCCCATCATATAATGAGTGAAATGCACAGTGTCTGAACTGTGACCTATAAATGACGCCAGAAACCCAGGTCAGGCGGGCAAAACAGCACTATATAGGTGCATCTCGCACGGATACACGAGACGCACAGTGTCTGAATAATGGCCTATAAATGACGCACAACACCAGGTCCAGGCGGGTCAGTTAGCACTATGAGTACATAACACATGACAGGCTCACCATTTAACCACCTGAATTCAAAAGGTCCACACACATCCTGCAAAAATGGATAAAATGTGCCATACCTCAAATAGTGAGATATTAGTTTATATTTTGGCCCAAAATATGTAAGCTCGCAATCCGTTCGTCAAGGATTCTCACACTTGCGAGTCCCTACACTGAATTAGTTAGAAAAACCACAAAGAACTACATCAAAAAAACACCAAAAAGGAGCCAAGACAAATGATATGTGCACACACAGAATGTGCACATATCATTTGTCTTGGCTCCTTTTTGGTGTTTTTTTGATGTAGTTCTTTGTGGTTTTTCTAACTAATTCAGTGTAGGGACTCGCAAGTGTGAGAATCCTTGACGAACGGATTGCGAGCTTACATATTTTGGGCCAAAATATAAACTAATATCTCACTATTTGAGGTATGGCACATTTTATCCATTTTTGCAGGATGTGTGTGGACCTTTTGAATTCAGGTGGTTAAATGGTGAGCCTGTCATGTGTTATGTACTCATAGTGCTAACTGACCCGCCTGGACCTGGTGTTGTGCGTCATTTATAGGCCATTATTCAGACACTGTGCGTCTCGTGTATCCGTGCGAGATGCACCTATATAGTGCTGTTTTGCCCGCCTGACCTGGGTTTCTGGCGTCATTTATAGGTCACAGTTCAGACACTGTGCATTTCACTCATTATATGATGGGCTCCCAGTGCAAGCCTTATTAGTGTGCATGTCTTATGCTAAGCAGCCGCCCCTCCCCCCTAGTGTGGAGGTTGAGTGGCTGTGACATCAGCATCTTGCACCTCGGCTGCAGCCATCTTTATGAGGAAGGCTCACCACATTCTGTGTGTGCACATATCATTTGTCTTGGCTCCTTTTTGGTGTTTTTTTGATGTAGTTCTTTGTGGTTTTTCTAACTAAATACAAAGCTAAGCACCACTTAGTGCCACATGAAAGGCACCAAAGGGTGCTCCACTTTTTCTCCACTTTTTCTCCATTTTTTCTCCACTTTTTCTACATTTTTTCTCCACTTTTTCTCCATTTTTTTTTCCATTTTTTGTCCACTTTTTCTCCACTTTTTCTCCACTTTTTCTCCATTTTTTTCTCCACTTTTCTCCACTTTTTCTCCACTTTTTCTCCATTTTTTTCTCCACTTTTTCTCCACTTTTTCTCCATTTTTTTCTCCACTTTTTCTCCACTTTTTCTCCACTTTTTCTCCACTTTTTCTACATTTTTTCTCCACTTTTTCTACATTTTTTTCTCCATTTTTTCTCCACTTTTTCTCCACTTTTTCTCCATATTTTCTCTATTTTTTTCTCCACTTTTTCTCCATTTTTTTCTCCACTTTTTCTCCACTTTTTCTCAGCTTTTTCCCCACTTTTTCTCCATTTTTTTCTCCACTTTTTCTCCACTTTTTCTCCACTTTTTCTCCATTTTTTCTCCATTTTTTTCTCCACTTTTTCTCCACTTTTTCTCCACTTTTTCTCCGCTTTTTCCCCACTTTTTCTCCATTTTTTTCTCCACTTTTTCTACACTTTTTCTACACTTTTTCTACACTTATTCTCCACTTTTTCTCCACTTTTTCCCCACTTTTTCTCCATTTTTTTCTCCACTTTTTCTCCACTTTTTCTCCACTCTTTCTCCACTTTTTCTCCATTTTTTCTCCATTTTTTTCTCCACTTTTTCTCCACTTTTTCTCCACTTTTTCTCCGCTTTTTCCCCACTTTTTCTCCATTTTTTTCTCCACTTTTCTCCACTTTTTCTACACTTTTTCTACACTTATTCTCCACTTTTTCTCCACTTTTTCTCCACTTTTTCTCCACTTTTTCTCCACTTTTTCTCCACTTTTTCTCCACTTATTCTCCACTTTTTCTCCACTTTTTCTCCATTTTTTTCTCCATTTTTTCTCCACTTTTTCTCCACTTTTTCTCCATTTTTTCTCCATTTTTTTCTCCACTTTTTCTCCACTTTTTCTCCACTTTTTCTCCGCTTTTTCCTACTTTTTCTCCATTTTTTTTCTCCACTTTTTCTCCACTTTTTCTCCACTTTTTCTCCACTTATTCTCCACTTTTTCTCCACTTTTTCTCCATTTTTTTCTCCACTTTTTCTCCACTCTTTCTCCACTTTTTCTCCATTTTTTTCTTCACTTTTTCTCCACTTTTTCTCCACTTTTTCTCCACTTGTTCTCCATTTTTTTCTACACTTTATCTCCACTTTTTCTCCATTTTTTCTCCATTTTTTTCTCCACTTTTTCTCCACTTTTTCTCCACTTTTTCCCCACTTTTTCTCCATTTTTTTCTCCACTTTTTCTCCACTTTTTCTCCATTTTTTCTCCATTTTTTTCTCCACTTTTTCTCCCTTTTTTCTCCACTTTTTCTCCGCTTTTTCCCCACTTTTTCTCCATTTTTTTCTCCACTTTTTCTCCACTTTTTCTACACTTTTTCTACACTTATTCTCCACTTTTTCTCCACTTTTTCTCCACTTTTTCTCCATTTTTTTCTCCATTTTTTCTCCACTTTTTCTCCACTTTTTCTCCGCTTTTTCCCCACTTTTTCTCCATTTTTTTCTCCACTTTTTCTACACTTTTTCTACACTTATTCTCCACTTTTTCTCCACTTTTTCTCCATTTTTTTCTCCACTTTTTCTCCATTTTTTTCTCCACTTTTTCTCCCCTTTTTCTCCACTTTTTCTCCACTTTTTCTCCATTTTTTTCTCCACGTTTTCTCCACTTTTTCTCCATTTTCTCTCCATTTTTTTCTTCACTTTTTCTCCACTTTTTCTCCACTTTTTCTCCACTTTTTGTCCACTTTTTCTCCACTTATTCTCCACTTTTTCTCCACTTTTTCTCCATTTTTTTCTCCATTTTTTCTACACTTTTTCTCCACTTTTTCTCCACTTTTTCTTTATTTTTTCTCCATTTTTTTCTCCACTTTTTCTCCACTTTTTCTCCACTTTTTCTCCGCTTTTTCCCACTTTTTCTCCATTTTTTTCTCCACTTTTTCTCCACTTTTTCTCCACTTTTTCTCCACTTTTTCTCCACTTATTCTCCACTTTTTCTCCACTTTTTCTCCATTTTTTTCTCCATTTTTTCTCCACTTTTTCTCCATTTTTTCTCCACTTTTTCTCCATTTTTTTCTCCATTTTTTCTCCACTTTTTCTCCGTTCTTTTTCTATGGTCGGTCTACCCATTAGCTCTGCCATGCATACTGTAGCTCTACACCTACTGCACATGTTACTTTATGATTGACATCTCTTTCGTACCAGAGCTGTCTAAGCCTACTCTGACCCCATATTTGTCATTACTATATTGTCCTTGTACTGTATTATGACATTTGTATCATGTGTTTCATTTCTTGCTGTGTTGCAATTTTTTTGCTGCATCCCAATTGTACCTCTACATTGTTCGAGTTTATGTTATTGTTCTCTCACTCTTATGTGATACTGATTATTGTCATTTTTCATGATTACATGCAGATAAGTCCAATCTGACGAAGGCTCAGGCCGAAACGTAATTTGTAACTTTGGACAAAAACATATATGCTTATGAAAAATTTTTTTTCTTAATACGGACCAATAAAGAGTGATTTTGCATTACTATCCGTTGTGACTTACTGACTTAGTCTGGGAGATTTAGAGTGCCGAGGTTACTCACTAATTTTATCTATTATTACCTCTGAGCACCTATATACCAGTGAGCAGAGCTTCCTCTACAGTAGTTCTCCTGATTAGGCATGCCCTTACCTCATGAGCAGGGCATTGCAGCTTTGGTAGCAACCATTACGACATGGACTCTGCTGCTGTGGACCCGAGAAGAGTGAGTGCAGATTCATTGCACCCACACTCCTCACATGAAGGGTCCGCACTCCTAGAAAATGGGGGATACGTTCCCTGAGTGTCTCCCCCCCCATATTCTAGACGGTCCAGAGTCGTCGTGGGACCCCTTTATTTTTTTTCTTACAATAAATTGGTGAAAGAGGAAATGTTTTGGGGACTGTTTTTTCAAATAAATTTCTTTTGTCGATTTTTTTTTTTTGTTAGTACTGACAGTTTATGATGTTGGGTATCTAATAGACGCCATGACATCACAAACTGCTGGGTTTGATCTCAGGTTACTTTACAGCTAGTATCAACCCGATTTATTACCCCGTTTGCCACTGCACCAGGGCACGGGATGAGCTGGGGTGAAGCGCCAGGATTGGCGCATCTAGTGGATGCGCCACGTCTGGGGTGCCTGCGGCCTGCTATTTTTAGGCTGTGAAGGCCCAATAACTATGGACCTTCCCACCCTGAGAATACCAGACCACAGCTGTCCGCTTTACCTTGGCTGGTGATCCAATTTGGGGGGGACCCTACTTTTATTGTGTAATTATATAATATTTATAAAATAATTATAAAAAAGAGCCTGAGGGGACCTCCACATTGGATCCCCAACCACGGTAAAGCTGCCAGCTGTGGTTTTTAGGCTACAGCCGTCTGATTTACCCTAGCTGGCTATAAAAAATGGGGGGACCCAACGTCATTTTTTTTTAACTATTTTTTAAATAGAAAAAATTAATGGGCTTCCCTGTATTTTGATTGCCAACCAAGGTAACAGCAGGCAGATGGGGGTGGCAACCCGTAGCTGTCTGCTTTATCTGCGCTGAGAATCAAAAATACCGCGGAGCGCTACGTCATTTTTTTAAAGATTTATTTTTACAGCACTGTGATGTCCAGTAATCAAAATACAGGGCAGCCCATTTTATTTTTAGTTATTTAAATAAATAATTAAAAAAAATATATATGGGCTCCTGCTGCATTTTTTGTATTGCTAGCTAAGGGTAATCCAAGCAGCTACTGGTTGCTAACCCCCACTGCTTGGTGTTACCTTCACTGGCAATGGAAAATCCAGGGAAGCATTTTTTATTTTTTTTGCCAAAAAACTACAAAAAAAAGGACGTGAGCTTCGCCATATTTTTGTATTCTAGCCAGGTATAGCAGGCAGGTGCTGGAAGAGTTGGATACAGCGCCAGAAGATGGCGCTTCTATGAAAATGCCATTTTCTGAGGCGGCTGCAGACTGCAATTCGCAGCAGTGGGGCCCAGAAAGCTCAGGGCAACCTGTGCTGCGGATTCCAATCCCCAGCTGCCTAGTTGTACCTGGCTAGACACAAAAATGGGGCGAAGCCTACGTCATTTGTTTTCTAATTATTTCATGAAATTCATGAAATAATAAAAAAAGGGCTTCCCTTTATTTTTGGTTCCCAGCCGGGTACAAATAGGCAACTGGGGGTTGGGGGCAGCCGTACCTGCCTGCTGTACCTGGCTAGCATACAAAAATATGGCGAAGCCCACATAATTTTTTCAGGGGGCAAAAAACTTCTGCATACAGTCCTGGATGGAGTATGCTGAGCCTTGTAGTTCTGCAGCTGCTGTCTGTATGTATGGAGAAGAGCAGACAGCAGCTGCAGAACTACAAGGCTCAGCATACTCCATCCAGGACTGTATGCAGAAGTTTTTTGCCCACCAAAAAAATGACGTGGGCTTCGCCATATTTTTGTATGCTAGCCAGGTACAGCAGGCAGCCACGGGCTGCCTCCAACCCCCAGTTGCCTATTTGTACCCGGCTGGGAACCAAAAATATAGGGAAGCCCGTTTTTTTGTAATTATTTCACTTATTTCATGAAATAATTAAAAAACAAATGACGTGGGCTTCGCCCCATTTTTGTGTCCAGCCGGGTAGAACTAGGCAGCTGGGAATTGGAATCCGCAGCACAGGTTAGCCCGAGGTTTCTGGGCGCCTCTGCTTCGGATTTCAGTCCGCAGCCGTCCCAGAAAATGGCGCTCTCATAGAAGCGCCATCATCTGGCGCTGCATCCAACTCTTCCAACAGCCCTGGAGCCGGGTGGCTTGTTGGGTAATCATGAGTTAATACTGGCTTTGTTTTACTAGCCAGTATTAAGCCAGAGATTCTTAATGTCAGGCACGTTTGACCCGGCCATTAAGAATCTCCAATAAAGGATTAAAAAAAACACCACACAGAGAAAAAATACTTTAATAGAAATAAATACACAGACACATTAGAGACTCCATCTTTATTACCCCCTGTCAGCCCGCCACGATCCTGCTCTTCTGTCTTCTTTCTTTCTAGTGTAGTAGTAGTGACGATTGTAGTGAGGATGAGGTTCCTCAGCTCATCACTTGGGGCTGGGGAACCTCATCCTCACTACAATCCTCACTAGTGTAGTAGTAGTGACGATTGTAGTGAGGATGAGGTTCACCAGCTCATCACTTGGGGCTGGGGAACCTCATCCTCACTACAATCCTCACTACAATCGGGAAGCAGCGTGCAGCCTTCACTCCGTGAGTGATCAGTGCTGGCTGTCAGCGGTAACAGCGGTAACGCTGACAGACGCGTTACCATAGCAACGGTGCTCTCGGAGCTGCGGTTAGCGGTGACGTCACCGCTAACTGCGTTGCTATGGCAACGGTGATCTCCGTTAATGACCGGCTGTGTCAGCCGGTCCCTAACGGAATGGGGAGTCGACCGTGTGCTAGAGCATGTCACCGGTACACGGAGATACACATATGTGCACCGTGTACCGGAGAGATGCACTCGCAGGTCCTACATGTCGCATCATAGTCATCTGACCAGTCTGTAGCCAATGAGATAATAGCCACGTGATTGGTCACATGGCTACTTTGACGTCACGATAGGTCCTGCATCTCTGCTGGCAGTGCCGTCACCGGGAGGATTCAGCGATCATCGGATGGAATAGCGGCAGGAGACAGAGTGCAGAAGGGATCGCGAGGACCGGTATGTGTTAGGGCAATGTTTATTAACTGCTTGTGTACATTTATCATGCATTTTTATGTGTTTGTGATTGCCTCCCATTATAGCCTATTGGTTCGAGTTTGGTTCGTCGAACGTTCGACGAACCGAACTCGAACGGGACCCCCATTCGGCGAACAGACCTCGAGCCGAACCGCGACCGGTTCGCTCATCTCTAGTGGAGACCAAGGAATCAAGCCCTGTAGCCCTACACTATGTGTAGTCAATACGGACCAATGAAGCGTATTATCATTTAATATAGGGCCATCTAAATTGTCTACTGTGGTTTTAAAAATCGGATTGGTTGGGACATCTTGAGGTGGAAGGTGAATTTGATGAATTTTTGATCCAAAAGTGGTTAAATCAACTGTGGAAATCTCTGACTCGAGGGAAATATTGGTAATGTCTTTTAAATGAATTTTTGCCCCACTTAATTTAGAGTTTTTATTTAATTTGTTTTTATGTTTCATGTAAATTTCTTTTAATTTGGAATCTTTTAAGGAATCTAATGAGTGTTTGACATCAGGTGCTATGTTATGATGAGAGGGGATAAAATTATCCCCACTCGTCATGTTGTCATTAGGATTTAGAGTAGTGGTGTCCATAGATTCAATGGGCCTGATGTTATCCCTAGAATCGCTCATGTATTTAGCTGCTTTTCTTTTTACTAGGTCATGCTCAAATTTTTCTAACTTCAGTTTAAGGTTCAAATTTTGTTCCTTATAATCTAGGGTGTGTGCATAGGTCTCTAATTCCAGACTGAGGTTATTGGCCTCGATCATTGCTAACCCGGCCAAAGAACCTCTTTTCTTGATCAGAGACCGCATAAATCCAAATGAGCATTCCATGGAGTACTCATCCCACATTTTTGTAAAAACAAGGTCCTGTGGGTACGGGGATTTTTGAGATAACCGCAGGCCTTTGGGGACCAATTTATCAAGTAGATATCTTTCCAAAAACATTATATCAAGATGGATAGTAATTTCAGATTTGATCTTGGTTTCTAAAGTTGAGAATAATTTGAACATAGTTCTCCTATTAGCCTCATTCAGTAATTCAGGGGTTAATTGAGAAATATTCAAATTTTGTTGCCCCAGTGCATCTATTATTAAATGTTCTCTGAATGACAACCGATTTACCCTAATAAAAATCCATTATTAGTAAAATCCAAAAACAATTTATCAGAATATTAATTTAAAATGATTAATAATAATTATTATTATTATGTAAATACATTAAATTAAGGCTCCTATTTGGAAAGGGGTGAATAAGGGTACCTTCACACTTTAGCGATGCAGCAGCGATCCGACCAGCGATCTGACCTGGTCAGGATCGCTGCTGCATCGCTACATGGTCGCTGGTGAGCTGTCAAACAGGCAGATCTCACCAGCGACTAGTGACCAGCCCCCAGCCAGCAGCGACGTGCAAGCGACGCTGCGCTTGCACGGAGCCGGCGTCTGGAAGCTGCGGACACTGGTAACTAAGGTAAACATCGGGTATGGTTACCCGATGTTTACATTAGTTACCAGCGCACACCGCTTAGCTTAGTGTGTGCAGGGAGCAGGAGCCGGCACTGGTAGCGTGAGAGCTGCGGAGGCTGGTAACGAAGGTAAATATCGGGTAACCACCTTGGTTACCCGATGTTTACCTTGGTTACAGCTTACCGCAGGCTGTCAGACGCCGGCTCCTGCTCCCTGCACATTCAGGATTGTTGCTCTCTCGCTGTCACACACAGTGATGTGTGCTTATCAGCGGGAGAGCAACAATAAAAAAACAAACCAGGGCTGTGTGTAACGAGCAGCGATCTCACAGCAGGGGCCAGATCGCTGCTCAGTGTCACACACCGCGAGATCGCTAATGAGGTTACTGCTGCGTCACAAAAACCGTGACTCAGCAGCGATCTCAGTAGCGATCTCGCTGTGTGTGAAGCACCCCTAAGGGATCAAATCTGCAACAATTGACTCCTTTTACCAATTGCTCTTTCAATGAGCACAATTAAGGCTGTGTGCACACATTGCGTTTTTTACCGCGGAAACGCTGCGTTTTGAACCGCAGCGTTTCAGTGGCAAATTGCATGCATTCAGCTTTCCCAGCAAAGTGTATGGGAAAGCTGAAAAATCAGTGCACACGCTGCATTTCTTTCCGCAGCGTTTTGGATGCCAAAAATCGGTGCGGAAAGAAAAGCAGCATGTCACTTCTTTTGTGCGTTGTGGCTGCGTTCTCTCCCCCATTGAAATCAATGATGTGGGGTCAGAACGCAGCTACACCGCATGGACCTGCTTTTTTGTTGCGGTCCGCGGGCTTTGTCGGCACGCCAGAACGCAGGCATTTACCTGGAAGTGAGGTCAAGAGGTTTCCTGTTGACCTCACTTCCTGGCAAAGCCCCCGGTGTCGCCAAAGTGCCCGCCCCGACCCCCGACCCCCCTCCCAAAAATCCAACATGGCCGCGCGCACAGTATCGCACCAGCCGCCCTGCTCCTATGATTTCTGTCGCATGTGCAATAACACATGCGACAGAAAAATGCACCCAGGCCCTGCCCGTTGACCCCAATTCCCCCCGGTGTCATACATACCTATCCGGTCGCAGCGCTGATCCCCCGCGGCTCCCTCCTCCTTCACAGCAGACGCCGGCCGGTCACATGAGCAGAGCAGCTGACAGCCAGCACTGTGTTCAGTGTGAGCTGTGCTGGCTGCTCGGCACTCTGCAGCTGTGACCCGGGGAGAGTGGGTGCAGATTTTTGCACCCACTCTCCTCAAATGGAGGGTCTGCCCTCCTAGAAAATGGGGGATACGTTCCCTGAATGTGCCCCCATATTCTAGAAGGTCCAGAGCCAACGTGGGACATCCAAATGGATTTCTGCGGACCCATTTTTTTTATTAAATTGGAGAACAAGGGAATGATTTGGGGAGTGTTTTTTCTAATAAAAAATTTTTTGTTGCCTTTTTTTGCTTTTGTTTACTGTCAATTAGTTATGTCGGGTGTCTGATAGACGCCGTGACATCACTAATTGCTGGGCTTGATGCCAGGTGACATTACACATCTGGTATCAACCCCATTTATTACCCCGTTAGCCAACGCACCAGGGCGCGGGATGAGTTGGGGCGAAGCGCCATGATTGGCGCATCTAATGGATGCGCCACTTCTGGGGCGGCTGTGGCCTGCTATTTTTAGGCTGGGAAGAGTCCAATAACCATGGCTCTTCCCACCCTGAGAATACCAGACCTCAGCTGTCAGCTTCACCTTGGCTGGTGATCTAATTTGGGGGGACCCCATGTTATTTTTTTTTATTATTTTTATTTATAAATAAAAAAAAAAACCTGGGGAGCCCTCCAAATTGATCACCAGACAAGATGAAGCTGCCAGCTGTGGTTTGCAGGCAACAGCTGTCTGCTTTACCCTGACTGGCTATCAAAAATAGGGGGGACCCCACGCCAATTTTTTTTTTTTTTTTTGTGATAAAAACTAGGCTAGGCACCCTTTAGTGCCACATGAAAGGTACTAAAGGTGCCAGCTTAGAATATGCAGGGGGGGGTGGGACGTTGTATATATATTTGACTTCCATTGACGCTTTTTAGGCTGGATGCCCACAATCGGGGTTTGCAGCGTTTTGGGCGCAGATTGTTTTCCCTGCGTCCATGACGCTGCGTTGTGCAGTAGAAGCACAGTGGAAGGATTTTTAGAAATCTCATGCCCACTGTGCTTCTTTTCTCCGCAGCATAAACTGACCGGTGGCGCAGCTTCCCGAGCCTCAGCATGTCAATTTATGCTGCGTAGATGAGTGTTCTCTGCAGGTAGCATAGAGCTCCACAGCAGCCTGAACCCAAATCGTGGGCATGGCCAGCTGCGTTCTCCCGTGGACAACACTCACATCTCTGCAGGAGGCTGACACTGTGTACTGGACGCCGTGTCGCTGGATCATGGCCACATAGCCTTAGGCCTGTTTCACACGTCAGTGATTCTGGGACGTTTGTGCTTTTTTTTAAACCAGAATCACTGACATACGCAGACCCATTATAATGAATGGGTCTGCTCACACATCAGTGATTTTTCACTGCACGTGTCTCCGTGCGGCGTACCCGCGTGTGCGTGATAGCCGCACGGAGACATGTCCATTTTTTTCTGGCATCACTGATGTTCCACGGACCACGCAGTGGTGTGGTCCGTGAAACACGTGCCAGAAAAAAAGTGCTTTTAAAATAATCATTTTTACTCACCCGGCGTCCAGCGATGTCCTCTGCAGCCCGTTCTGCTTGCTGCTTCTGAGCCGGCTCATTATTGTCGCGCATATTCATGATGTGCGACACAGCCGACCTGGAAGCAGCTGCTGCGGGGGTCAGCGCCAGCCGGATGCTGCACCACGGGAGCGATCAGCACCATGGAGAGCGGGAGCGGGCACAGGTGAGTTAATCTCTAAGTGCAATCACGGGCCACGGAGAACGGAGCCCGGATTGCACTTAGACAACCCATGTGTGCCGTGATTCACGGCACACGGAGGGACATGTGCATGTTTTACACGCCAGTGAAAAACGTCACTGTTTTTCACTGACGTGTGAAACGGGCCTAAAAGTGAGAATATTGTTGCTACAGCAACATTTTGGGTGAAGTAGCTGTGGATTCAAAATGCTTAATATACTCCTGAATAAAATCCTTGAGGGGTGCAGATTCCAAAATGGGGTCACTTGTGGGGGTTTTCTGACGTATAGGTACCCAAGGGGCTCTGCTAATGTGACATGGTGCGCGAAGTTTATTTCAACTTTTCCAAAATTCAAATGGTGCACCTTCCATTCCAAGCCCTCCCATTTATCCAAACAGAATGTGGAGAAGGAAATGACATCACAGGTTTTTTTTTCCAAAGGTCTGTGTTCAACCAACTTTATTAACACTGACAAGTCTTAAAAAATGCACCTAAAAAAAACGCATGAAAAAAGCATTAAAAACGCATGAAAAACGCATGAAAAACGCATGAAAAACGCATGCGTTTTCGATGCCTTTTTCTCAAAAAAGCATTGTTTACAATTCTCCCCTCTGCCAGAGGGTGCGTTTTTTTCCGCGCTGAAAAAAACGCAACGTGTGCACATACCCTAACAGTGAATGTGAGTAGTTATCTCAAAGGGAAAAATGCTCATAGTCCAATAGATAAGTCTTGTTAAACACAAATAAAAACACAAATAAAAACCTGTTACGAGGGGGACCCGGGGAAGCGTGCCAAGATGGGAAATGGACTGCTTCCGCCGGTCAAGGTCCACTGTGCGGTGTAAGGGACCGCCGCTATGGTGGGTGAAGAGTGAGCGGGTTGCTGCTAGCGATCGTCTGGAATGTCACAGACGATCTATGTACACCGATCTGCCCTAACCCCTGAGGGTTGTATGGCACAGATCTCACGGCTCGGTGTACCTGTTGCACGGGGAAGCACAGAGGTGCCCACGCACGTGTGCCAGTGGAAGTCACGAGAATATGGCACGAGGGTAGCACAGAGGTGCCCACGCACGTGTGCTTTCAATAACCAGGTGAGTCCAATGGAGACTTGAGGAGCTCACCTGGGACAGGAACACGGCCTGTTGACGGGGGTACTGCCGGAGCAGCAAGGCAGGAACACGGCCTGCAAACGAGGTACTGCCGGAGCAGCAAGGGCCAAGCCCACAAGAGACAGTAATGCCTGAGCAGTGGCGTGGCAGCACGCTGCCAGACATCCAAACATAGAAGGACGGTCGCGCGCCGCCATGATGGCAGGGGGAGCTTTTAAGGAGGTGCAGCTCCACCCGAGGGCGGGCGCGAGGCAGAGATGACGGACTTGACCCAATCAGGGTCCACGACGTCCCAGCCTGGCCAGTCAGGATTCACCACGTCACCAGCCTTGTCATCAAGCCGTGTGACGTCAGTGAGCGAATCAGGACCCACCACGCATTGCACATGCTCACCCTCCTGGCTCTGGGAAATAGAGGCGGGATCCTCGGTCTCACAATGTGCAGAGATAACGGGAATCTCACTGCTTCCCTGAGCAGTAAACCTCTGCACATTGCGCAGCCTCGCAGACCTTCGGGGCCGCTGAGCAGGAGAGTCTGCGGCAGGCCAGGAATGGGAGACCGCTTCACTCCTTGTAACAGGAGAACCACTAGGTGTCACCCTTCTGCTGCCTCTCTGAGAAGGCATCTCCTGCACACTGCGCAGTCTGGCAGACCTTCGGCGCTGCTGAGCAGGAGTGCTCGTGGCAGGCAAGGAATGGGAGACTGCCTCAGTCCTTGCCTCAGGAGAGCCACGAGATGTAACATTACCCCCCCGTCTAGGCCCCCCCCTGTCCGTGCTCGAAGGCCGCTATCAAACCCGGGGCGCGGATATGATCCTCCAACTCCCAGGATCTATGCTCCGGACCACGGCCGGCCCACTCCACGAGGTAGTACCTCTTGCCCTGTATGACTTTTGTCTCCACAAGTTTTGCCACCTCAGGGTCGTCGGACGGGGAGTCGGTTTGAGCCGGCAGGGACCCCGAGAATTTATTAAGTCGTACGGGTTTCAGGAGGGACACGTGAAAGGTGTTGGCTATAGCCCAGCGTGGAGGGAGCTGGAGTCGATATGCCACTGGGTTTACCTGCTGTAGTACTTTAAACGGACCCAGATACCTAGGGGCGAATTTGGCTGCCTGTACCCGTAGGTTAACATTCTTAGAGGACAGCCATACTAGGTCACCAGGGGCGAAGGATGGTGCAGGGCGGCGGCGAACATCAGCCGTTGTCACCATCCGGTCTTTGGCCCTTTTAAGAGCCTCTTGGGTGTCATCCCAGATCTCCCGGGCCTTGGTCGCCCAATCCTCCACTCTAGTATCGGGTGACGTAATGGGCATCGGAACCGGGATTCTGGGATGTTGTCCGTTATTGAGTAGGAACGGAGTCTGGCCAGAGGATTCATGGACCGAATTGTTAATGGCAAATTCGGCCCAAGGAAGGAGGTTAGCCCAGTTGTCGTGGTGCGCGGATAATAAAGCGGAACCGGGAGAAGAATAAAGACCAACGGGCCTGCCTTGGGTTCAGGCGTTGTGCTGTCTGGAGGTATGTGAGGTTTTTGTGGTCAGAAAAAACCTCAAATGGATGCTTCGCACCCTCCAGGAGATGCCGCCATTCCTGGAATGCTAGTTTCATCGCCAGTAACTCCCTATCCCCTATGGAGTAGTTCCTCTCGGCCGGAGAAAAGGTCTTGGAGAAAAGAAACACGGATGTTTCCTTCCTCGTTCGTTTTTCTGGTACAGGACTGCACCTGCACCGACCGAAGAGGCGTCTACCTCCAGTAGGAAGGGTTTGGAGATGTCTGGACGATGAAGGATGGGAGCTCTGGAGAAGTGAGTTTTGAGAGTGTGAAATGCCTCTACCGTTTCCCGTGTCCATGCTTTGGGATTAGCGCCCTTGCGGGTAAGGGCAATGATGGGTGCTGCCACCGTCGAGAAGTTGGGAATGAACTGGCGATAATAATTGATAAACCCCAAGAATCGCTGGATCGCCTTCAGCGAGCGGGGCTCAGGCCAATTCATCACTGTCTCCAACTTCCCCGGATCCATTGCTAACCCCTGACTGGACACTATGTACCCCAGGAACGGCAAGGATTCCTGTTCAAAAACGCACTTTTCCAGCTTAGCATATAACGAATGGGTGCGGAGCCTCTTAAGTACTCGGATGACATCCCTCCGATGGGTGGTAAGATCGGGGGAGAAGATAAGAATGTCATCCAGGTATGCAACCACGGAAAGATACAAATCCCGGAAAATGTCATTCACAAAGTCTTGAAATACGGCGGGGGCATTGCAGAGTCCGAAGGGCATTACTAGATACTCGTAGTGACCGTCCCTGGTGTTAAAGTCGGTCTTCCACTCATCGCCCTTTCGGACTCGCACTAGATTATACGCCCCGCGTAGATCCAGCTTTGTGAAGACCTTTGCCCCGCGGAATCGATCAAATAGCTCAGTAATGAGGGGCAAAGGGTATTTGTTCTTGATTGTGATTGCATTTAATCCCCTGTAATCGATACAGGGGCGCAGATCCCCTTCCTTCTTCTGCACAAAAAAGAACCCTGCACCAGCCGGTGAAATAGACTTGCGAATGAACCCCTTCGCCAGGCTGTCCTGAATATATTTGGACATAGCCTCCGTCTCTGGAGCAGAGAGTGGATACACTCTGCCCCTAGGGGGCTCGGAGCCTGGCTTCAGGTCTATTCGGCAATCATATGGCCGGTGGGGAGGAAGAGTATCTGCGGCCCTTTTGGAAAAGACATCCCTGTAGGCCTCATAAGGTGTCGGTAAACCCGGCCCCTCAGTATTCCCTGAGGACCCAACCGACCTAATGGTAGCGGGTGGTTCGGTAGTCACGAGGTGCTCTCTACAGGATCACGCCCAGGATGAGATCTCCCCTGTTGCCCAGTTGAGTATAGGAGCATGCTGTCTCAACCAGGGAAGACCCAGTAGGATCTCATCCATCCCCCCTGGAAGCACCAGGAAGGACACCTGCTCATGGTGTCCCGGTGGTACATCCATCCTGAGAGGGATGGTGATCTGGGTGATAGGATCGAGTAGTATGGACCCGTCGACTACCCGGACCCTGAGTGGCTTGGGCAACAGAACCAGGGGAACTGAGTATCGGGTTGCCAGGGAGGTCGAGATGAAATTGCCTTCAGCGCCTGAGTCCAAGCAAGCCAGGGCAGAGAAGAGAGTAGTGCCGAACTGCAACTGGGCGCTGATAGTCAACCTAGAGGGAGAAGTAGCGTCTAGAGTCCCCCCTCTGATAGAAACTAGACGCTGTCTTTTCCCGACGGTTTGGGACATAGGGTAGCTATGTGTCCCCTCTGCCCACAGGAAAAGCAGATGACACAAGACCGAGAACCTGGGGCAGAGGAGACCACCTTGGACACTTCCATTGACTCCATGGAGTCGCCTACAGGACTGGCTGGGGGACCTGTCTGATGGAAGACGGGAGTCAGACGCTTTTTAGGCCGAGAAGACGTGGGTGCTGAAGAGACCTCGAGCCTTCGCTCCGCCTGGCGGATGTCTATGCGAGAGGCAACCTGAATCAAGGACTCTAAAGTGGCAGGCACCTCACGTGTGGCCAGTGCGTCTTTGACAAACCCTGCCAGGCCCTCCCAAAACACAGGGACAAGGACCTTATCCGGCCAGTCCAGCTCTGCGGCCAGTGTCCTAAAGTGTACAGCAAAGTCCCCGACTGAAGCAGACCCTTGCCGAAGTCGTAGGAGGCGCAGCGCGGAATCGTGGGTGACTTGAGGCCCGAGGAACACCATTCTCATGGCCCCAAGATAAGCTGCTAAGTTATTCACCACACGATCTCCGCGCTCCCACAACGGCGTGGACCACTTCAGCGCTCTCCCTGTGAGCAGGGACTGGACGAAGGCTACCTTCGCCTTCTCGGTAGCGTAAAGAGTCGCGGACAGCTCTAAGTAGGTGGTAACCTGGTTTATAAACCCACGGCACTCAGAGCTGTTGCCGCTAAAGCGCTCTGGAAGCGCAAGGCGAGGAGACCTTCCGCCCAATAGCACAGCCTGGGTAGCCGCCTGGGTGGCGACTGTCGTCAGAGTAGTCTTATCGGAGGAAGACTGCTCCACTGCTGCCAATCGTGACTCCAACTGCTGCACATAACGCAGCAACTGCTGCTGCTCTTCAGCCATAGCCAGACCTTTGGCGCGACCGTAATGTTACGAGGGGGACCCGGGGAAGCGTGCCAAGATGGGAAATGGACTGCTTCCGCCGGTCAAGGTCCACTGTGCGGTGTAAGGGACCGCCGCTATGGTGGGTGAAGAGTGAGCGGGTTGCTGCTAGCGATCGTCTGGAATGTCACAGACGATCTATGTACACCGATCTGCCCTAACCCCTGAGGGTTGTATGGCACAGATCTCACGGCTCGGTGTACCTGTTACACGGGGAAGCACAGAGGTGCCCACGCACGTGTGCCAGTGGAAGTCACGAGAATATGGCACGAGGGTAGCACAGAGGTGCCCACGCACGTGTGCTTTCAATAACCAGGTGAGTCCAATGGAGACTTGAGGAGCTCACCTGGGACAGGAACACGGCCTGTTGACGGGGGTACTGCCGGAGCAGCAAGGCAGGAACACGGCCTGCAAACGAGGTACTGCCGGAGCAGCAAGGGCCAAGCCCACAAGAGACAGTAATGCCTGAGCAGTGGCGTGGCAGCACGCTGCCAGACATCCAAACATAGAAGGACGGTCGCGCGCCGCCATGATGGCAGGGGGAGCTTTTAAGGAGGTGCAGCTCCACCCGAGGGCGGGCGCGAGGCAGAGATGACGGACTTGACCCAATCAGGGTCCACGACGTCCCAGCCTGGCCAGTCAGGATTCACCACGTCACCAGCCTTGTCATCAAGCCGTGTGACGTCAGTGAGCGAATCAGGACCCACCACGCATTGCACATGCTCACCCTCCTGCCTCTGGGAAATAGAGGCGGGATCCTCGGTCTCACAATGTGCAGAGATAACAGGAATCTCACTGCTTCCCTGAGCAGTAAACCTCTGCACATTGCGCAGCCTCGCAGACCTTCGGGGCCGCTGAGCAGGAGAGTCTGCGGCAGGTCAGGAATGGGAGACCGCTTCACTCCTTGTAACAGGAGAACCACTAGGTGTCACCCTTCTGCTGCCTCTCTGAGAAGGCATCTCCTGCACACTGCGCAGTCTGGCAGACCTTCGGCGCTGCTGAGCAGGAGTGCTCGTGGCAGGCAAGGAATGGGAGACTGCCTCAGTCCTTGCCTCAGGAGAGCCACGAGATGTAACAAAAACCTTTATCAGTTGTTTGTCTTCACTTTCACAAGGTCCAGAGGGGATCTCGATGTAATCTTTCTGGACCTCAGTAAACAATTAAAGCCATTTAGTTCCATGCAGGGATTTTTATTTGTCCTCATAGGTATTCTCAGTGTTCCTTAGAGGTCTGATGTAAGTGCTTTTTAAGTTACAAATTACCAGCCAGACTACTTCACTGCAGCTCCTGGGGAATATTTCTCACACACTGAGTGTGTCAAAAGCCTGAAAAAAGTGAAAACCGGGAGCGCATGTGAAGAGTCTCAGGGCAGGAGTAACGGTGAGACCGGTAATTAAAACTGCTCACCTGGAGTGGTTGTGCAGCCCTCGCACAACCACGGTAATAGACAGGAGTGTAATGTTCCTCTGTCAGGAGGATTATCCGTAAGATCCTTCCAGGGAGACGGATTCCTGTATGCCTGATTCAGCAGCGGGTTAGTGGAGGGAATAGGCGTCCAAAAGGTCCTGGTTTTGAGGAGGCTAGCCTCCGTTTAAGCAGCTCTTGCTATGGACCCCCAAAGGGGGAAATATGTATCAATAAAAGTGAATCATGGTCTAATAGAGCGCTATGGAGGCCACAAAATCATTTAGTAAGTTTTATTTGTTTTATCAAAGCCATAACGCGTTTCGATATATACAATATCTTCGTCAGGTGGATATAAAAAACGAAGTGTGGAGAGTATAATTTAAAGGGGCAGGTGTAACACTATTGGCCAGTGACATTCCAAACCATTAACCCTTGGTGTGTCACACTGAAAACTCTATCATTTGTGTTATTGAAACAGTTTAAAAGTTATATATAATGAGAACAAGATTAAAAGATAAACCGTCAATATTGGTATTAAAATAATCATACAATTATACTCATATTAAAATTATATATATCTACCTTCTTATCTTAAAATTTAAAACAAATTTTTTTTTAGAAACATAAGAACAAGAGATTAATAAAGATTCACACTGGAAGAGACATATAAAAGGATAAAATTAAAAGCAGTATATATGGAGTAGGGGTATATTCAGAGAAAAATCAGTATATATGATATATGTTCTGTATGCTAAAAAAAAAAATTGTTTTAAATTTTAAGATAAGAAGGTAGGACACCTGTCGAAGATATTGTGTATATCGAAACACGTTGTCGCTTTGATAAAACAAATAAAACTTACTAAATGATTTTGTGGCCTCCATAGCGCTCTATTAGACCATGATTCACTTTTATTGATACCTATTTCCCCCTTCGGGGATCCATGGCAAGAGCTGCTTAAACGGAGGCTTCATCAAAAGCAGGACCTTTTGGACACCTATTCCCTCCACTAACCCGCGGCTGGATCAGGCATACAGGAATCCGTCTCCCTGGAAGGATCTTACGGATAATCCTCCTGACAGTGGAACATTACACTCCCGTCTATTACCGTGGTTGTGCGAGGGCTGCACAACCACTCCAGGTGAGCAGTTTTAATTATCGGTCTCACCGTTACTCCTGCCCTGAGACACTTCACATGCGCTCCCTGTTTTCACTTTTTTCAAAGTCTGCTTAATGACTGCACCAACATCCACACAGAGTCAGTACACTGCGCATCCTGCCCGCATAGCCTGCAGAATGCTATCCGCCACCTACCTCCAGAGTCCTGTTGTCTCCCCTACCCATGGAGGGATCACTATCTAGCTGCTCCACTCCATCTCCCTCGGGTACCCCCATCGAGAGCGGCGGTACTCCCCTTATCGCGAACCACGGGTAGTGTCACGAATTATGCCTTGTAAATACCCTCCCCTTTACATTTGAAGTGGCTGCAATCCCCCGGGTCCGGAGACCCTGGAGCCACAGCAACCCCGGATCGGAACAGTTCACCTGCTTCACGGGTGGCCCATGGGTATGTTTTCAGAAACTGCTTTAGAACTAAGTTAAGCACATGGACCAAGCATACAAAGTAGTTCAGGTTGCCAAGCTTCAGAGCAGCCACAATGTTACACCCATCATCTCCACCTAACCCACAACCTGCTCACATTGTTCTGGCTTTAAAACTACAAGTTTTTCCAGGAACCTAGGTCAAGATAAGGTATGGGTGTTCCAGCAGAATCTTGTAGAGTTTGTCCTGTCACACCGCCATGGTCACAACCACAGCATACACTAGCATCACCACCACGTCCACTTCCCCATCCCTTAACGCATGACTTGCACATTTTTAAATGAAACACAGCTAAAGGTACCGTCACACATAACGAGATCGCTAACGAGATCGCTGCTGAGTCACGGTTTCTGTGACGCAATAGCGATCCCGTTAGCGATCTCGTTATGTGTGACATCTACCAGCGATCAGGCCCCTGCTGTGAGATCTCTAGTCGTTGCAGAATGGTCCAGGCCATTTTCTTCAAAGGCGATGTCCTGCTGGGCAGGACGCATCGCTGTGTGTGACACTGTGTGACAGGGTCACAGTGACTGCTGAGATCGTTATACAGGTCGCTACTGCGACCTGTATTGTTCCTGCATCGCTGGTAAGATCTAACTGTGTGACATCTCACCTGCGACCTCCCAGCGACTTACCTGCGATCCCTATCAGGTCGCATCGTTTTCGGGATCGCTGGTAAGTCGCTGTGTGTGACTGGGCCTTAAGTGAACTCTTGCTACTGAATAGATTGTATTGGAATTATTGCTTTAAGGGACTGTTCAATTGATCTTGCAGCAGGTAATGTAACACAATCAACCCCGACTAAATGGCATAATTAAACTCTATAAGGACTAACAAGCTCAGATAGCAGCAATTTTAGAATTCTTCCTTTAAAATGTTGTGGTTTTTTGTGCAACAGGTAATTTAACACAATCAACCCTGCCTATATGGCTTTTTTGAAAAACTTTGTAGACCTTACTCTATAAGCACTAACAAGCTCAGATAGCAGAATTTTTAGAATTCTCACTTTAAAATGGTATTTTTTTTGTTACAGTAGTAGGTAAATTAAAACAATCAGCCCAGCCTAAATTCCTTTCTAAGCAAATTGTACCATAGTTCTGAATCTCTCCCTACCCCTACACTAACAAGCTCAGATATCAGCTATTTTAGAATAATCTCTTTAAAATTGATTTTTTATTGTGGCATCAGTAGGTCATTTAAAACAATCAACCCTGCCTAAATGTCTATTTAAGGCTGTGTGCACACGTTGCGTTTTTTACCGCGGAAACGCTGCGTTTAGAACCGCAGCGTTTCAGTGGCAAATTGCATGCGTTCAGCTTTCCCAGCAAAGTGTATGAGAAAGCCGAAAAATCAGTGCGCACGCTGCGTTTCTAAACGCAGCGTTTTGGATGCCAAAAATCGGTGCGGAAAGAAAAGCAGCATGTCACTTCTTTTGTGCGGTGTAGCTGCGTTCTATCCCCCATTGAATCAATGATGTGGGTCAGAACGCAGCTACACCGCAGTGAGCTGCTTTTTTGTTGCGGTCCGCGGGCTTTGTCGGCATGCCAGAACGCAGGCATTTACCTGGAAGTGAGGTCAAGAGGTTTCCTGTTGACCTCACTTCCTGGCAAAGTTCAGGAAAGCCCGCGGTGTCGCCAAAGTGCCCGCCCCGACCCCCAACCCCCCCTCCCGAAAATCCAACATGGCCACGTGCACAGTAGCGCACCGGCCGCCCTGCTCCTATGATTTCTGTCGCATGTGCCTTGAGACATGCGACAGAAAATTGCCCCCCAGGCCCTGCCAGGTCACCCCCTATTCCCCCCGGTATTCCCCTTTACCTGTCCGGTCGCAGCGCTGATCCTCCGCGGCCCCCTCCTCCTTCACAGTGCACGCTGGCTGGTCACATGAGCAGGGCAGCTGACAGCCAGCACTGTGTTCAGTGTGAGCTCGGCACTCTGCAGCTGTGACCCGGGGAGAGTGGGTGCAGATTTTTGGCACCCACTCTCCTCAAATGGAGGGTCTGCCCTCCTAGAAAATGGGGGATACGTTCCCTGAACGTGCCCCCATATTCTAGAAGGTGCAGAGGCTACGTGGGACGTCCAAATGGATTTCTGCGGACCCATTTTTTTCAAATTTTTTGATTAAATTGGAGAACAAGGGAATGATTTGGGGAGTGTTTTTTCTAATAAAAATTTTTTTGTCTTTTTTTGCTTTTGTTTACTGTTAATTAGTTATGTCTGGTATCTGATAGACGCCGTGACATCGCTAATTGCTGGGCTTGATGCCAGGTGACATTACACATCTGGTATCAACCCCATTTATTACCCCGTTTGCCAACGCACCAGGGCGCGGGATGAGTTGGGGCGAAGCGAAGCTAATGGATGCGCCACTTCTGGGGCGGCTGCGGCCTGCTATTTTTAGGCTGGGAAGAGTCCAATAACCATGGCTCTTCCCACCCTGAGAATACCAGACCCCAGCTGTCAGCTTCACCTTGGCTGGTGATCTAATTTGGGGGGACCCCACGTTATTTTTTTTTTAACTCTTTATTTATAAATAAAAAAAAAAAGCCTGGGGAGCCCTCCAAATTGATCACCAGCCAAGATGAAGCTGCCAGCTGTGGTTTGCAGGCTACAGCTGTCTGCTTTACCCTGACTGGCTATCAAAAATAGGGGGGACCCCACGCCATTTTTTTCATTGTTTTTTTTTTTTGGGATAAATACTAAGCTAGGCACCCTTTAGTGCCACATGAAAGGTACTAAAGGTGCCAGCTTAGAATATGCAAGCGGGGGTGGGACGTTATATATATTTGACATCCCTTCATCCATTGACGCTTTTTAGGCTGTGTTCCCACAATCAGGGTTTGCAGCATTATGGGCGCTGAGTGTTTTCCCTGCGTCCATAACACTGCGTTGTGCAGTAGAAACACAGTGGAAAAATTTTTGGAGATCCCATGCCCACTGTGCTTCTTTTCTCCGCAGCATAAACTGACTGGTGGCGTGGCTTCCCGAGCCTCAGCATGTCAATTTATGCTGCGGAGACGAGAGTGTTCTCTGCAGGTGGCATAGAGCTCCACAGCAGCCTGAACCCAAATCGTGGGCATGGGCAGCTGCAGGAATGCTGACACTGTGTACTAGACGCCGTGTCGCTGGATCATGGCCACATAGCCTTAGGCCTGTTTCACACGTCAGTTGATTCTGGGACGTTTGTGCTTTTTTCTAAACATACCAGAATCACTGACATACGCAGACCCATTATAATGAATGGGTCTGCTCACACGTCAGTGACTTTACACTGCACGTGTCTCCGTGCGGCGTACCCGCGTGTGCGTGATTGCCGCACGGAGACATGTCCATTTTTTTCTGGCATCACTGATGTTCCACGGACCACGCAGTGGTGTGGTCCGTGAAACACGTGCCAGAAAAAAATGTGCTTTTAAAATAAAAATCATTTTAACTCACCCGGCGTCCAGCGATGTCCTCTGCAGCCCGTGCAGCTTGCTGCTTCTGAGCCGGCTCATTATTGTCGCGCATATTCATGATGCGCGACACAGCCGACCCAGGAAGCAGCTGCTGCGGGGATCAGCACCAGCCGGATGCTGCACCGCGGGAGCGATCAGCACCATGGAGAGCGGGAGCGGGCGCAGGTGAGATGATTACTGAGTGCAATCACGGGCCACGGAGAACGGAGCCCGGATTGCACTTAGACAACCCATGTGTGCCGTGATTCACGGCACACAGAGGGACATGTGCGTGTTTTACACGCCAGTGAAAAACGTCAGTGTTTTTCACTGACGTGTGAAACGGGCCTAAAAGTGAGAATATTGTTGCTACAGCAACATTTTGGGGGAAGTAGCTGTGGATTCAAAATGCTTAATATACTCCTGAATAAAATCCTTGAGGGGTGCAGATTCCAAAATGGGGTCACTTGTGGGGGTTTTCTGATGTATAGGTACCCAAGGGGCCCTGCTAATGTGACATGGTGCGCAAAGTTTATTTCAACTTTTCCAAAATTCAAATGGTGCTCCTTCCATTCCAAGCCCTCCCATTTATCCAAACAGAATGTGGAGAAGGAAATGACATCACAGGTTATTTTTTCCAAAGGTCTGTGTTCAACCAACTTTATTAACACTGACAAGTCTTAAAAAACGCACCTAAAAAAACGCATGAAAAACGCATGAAAACCGCATGAAAAACGCATGAAAAACGCATGAAAAACGCATGCTTTTTCAATGCGTTTTTCTCAAAAAGCATTGTTTACAATTCTCCCCTCTGCCAGAGGGTGCGTTTTTTTCCGCGCTGAAAAAAACGCAACGTGTGCACATAGCCTTACACTAGAACTACTGAGGTAGTCATTTTGACTACTTTGCACTATGTATTTCTATATAGGTGACCTACTCAGGTATTTCACCCTGCACTACACTGAGCTTGCAGCGGTCTTGTGATTTAGCCCTAAAAAGGCTGTTTGTTTAATCTTCCAGTCGATCGTCACACGCACTAAAGGCCCAGTCACACTAAACAACTTACCAGCGATCCCAACAACGATACAACCTGATAGGGATCACTGGTAAGTTGCTAGGAGGTCGCTGGTGAGATGTCACACTAAGCGATGCTCCAGCGATCCCACCAGCTACCTGACCTGGCAGGGATCGCTGGAGCGTCGCTACACGGGTTGCTGGTGAGCGGTCACACAGGCAGATCTCACCAGCAACCAGTGACCAGCCCCCAGCCAGCAGCGCCGCGTGGAAGCGATGCTGCGCTTGGTAACTAAGGTAAATATTGGGTAACCAACCCGATATTTACCTTGGTTACCAGCGCACACCGCTTAGCGCTGGCTCTCTGCACTCCTAGCCACAGTACACATCGGGTTAATTACCCGATGTGTACTTCGGCTACGTGTGCAGAGACCAGGGAGCCGGCACTCACAGCGTGAGAGCGGCGGACGCTGGTAACGAAGGTAAATATCGGGTAACCAATGTAAGGGCTTCTTAGTTACCCGATGTTTACCGTGGTTACCAGCGTCCACAGAAGCCAGCTTTTGCTGCCTGCACATTTAGTTGTTGCTCTGTCGCTGTCACACACAGCGATGTGTGCTTCACAGCGGGAGAGCAACAACTAAAAAATGGCCCAGGACATTCAGCAACAACCAACGACCTCACAGCAGGGGCCAGGTTGTTGCTGGATGTTACACACAGCAACATCGCTAGCAACATCGCTGTTACGTCACAAAAGTTGTTCCTTAGCAGCGATGTTGCTAGCGATGTTGCTTAGTGTAATGTGGCCTTAACACTGTCCCTTCTCCAACAACAGTGCTCCAAGTGAAATGTACCTAAGATGATGTCGGTGGGACTCATTTAGACCCGATTACGTATTCCGGCCAGGTAGTTACAGTAATACCAGTAGAAAAGATGGCTACGATATTACAATGATTGCCGAGCAATCCCAACATGTTAAGTGGCTGAAACTCAGGTGCCAACTATGCCGGGAAGGGACTCAAGTCTCACAAGATGAGGAGCAAAATGCTCGTTGAGTAACGAATATTATGCATATCATACTGTTCGTGCAAGTACTGAATAGTACCAAGCATATTCGCTCATAACTAGTTAAAATGAATTGTTTTGTCAAAGACTTGAACATCCTTATCAGATTGAATTTTCCTCTCTTCTTTTAATTCATAAAGGAAAAATCTGTCAGCAGGTTTTTCCTATGGAATTTGAGAACAGCATGATGTAGTGGCAAACCACCTGATTCCAGTGATGTCTAACTTAAGGCCCCGTCACACTAAGCAACATCGCTAGCAACATCGCTGCTAACGAACAACTTTTGTGATGTTGCTAGCGATGTTGCTATGTGTGACATCCAGCAACAACCTGGCCCCTGCTGTGAGGTCGTTGGTTGTTGCTGAATGCCCTGGGCCATTTTTTAGTTGTTGCTGTCCCGCTGTGAAGCACAGATCGCTGTGTGTGACAGCGAGACAGCAACAACTAATGTGCAGGCAGCAGGAGCCGGCTTCTGCGGAGGCTGGTAACCAATGTAAACATCGGGTAACCAAGAAGCCCTGTCCTTGGTTACCCGATATTTACCTTTGTTACCAGCCTCCGCCGCTCTCACTGTCAGTGCCGGCTCCTGCTCTGTGCACATGTAGCTGCAGGACACATCGGGTTAATTAACCCGATGTGTGCTGTAGCTAGGAGAGCAGGGAGCCAGCGCTAAGCATTGTGCGCTGCTCCCTGCTCTGTGCACATTTAGCTGCAGCGCACATCGGGTAATTAACCCGATGTGTGCTGTAACTAGGAGAGCAAGGAGCCAGCGCTAAGCATTGTGCGCTGCTCCCTGCTCTGTGCACATTTAGCTGCAGCACACATCGGGTAATTAACCCGATGTGTGCTGTAACTAGGAGAGCAGGGAGCCAGCGCTCAGTGTGCGCTGCTCCCTGCACGTGTAGCTCCGTGCACTGGTAACCAAGGTAAATATCGGGTTGGTTACCCGATATTTACCTTAGTTACCAAGCGCAGCATCTTCCACGCGGCGCTGGGGGCTGGTCACTGGTTGCTGGTGAGCTCACCAGCAACTCGTGTAGCCACGCTCCAGCGATCCCTGCCAGGTCAGGTTGCTGGTGGGATCGCTGGAGCGTCGCAGTGTGACATCTCACCAGCAACCTCCTAGCAACTTACCAGCGATCCCTATCGTTGTTGGGATCGCTGGTAAGTTGCTTAGTGTGACTGGACCTTTACTGTACTGCTTCCTGAAGTTTTGATAAAGTTCCTAATTTCCCTGTTGTAGATGTAGCATTACATACAACACCTAGTCCAACAGTGTTCTCCTGCTGATTAAAACACTGATTCTAGTGACACATTGCTTGAATCAGGCTATTCACTATTTCACTATTAAGACATTTCAATCTGTGGTACTGTGTCTCTGTTCAGAGAAATGTTTTCTTAAAGGCATGTGAAGCTAATGCCTTATTGCGCTTCTATGTTGAACCTCTTATATAGCTTTTTTATAGTTTCACCAATGTAGGATTCCTTCTGGGCATGAACACTGTATCATGTACACCACAATGGAGGATGTACATGTGAAGATGTCCCTGATTCTATAGTAATGTTTTGTGTTGGGAACGCAGACTGCATTTGTTGCTAAATGTGGGTGCAGATTGTGCAATTTTCACTTTTAGGCCCTGTGCGCACTGGAAAATGGAATTGTCTCAAGAAAATTCCGCAGGTATTCAAAGATTACCGCACCCGCGGTAAAAAACCGTGGCAAACCGCACCCGAAAACCGAATGCGGTTTGCCGCATCATGCTGCGGTTTTACCGCGGTATTGTTCGCGGTATTGCCGCGGTTTTGCCGTGTGTGGGTTGGTATGTGCTTTATTGCATTCAATGCAATAAAGCACATTGAAAAGAAAAAAAAAAGTCATTTCATTCTGAGATAGAGAAATAGACAGAAGAATAGATAGAAGAATAGATAGATAGATAGACAGACAGAGGGATAGATAGAAGGATGATAGATAGATAGATAGATAGATAGATAGATAGATAGATAGATAGATAGATAGATAGATAGATAGATAGAGGGATAGATAGATAGATAGATAGATAGGAGTCCCTGTGAGCACACTCTGCATTTCTCACGGTCGGCAGTGAGTTCACATTACCGGCCGTGGGAAAATCCCTGGAGTTACCTCTGCTGTCTCGCTGCGAGGCTGCATTCAGCAGTGTCTGTGTCAGTCGCGGCTGGATGTAAGCAGCGCAGGATGCCGGAGCTGTAGATTACGTCAGAGCTTTGTTTCGGGAGGGGTTAATAAAAGGGTGAACGAGGCTTATTTGTGTTTTATTTAAAATAAAGGATTTTTCGGTCTGTGTGTTTTTTCACTTTACTTACGGGTTGATCATGTCAGCTGTCTCATAGACACTGCCATGATCAAGCCTGGAGTTAATGGCAGTGATCCGCCACCATTAACTCCTTGTATTACCTTGACTGCCACTGCTACACGGCAGCAAGAAGAGCCGGGGACACTCCGGTAGTGCCGCATAATGCATGCGACAGTCGCGGGGCAGCTGCGGCTGATATTCTCGGCTGCGGGAGGTGGGAGTGAGGCAGGGGATGTGAAGCCCCGCAGGTGTTGTGTCGGTGTCGGTGCGTTACCTTCAGGGACTCCACGTTGCTGGATCTCCGTCACTGGTAGGAAATCTTCGGTTTTTGATCGTGACGCCACTCTCAGTATTGCGGCCAGTAGGGACCGCCACTGCAGGTTGAGGGTCGCCTGGGGCTGATGGTGTGTGCAGTTAGATGTAGGAGCCTCCTGAGAGTGAGGCAAGCCCCAGGGCCCTGTGTAGGTTTGTAGTACCACAAGTCGCAGAATGACCACACAGGCAGGATGTCTTTCAGGGTTTTTACTCACTTCAGGTGGCAGGGTGAGTAACCCGGGCGTAGCTGAGATGAACCAGGTAGGAACCAGGTATCCTTCAGGCTGACTTTATGAGGGTGACTACTGACTCGCCTTCCTTAGCCCTTGGTGGTTTGGGGTGACCCCGACTTTGAGTCCCTATGGGGGTCACCCAGGGAAGATGCTCCAAGCCTCTCTCCCCTTCTTGTTTGCCGTGTGCTTGTTCCCCGGACCAGGCCACTCCAGCCTCTTGCCTCCTATGACCTATGGGCCCTCACTGCGGTTACGTGGCTGCGGCTTTTGTAGTGTTGTGGTGTGGGCTTTTAGAGCCCCACACCGGCAGGTTTAGCAGAAGAAAGTTGAATCTATCCCCGCTTCGGGATCTGCCGCCCGGTTGGGCCTGGTGCTCTCTAGCAGTCTCCTTACTTCCCACTCCGTGCACTCTCTAGCTGAAGCTGGCTTTCAGGCAGCACTCCTAGTTGACCGTTCTCCCCCGTCTGTAGCCACTGCGCGGGCGCTGTTAGACAGCAACAGCCCCACAGGTCTGCTCCTCACTGAGCCCTATGGAGTTCTGCTCTAACTGACTCACTGCTCCTCCTCTCCTGTTCTTGCCTACGCCACCTAGCAACCAGACTCTCCACCACACCCCTTGAGAGGAGATGGAGGCTCTACCCCCTCCACTATTCCAGTGAAGGTGAAGGCTTGCCCCCTCCTGGGATCCCCAGGGGTCCTCTCATGGGTACATGTGTGAGACCTGATCACTATGCGCCTGTGTTCCACACCCCGGTCAGCCTTCTGGATTACCTGTGTTGTACTGTCCCCAGCATGGGTGCAGTACTCAGTGGTGCCTGACCAGGTCAGGGGCGCCACATTCCCCCTTAGTTATCACCAGCACGTCCTCGGGCTGCAAGACAACATTTTAAAATGCATAAAACATTAAAACATGTAAAACATTTTTAAAACCACCAGGTATCAGACATCACCACCCTCCACCCACAAGTCCGTTAACCCACCCAAAACCCTCTCAGGAGGCAGGTCACCGGTCCTGTTGGTAACCAGGTCTGGGCCATCCGTTTCACCAGACCTTTCCTCCAATCTTCCTCTCCCGTTGGCCGCGACTTCAGCCACTTCTGGCAGGATGTCGAGGCGGCTTACATGGGCTGGTGGTTTCAGGGTATACCTGGCCTGGTGGATCCGCGCCTTCAGCCTCTTCTGGCAGGATTCAGAGGCGGCCTCCACAGTTGGTGCTGACCAGGTACCCTCTTTGTGGTGGTGAGCCAAGGCCCCATAAACAGGCGTGCTCTCTGGTCGCAGGTGAGCCAAGGCCCTATATACGGACGGGCCCCTCCTGGTTGCAGACGAGCCAAGCCCCTAAACAGGCTGGCCCTGGTGGTGGTGCCACTGGTGTAACTATTTACACTGCGAGAGTTTGTGGCTATAGCAAGTTCATAGCCTTAAAGTTTATTTCTCACAATAGTTTTTGTGGGCACATGCTTAAACGTTGCAAACAAAACTTGTCAAAACTTCAACTGGTAACTTGCTGTATTTCTTTACTTTACTTTACTCTACTCCTCCATTTCACCAGGGCGTGGGCATGTAGGGCACCGGCACCTGTGACTTTCTTGCTCTCCGTCGTCGTCCGTGGTTGTTTCATCTGTAGGATCTTTGTCTGTGGTTGTTTCATCTGTAGGTTCTTTATCTTTCCTTTCTTGGTCTTCATCTGTTTCCTTTTCTGCATCTGTTTCTGTATCTCTGTCTTTTCTTTCTTGTCTGGGACATGGTGCTACGTCTAAGGCATAGTAGCCCCTTTCTCCTTGATGCAAGGTGAACTGTACTAAGTCCCCAATTTTCAAATTTCTGCCTGAATGTCCTCTGGGCAGGTGGGCTTGAACATCTCTCCGATTTACAAATATGCCCTCTTTTATTCCTTTTACTACAATAAAGCCGTATCCGCTTTTCAAGTTGAAGTCCTCTACTATTCCTCTGTAAAGGGGTCCTCTGACCTGGGCTTTGGATCTTCTCAGGGCTCGTTTTTCTTGCAGGTCTCTGGCTGTGACTTCTCTCTGCTCTGGAGACTGTGGTGTTGGAGGATACTTTGTTCTGCTGCGCCGTGTCTTGCGGGCTGGGTTCATGCTTGCAGGCTCCCAGGTGAGGTCTTTGGGCTGATCTTCGTCAGCGGACGGTGTCAGGTCTTCCTCATCCCAACGTGAATAGGGTAACATCTCCGGCTCTGAGTATAGGTCCACTGCGGGTGGCTCCGGAGTCAGCTCCTCAGCTTCCTGGCCTCCTCTCCCCCTTAGTTCTTCGCTGCACTCTGGTTGTGGCAGTGCTGGGGATGGGCTTTCTTCAGCTGGTCTGGGCGGTGGACTCTCTGGCGCGGCTGCAGGGGTTGCCTGAATCTCCTTGGGGGTATGCGGAGGGAGCAGATACCGATCCACCATCTCTTGTGGGAACTGGGCCTCTAGGTCAGCCTTCAGCTTCCAGTATTCAGGGTCCTCTCCTATCAGGGTCTTCCTAGCAGGGACCTCTCTGGACTGGGGAGCGGTGTCTGCTCTGGCCTTGCAGGCCGGGGAAAATAGTGATGCAATCTCTTGGCGGGCCGCGCCCTGTATGGCGGCGGCCTGGTCTTGGCGGGCCGCGCCTGGCATGGCGGCGGCCTGGTCTTGGCGGGCCGCGCCTGGCATGGCGGCGGCCTGGTCTTGGCGGGCCGCGCCTGGCATGGCGGCGGCCTGGATCAGTGTCGCTGTTGCAGGGGGCTCTGTGCAGGCTGGGCTGGACATCGCTGCAGCGTTCGGAGCTTGGCGGGCCGCACCCGGCGGGGCTGCGGCCTGGTTCAGCATCTCACTTGCGGCGCGGACGAGCGTCGCTGCTGCGGTGGGGTCTTGGCGGACTGGGCTCAGCAGGGTGGCAGCCTGGGTCAGCGTCACACCTGCAGCACGGATGAGCACTGCCGTGGTGGTCGGAGCCCTGCGGGACAGGCGGGGCATCGCTGCAGCGGCCTGGGCTTGGCGGGCCGCACCTAGCGTGGCTGCGGCCTCACTCAGCGTCGCCGCACCGGGCGCCTCCTCTGGGACCGCGGTCGTAGCAGCTAGGGTCGGGGCTCTTGTTCTAGCCGGGGCAACACCGGACTCACCCATCGGGGTCTGAATCGTCGTCGCCGCTCGATCCGGCAGGCTCCGCGCGGCTCTCTCCTCATAGGTCCGCACCGCCGCAGCCATTTCCAGGAGCTCCGTGCGTTCTTCTCTGAGCCGTCGCACAATCCCGGCCTCCAGCCGGTCGCAGAAGATAGCAAGCTCCCGGCACCACCAGGCAGCAGAGCCTGGTTCTGGGTATCCACGTCCGGACTCCATTTCTTCTCTCTGCAGCAGCAGGCTTGTGGCTCTCTTTCCTTCCCGCCGTCTCTGGACGCTTCCGCTTTCTTCACAAGCGAGGTCAGAACTCTGCAGGGGATCTCTGGGTAGCCACACCTCTTCGTGGGCGGTAACTTCTCCCAGCGCGGGCTGCTGTTGTTTTTCGGCGCGCTTTTCATGGTGGCAATATGGCGGCGCTTCCAATTTTTCAAGCGGACCGCCCAGGCACATGGTCACCTGTCTGAACAGGTCTAGTCCTTATCCTGTTCGTGACGCCAGATGTGAAGCCCCGCAGGTGTTGTGTCGGTGTCGGTGCGTTACCTTCAGGGACTCCACGTTGCTGGATCTCCGTCACTGGTAGGAAATCTTCGGTTTTTGATCGTGACGCCACTCTCAGTATTGCGGCCAGTAGGGACCGCCACTGCAGGTTGAGGGTCGCCTGGGGCTGATGGTGTGTGCAGTTAGATGTAGGAGCCTCCTGAGAGTGAGGCAAGCCCCAGGGCCCTGTGTAGGTTTGTAGTACCACAAGTCGCAGAATGACCACACAGGCAGGATGTCTTTCAGGGTTTTTACTCACTTCAGGTGGCAGGGTGAGTAACCCGGGCGTAGCTGAGATGAACCAGGTAGGAACCAGGTATCCTTCAGGCTGACTTTATGAGGGTGACTACTGACTCGCCTTCCTTAGCCCTTGGTGGTTTGGGGTGACCCCGACTTTGAGTCCCTATGGGGGTCACCCAGGGAAGATGCTCCAAGCCTCTCTCCCCTTCTTGTTTGCCGTGTGCTTGTTCCCCGGACCAGGCCACTCCAGCCTCTTGCCTCCTATGACCTATGGGCCCTCACTGCGGTTACGTGGCTGCGGCTTTTGTAGTGTTGTGGTGTGGGCTTTTAGAGCCCCACACCGGCAGGTTTAGCAGAAGAAAGTTGAATCTATCCCCGCTTCGGGATCTGCCGCCCGGTTGGGCCTGGTGCTCTCTAGCAGTCTCCTTACTTCCCACTCCGTGCACTCTCTAGCTGAAGCTGGCTTTCAGGCAGCACTCCTAGTTGACCGTTCTCCCCCGTCTGTAGCCACTGCGCGGGCGCTGTTAGACAGCAACAGCCCCACAGGTCTGCTCCTCACTGAGCCCTATGGAGTTCTGCTCTAACTGACTCACTGCTCCTCCTCTCCTGTTCTTGCCTACGCCACCTAGCAACCAGACTCTCCACCACACCCCTTGAGAGGAGATGGAGGCTCTACCCCCTCCACTATTCCAGTGAAGGTGAAGGTTTGCCCCCTCCTGGGATCCCCAGGGGTCCTCTCATGGGTACATGTGTGAGACCTGATCACTATGCGCCTGTGTTCCACACCCCGGTCAGCCTTCTGGATTACCTGTGTTGTACTGTCCCCAGCATGGGTGCAGTACTCAGTGGTGCCTGACCAGGTCAGGGGCGCCACAGGGACATTAACCCTGCCCCTCTCCATCCCCAGCCTGAGAATACCGGACCGCTGCTGTGTGCTTACCTCAGCTGGACGGTAAACATACAGCGGAGCCAACGTGTTTTGTTTTCTATATTTCCGTTTGATTTCTATGTGTGTTCTATATGTCTGTGTTCTATATCTGTGATGTCTGTGTGTGAGTGTGATGAGTGTGTGTTTACTCTCTGCTCCGCTTCCTCTTTCTGTAATGATATCACTTCCCTGCAAAACCGCAGGCAAGCGATGTACATTACTGGAGGTAAACCGCAAAATACCTCAGGGAATAACGCAGGAAAACGCAGTGAACCGCACAGAATTTGCTGCCTGCATTATTCCCTGCGAGATTTCACGATTACATTGGAGTCAATGGAGTGAAATCCCGCAGCCATGTGCAGAAAAGAATTGACATGCAATTGTTTTTGCTGCGGGAATCCCACAGCAAAACATGCAGCTGTCAAAATCCGCCTAGTGCGCACAGGATTTTTTTTTCCCATAGGTTTTGCTGGTGATTCACTGCAGAGATGTTATGAACATTTTCTGCAGAGAAACATGCAGCAAATCCGCAGAAAATCTGCGGCAAAATCCGGTAAGTGCGTACAGGGCCTTATAGGGGCATGTGGCAGGTTCTGATGGTGATGATAGAACGTTTCTGACGAGTTTGGAGGCTGTTTGCAGTGGTAGTTCTGAGAATATTTCTTTCAGTCTTTGGTTTTTGTAGAATATGGATTGAAGATCAGGACCAATTTTCCTTAAGATGCTTATGCAGAAATTTTATGTGACTACAATAGGCACCCTGCTGTCATCTTCCCTATATATATGTCGCGCCCAGGGAAGGGGGTACTCTGGTGGCCGTTGCCCGCTCCCATTCCCTGGGGCTTCTTTTTGTAAAAAGGGGGTATTTACAGGGAAGATAAGAGTTAATGTCATGTGACGCCACCTGCGGGTTGTGGTTAAGGATGGAGAACCGCCGCTGCTAAATGTGGGTACTCCCAGAGCTGGTGGTGATTGCAGCAATGGTGTTAGGCCCTCTGCAGGTAGGGCCGTGCCTGGGAGATGAAGAGGGGTAATAACGGAGACCACACCAGGTTGTCTTTAACAGTCTATACTCTCTTGGACCCAGGGGTTGCTGGTTCAGATCCCTTAGAGTATCAGTGTCAATGTAGTGACCCAGGTTGCTCTGTCCCTGGCACTCTCTGTTGGTTGGGTCCCCTTAGCGTGGAGCGTTTGGGGCCCGACTGTCCCTTTTGGAGTACAGTCTCCTTTTCCGTACGGTGGTCAGTGTGGACTCTGTGGGGAGGTAAGTGTCCGAACCCTGATCCTAGTTTACTGCTGATGCCCCCAGATTATTTGGTTCGGTGAAGTCTGTGAAGGTGTCCTCAATGGGAAAGTATTCATCTAGCCGTGTAGAACTGGCGCTTGACCTAGGGTCCTGTGCCCCGTGCATGCTCCGGTCCCAGCGGTATCTCTGGTACCCGACCTGGTGACCTCTCTCCTGTGCTCTCGGGTCACCGTTGCACAGACCCAGCTCAAGAACGTCCGAACACCTCTCCTGTGTGCCACCTTTCTCTCGACTCTCTACTGACTGCTGACCCCTCCCACTAGGCTGGCTAATGCAAGGGACTCATTCCTTTCCATGGCAACCATCCCCTTACATGATTAACCCTCTATGCCCGGTGTGGAGTGGAGAACTAGGATTTTGGTTGTGCTTTGGTGGTATCGGTACTGGTACTCCAGGTCCCAGGGGATAAGTTCTGCATCCCCAAGAGGATGCAGTTCCTTGTAGTGCCCTGAGTGTCCATGAGGCTGTTTTACAGATTCTTGTGGCTTTGTGAATCTGTCCATCTATTACCAGTAGATGGTATCCTTGTTGTAGAAATGTATTCCTCAGTGATAACAGGTATAGTTTTTTTTATTTTCACTGTCTGAACCAATCTAAAATATATCTCAGATTTTGGCTTCAGAGTATGTATTTTTTATGTGTCTTTGATGAAAGTTGTTCCCTCTAAGAATGTCAGACACCTGTAGATTTGAGGTAAATTTATGTCTGTATGGTATTGTCTTCAATGTACATGGTCAAGTTCAGATAATGTATTTGAAATTTGGAATAGGGTGGCTTTACCTTTTTCTGGAAAATAAGCAGATCATATTTTGAACCTGTCCAGATTATTAGCAAATCATCAATATACCATGTTTTCCCAAAAAGAAAACAGGTTCTTATATCATTTTTGTTTTTAAGGATGAATAAGGGCTTATTTTCAGGAGATGTCTTATATTGTCCCATGAACAACAATCCACATTTATTCTTGAACGAAAAATCAACATTTATTCAAATATAATCATGTCATCACATTCTTGAACATCAACATTTTGTGTTAATCGTATTACTGGTTCACATGCTGATATTCTTATCTGATCTGCTGCTATTCTTGTGGTGCAGAACCAGTTCTATAGATTTGGGTATATACTATATTTACAATGGTTTAAATTACCTGCTTAAATTTATTATTCTCTATGTACTGCAACGTTTACCTCCAAAAGAAAGCAGCAAGGCTCTAAAAGGATCACACTTGCTAGACCCCAAACAATTAGAGATGGCAAGTGAATGGGCTCTCACATAAAAATCTGCACTCTAATCCAACCAAACTAGACCTATTGCTTTGCAGTGATGAGGGGGCAAACACCCCAAAGTTATGTGGCAAGGCTTTTTAGAGGGTCTTTATTGACTTTTTAGGTTTGCCACTTTTACTAGGTGGCGCCAATGTGAAAGCCCTCCTTTCTAAATAGGCAATAAGCACATTTAATT